>NC_090398.1:11709965-12028303 GCF_036365525.1 Heterodontus francisci | reverse complement strand
CCTCAGTATTGACCCTCCGACAGTGCAGCACTCCCTCAGTGATGACCATCCGACTGTGCAGAGCTCCCTCAGTACTGACCCTCCGACAGTGAAGAACTCCATCAGTACTGGCCCCCTGACAGTGCAGCACTCCCTCAGTACTGACACTCCGACAGTGTAGCACTCCCTCAGTACTGACCCTCTGACAGTGCAGTACTCCTCAGTTCTGACACTCCGACAGTGCAGCACTCCCTCAGTACTGACCCTCCGACTGTGCAGCGCTCCCTCAGTACTGACCCTCCGACAGGTCAGCACTCCCTCAGTACTGACCCCCTGACAGTGCAGCACTCCCTCAGTACTGACCCTCCGACAGGTCAGCACTCCCTCAGTACTGACCCTCTGACAGTGCAGCACTCCCTCAGTACTGACACTCCGACTGTGCAGCACTCCATCAGTACTGACCCTCTGACAGTGCAGCACTCCCTTAGTACTGACCCCCTGACAGTGCAGCACTCCCTCAGTACTGACCCTCTGACAGTGCAGCACTCCCTCAGTACTGACCCTATGACAGTGCAGTACTCCCTCAGTACTGACCCTCCGACAATGCAGCGCTCCTTCAGTACTGTCCCTCTGACAGTGCAGCACTCCTTCAGTACTGACCCTCTGACAGTGCAGCACTCCCTCAGTACTGACCCTCTGACAGTGCAGCGCTCCTTCAGTACTGACCCTCTGACAGTGTAGCATTCCTTCAGTACTGACCCTCTGACAGTGCAGCACTCCCTCAGTACTGACCCTCCGACAGTGCAGCACTCCCTCAGTACTAACCCTCTGACAATGTAGCACTCCTTCAGTACTGTCCCTCTGACAATGTAGCACTCCTTCAGTACTGACCCTCTGACAGTGCAGCACTCCCTCAGTACTGACCCTCCGACAGTGCAGCACTCCCTCAGTACTGACCCTCTGACAGTGCAGCACTCCCTCAGTACTGACCCTCTGACAGTGCAGCACTCCCTCAGTACTGACCTTCTGATAGTGCAGCACTCCCTCAGTACTGACCCTCTGACAGTGCAGCACTCCCTCAGTACTGACCCTCTGACAGTGCAGCACTCCCTCAGTACTGACCCTCTGACAGTGTAGCACTCCTTCAGTACTGACCCTTTGACAGTGCAGCACTCCCTCAGTACTGACCCTCCAACAGTGCAGCACTCCCTCAGTACTGACCCTCTGACAGTGCAGCGCTCCCTCAGTACTGGCACGGCACAGTGTCAGCCTGAATTCTGGGGTTTTAACCTCTGCAGTGGCCACGTGAAGCCACAAGCTTCTGACTCCGAGGTGAGAGACATCCACCCACTGAGGCTCAGCTGACAGAGAACAGTCACGGAAACCTTCACGAACACCAAAGAAAACAATAGCGGCAGGTGCGTGTGTCTGTGTGGGCCCGGGCAGGTTTCTGAAATGAATGGGAACTCAGCCAGAGAGTGGTGGGGGCGGGGGGGTGATGGGGTGGAGGTGGGGAGGGGGCGGGATCAACAGAACTGGCCACGGTGTCAATCATGCTTGTGGGCGTGTTCATCTTAAAGGGACTGTCCCCTCAGGAGATGGAGACTCATGAGTCTGACTTGGTAAGGCCTGATTGTCATGACATCAGTTCTTCAGAAAAATCAGCCTTGCAAGATTCCATTCAGTCCTGCCATCTGGCAAGCCCCAACCTTATCCAATTATGCCTCAGGATGCTTCCTGACCCCTGTTATATCCATGAGCCCATTCATAGAATCATTCAACCCACAAGGTGGCCATTCGGCCCTGCGAGTCCAGGGCAGCTCTTTGAAAGAACTTTGCAATAAGTCCCACACCCCACTGCAAGATTTTCCCTTTTCTTGCATTTGTCCCATCCCTGCTTTGGAAAGTCAGTTTTTCTCGTGCTAACCTTTGGGCCCAGGACAGTGAGGAGAATTCCCACACTGCTGTTCTTCGAAACTGTGGCCTTGGAATCCTTTGCAAACACCTGAGAGGGCAGAAGGCTTTCCCAGTTCCACGTCTTAGGTAGCAGTACAAATTATTTACAGCACAGAAACAGGCCACTCGGCCCATCAGCACAATGCTGGTGTTCATCCACCACACCGCCTCTCATCTCACCCTTTCAACATCTCCTTCTATCCCTTCCTCCCTCATGTGTTTACCCAGCTTCCCCTTAAATCCATCGACACTATTCACCTCAACCGTTCCCTACGGTAGTGAGTTCCACATTCTCACCACTCCCTGGGGAAAGAGGTTTCTCCTGAATTCCCCTTGGATTTATGAGTGACTGTCCCTCCTCCCTCAGTACTGATCATCTGACAGTGCAGCACTCCCTCAGTACTGAACCTCCGACAGTGCAGCACTCCCTCAGTGCTAACCCTCCGATAATGCAGCACTCCCTCAGTACTAACCCTCCGACAGTGCAGCACACCCTCAGTACTGACCCTCCAACAGTGCAGCACTCCCTCAGTACTGACCCTCTGACAGTGCAGCTCTCCCTCAGCACTGACCCTCCGACAGTGCAGCACGCCCTCAGTACTGACCCTCTGACAGTGCAGCACTCCCTCAGTACTGACCCTCCGACAGTGCAGCGTTCCCTCAGTACTGACCCTCCGACACTGCAGCACTCCCTCAGTACTGACCCTCCGACAGTGCAGCACGCCCTCAGTACTGACCCTCCGACAGTGCAGCTCTCCCTCAGTACTGACCCTCCGACAGTGCAGCACGTCCTCAGTACTGACCCTCTGACAGTGCAGCACTCCCTCGGTACTGACCCTCCGACAGTGCAGCACTCCCTCAATACTGAGCCTCTGACACTGCAGCACTCCCTCAGTACTGACCCTCTGACAGTGCAGCTCTCCCTCAGTACTGACCCTCCGACAGTGCAACACGCCCTCAGTACTGACCCTCCGACAGTGCAGCGTTCCCTCAGTACTGACCCCTCCGAAACTGCAGCACTCCCTCAGTACTGACCCTTCGACACTGCAGCACTCCCTCAGTACTGACCCTCCGACAGTGCAGCACTCCCTCAGTACTGACCCTCCGACAGTGCAACACTCCCTCAGTACTGACCCCTCCGACACTGCAGCCCTCCCTCAGTGATTACACAGGGTATGTTGACCTGGATTATTGGGCTGGTCTCTCTGCTGTTGAGGATCAAACTCATGATGTTCTGACTCCAAGATGAGTGGTGGTATTAACAGTCTGGTGTTACCAGGTCATGCTCCTGGGGTTTGTTCACTGATGGTGCAGTCCATTGTTAATCCCTGTCTTTGCTATTTCTAGGACCCGTGTCATCCCACGCCGTCAGTGGAGAAATTGGCACTCCGAATGGGGCAACACTTCATCCTGGTGCAAGTAAGCTCTTTCACTTATGGTATGCCATAAAAAACAGCGTTTGGAGGCCCTAGTGACGGTGCAAGAGAGATTTACTCGAACGATACCAGGATGGAAAGGTCATCGGAAAAGATTGAACAGGCTGGAAAAGAGAAGGCTGGGAGGTGACGTGAAAGAGGTCCTTCAGATTCTGAAAGGGCTCGATAGGGTCGACGTAGAGAAGGTGTTTCCACTTGTGGGCGAGACCAGAACTAGCGGATCATGAATATAAGACAGTCACTAATAAATCCAATGGGGAATTCAGGAGAAACTTCTTTCCCCAGGGAGTGGGGAGAATGTGGAACCCGCTACCACAGGGAGTGGTTGAGGTGAATAGTGTGGATGGATTTAAGGGGAAGCTGGATAAACACATGAGGGAGGAAGGAATAGAAGGAGATGGTGATGGGGTGAGAGGAATACTGTGTAATCCTAACAACAACTTGATTTACATCGTGTCCTTAGGGTCAAAGGACATAGACAAGTTGGTGGAATGAGCAGACAGGAGGCAGATGAAGTTCAATGCAGAGAAATGTGAAGTGATTCATTTTGGTAGGAAGAACATGGAGAGACATTATAAAATAAAGGGTACAATTCTAAAGCGGGTGCAGGAGCAGAGTGACCTGGGTGTATCTGTGCAGAAGTCATTGACGGTGGCAGGACAGGTTCAGAGAGCGGTTAATAAAGCATACAGTATCCTGGGCTTTATTGATAGGGGCATTGAGTACAAGAGCAAGGAAGTTACGTTGAACTTGTATAAGACACAAGTTCGGCCTCAGATGGAGTATTGTGTCCAATTCTCGGTGCCGCACTTTAGTAAAGATATGAGGTCATTGGAGAGAGTACAGAAAAGATTCACAAGAATGGTTTCGGGGATGAGGAATTTCAGTTATGAAGATGGATTGGAGAAGTTAGGACTGTTTTCCTTGGAGAAGAGAAGGCTGAGAGGTGACTTGATAGAGGTATTCAAAATCATCAGGGCTCTGGATAGAGTAGATAGAGAGAAACTGTTCCCACTCATGAAAGGATCGAGAATGAGAGGGCACAGATTTAAAGTATTTGGTAAGAGAAGCAAAAGTGAGATGAGGAAAAACTTTTTCACGCAGCGAGTGGTTAAGGTCTGGAATGAGCTGCCTGAGAACGTGGTGGAGGCAGGTTTAATTGAAGCATTCAAAAGAGAATTAGACAGCTTTATGAAAAGGAAGAATGTGCAGGGTTAGGGGGAGAAGGCAGGGGAGCAGCACTAAACGGCTGATTTGGAGAGCTGCTGCAGACACGATGGGCTGAATGGACTCCTTCGGCACCTGTAACAATTCTGTGATTCTTCATATAGTAAAAACATCACAAGGAGATTCACAGGCGCATAAATCACACAGAATATGACACCAAGCCATGTGAGATATTAGGACAGGTGACCAAAAAGGTGGCAAAAAACATAGGTTTTAAGAAGCATCTTGGAGGACCAGAGAGAGAGACAGGCGGAGAGGTTTAGGGAGGGAATTCCAGAGCTTAGGGCCCAGGCAGCTGAAGGCACAGCCACCAATGGTGGAGCGATGGAAATCAGGGGATGGGGAAGAGGCCGGAATTGGGCGAGTGCAGAGATCTCAGAGCTTTGTAGGGGCTGGAGGAGGTTACAGAAATAAGGAGGGTTGTAGGGGCTGGAGGAGGTTACAGAGATAGGGAGGGTTGGAGAGTCTGGAGAAGGTTACAGAGATAGGGAGGGTTGGAGAGTCTGGAGAAGGTTACAAAGATAGGGAGGGTTGGAGAGGCTGGAGGAGGTTACAGAGATAGAGAGGGGCGATGTCATCGAGGGATTCAAACCCAGAGTGAGATGTTTCCAATGAAGGTGTTTCTGGCTGGGGAGTCAGTGTTGATCAGTGAGCACTGGGAGCAGGGTAATATGTGAAAGAGTCTTGGTGCATATTAGGATATGGGGCAGCAGTACTTTGCTCCCAGTGACTTGCATGAGCGATGGAAGGGACCTGGGCAATCCATGTCAGGTCACAGTGTCCACTGAGGTCAAAGGGCAAGGGCACAGTGATGAGGTTGGGAAGCCAAACATTGTATTGATGAGCGAGACATGAGATCTGGAAATCTTGCTTGAATTTTCTGTTCACTCCCGATTTTTTTCTTTCAGATTTGAATTCTTTGAACGCCACGGGTTCACCAGCTGTAACTCCAAACACTCCACCACCGGGTACGAGGGGTAAAACATCCAACTCTGTCCTCGCCCTCTGCTTTATACGCGAAATCAGTCTCAGTAGTGTTAGTGTTGCCAGTAACCACCCTGGTGCTAACGTCGGCACTATGAAGACAAGGCTTCGTGTTACAGCCGGCCAATGTTACGGAGGTGGAAATGGGCAGTCTTATGGGTTGAGAAGCTCACCTCGAGGTTGAATACGATGCCAAGGTTATGAACAGTCTGGTTCAGCCAGAGGCAGTTGCCAGGGAGCGGGAATGAATCAGTGGCCAGAGAGTGGAGTTGGTTGCAGGGACCAAAGGCAATGGCTTTGGTCTTCCCAGTGTGTAGTTCGAGGAATTCTGTGCGGGTCGGAGGGACCTGGGGGTATATGTGCACAAATCATTGACGGTGGCAGGGCGGGTTGAGAAAGTGGCTCAAAGGACGTACCGGGATCCCGGGCTTGATGGAACAAAGCAAAAGCAAAAGCAAATTGCAATGAACTTTTATCAAACATTGGTTCGGACTCAGCTGGAGTATTGCGTCCAGTTCTGGGCACCACAATTTAGGGAAGGTCTGAAGGCATATTAGAGAGGGTGCAGAAAAGATTCATGAGAATGGTTCCAGGGATGAGGGAGTTCAGTTGCGTGGATAGATTGGAGAAGCTGGGGTTGTTCTCCCTGGAGAAGAGAAACTTGAGAGGGGATTTGATCGGGGTGTTCAAAATCATGAGGGGACTGAACAGAGCAGATAGTGAGAAACTGTTCCCATCGGTGGAAGGGTCGGGAACCAGAGGACACCAGGTTGAGGTGATTGACAAAAGAGCGAAAGGTGAGATGAGGAAAAAACTTTTTACCCAGCGAGTGGTTAGGATCTGGAATGCACTGGCTGAGAGTGTGGTGGAGGCAGGATCAATCGAGGCTTTCAAAAGGGAATTATATAAGTGTACGAAGGGGAAAATAAATTTACAGGGCTCCGGGGGAGTGGGACGAGCAAAACTGCTGTATGGGCACAAATGGCCTCCCTTCTGTGCGATAACCCATTCAAGATTCAAGATGAAATTTGCGCTTATCCAGTTCTGGATGTCGGAAAGACAGTAATGAAAGTACAAAGACCCTGGGGGGACCATAAACATCATTCTGTCCCCCAGTTCCAACAAAGTATTCACTCCAGCAGAGTTTAATACTAAAATGTATTTCAGCAAGGCCCAATACTGGGGAAACGACTAAAAGGAGTTATAACTAGACAAACAAAAAGCACTGTTTGGTGCATGTGACCACAGGCAGGGAGTGGAGAGCAAGTTTCACATCTCAGTGTTCCTTTCCCTGGTTTCTATAACCAGAAGACCCATACCCATGACAATTGGGAAGTAGAGAGGGCTTTAAACTAAATTAGGAGGGGTGTGAGGGATCAGGCCTGGGTAGATGTTACAAACCAAGGGGTAGAATCAAGGCAGGAGAACAGAATAATAATATGGGAAATGAAGGTCAGAGAAGGGACAGAGAGAAAAAACCTAAGAACACACCAACAGTCAGAACTAGATGTTACAAAGATAACAGAAAGACAAATCTAAAGGCTCTGTATCTGAATGCACGTAGCATTCACAACAAAGTAGATGAACTGATAGTGCACATTGAAGTAAATAAGTAATGATCTGATAGCCATTACGGAGACGTGGCTGCAGGATGACGATGATTGGGTCCTGAATATTGAGGGGTATATGACATTCAAGAAGAATAGGAAGCTAGGTAAAGGTGGAGGGGTAGCACTGTTAATCAAGGATGGCATTGGTGCAATAGTTAGAGATGACCTTGGTTCAGGAGATCAGGCTATAGAAACGATTTGGGTGGAGATGAGGAATAGTCGGGGAAAAAAGTCACTAGTGGGAGTGGTCTACAGGCCCCCTAACAGTAACCACAATGTAGGATGAAGTATCCAGGAAGAAATATTGGGTTCTTGTGATAAACGGCTGGCAATAATCATGGGTGATTTTAATCTACACATAAACTGGAAAAATCAGATTGGCAATAGTAGCCTGGATAAGGAGTTCATAGAATACTATCGAGATAGTTTCTTAGACCAGCACGTTCTGGAACCAACCAGTGAGCAGGTTATATTAGATTTGGTATTGTGTAATGTGACAGGATTAATTAATGACCTCAGTGTAAAGGCACCTCTAGGTAGCAGCGACCACAATATGATTGTATTTTACATCCAGGTTGAAAGACAGAAGAGTGAGTCTAATACTAGTATTGTAAACTTGAATCAGGACAACCAAGTGGGCATGAAAGCTGAGCCAGCTGAAATGAACTGGGTTACCAAGCTAGGAGATAGATCAATAGTGAAGCAGTGGCAGACATTCAAGGGGATATTTCAGAATACTCAGGGATAAGTATATTCCGGCTATAAAGAAAAATTCTAAGGGGAGGATCCACCATCTGTGGTTAACTAAAGAAGCTGAGGAAAGCATGAAACTTAAGGATAAAGCACATAATTGTGCAAAGATGAGTGGCAGGTCAGATGATTGGTCAGAATATCAAGAAAGGCAGAGAATGACTAAAAGGCTAATCAGGGGAAAGAAATTAGAGTATGAGAGGAAGCTAGCTAGAAATGTAAAAACGGATAGCAGGAGCTTCTACAGGTATTTAAAATGGAAAAGAGTAAGTAAAGTGAGTGTTGGTCCTCTAGAGAGTGAGAATTGTAGATAATAAGGAATGGCTTCACTGTAGAGGACATAAAAACATTCCAGTAATAGGTATAAATCAGGAGGTGGACGAAAGAGAGAAACTTGGTGAAATTACAATCACCAAGGAAACAGTATTGAGCAAACTAATGGAGCTGAGGGCTGACAGGTCCCCGGGTCCTGATGGGCTTCACCCTAGGCTCTTAAAAGAAGTGGCTAATGAGGTAGTAGATACGTTGGTGTTAATTTTTCAAAATTCACTAGATTCTGGAAAGGTTCCATCAGACTGGAAAGTAGCAAATATAACCCCTCTATTCAAGAAGGGGAGGAGGCAGAAAACAGGTAATTAAAGGCCAGTTAGCTTGACATCTGTGGTGGGGAAAGTGTTAGAATCGATCATTAAAGAGGCTACAGCTGGGCACTTAGAAAAACTCAAGGTAATTGGGAATAGTCAGCATAGCTTTGTGAAAGGGACGTGTGTTTAACCAATTTATTGGAGCTCTTTGAAGGAGTAATATGCGGTGTGGATAAAGGGGAACCCATTGATGGATTTCCAGAAGGCATTTGACAAGGTGCCACATAAAAGGTTACCGCACAAAATAGGAGCTCATGGTGTAGGGGGTAACACATTAGCATGGGTAGAAAATTGGCTGGCTGGCAGAAAACAGAGAGAATGCATAAACGGGTCCTTTTCTGATAGACAGGAGTTCCACAGGGGTCTGTGCTGGGGCCTCAACCTTTTACAATTTATATCAATGACTTAGATGAGGGGAGTGATGGCATGGTAGCTAAATTTGCAGGTGACACGAAGATAGGTAGGAAAGTATGTTGTGAAGAGGACATGAGGAGGTTGCAGACCAATATAGATAAGTTGAGTGAGTGGGCAAAAATCTGGCAGATGGAGCATAGTGTGGGAAAATGTGAAGTTGTTCAACAACTGGCAGGAAGTATAAAAAAGCAGAGTATTACTTAAATAAGGAACGACTGCAGAATTCCGAGGTGTCGAGGGATCTAGGTGTTCTAATGCATGAGTCACAAAAAGTTAGTATGCAGGTACAGCAAGTAATAAAGAAGGCGAATGGAATGCTATCCTTTATTACGAGAGGAGTTGAAAATAAAAGTAAGGATGTTATGCTTCAGTTATACAGGGCACTGGTGAGACCACATCTCGAATCCTGTGTGCAGTTTTGGTCTCCTTATTTAAGGAAGGATGTGAATACGTTGGAGGTGGTTCAGAGGAGGTTTACTAGATTGATACCTGGAATGAGCGGGTTGTCTTATGAGGAAAGGTTGGACAGACTGGGCTTGTTTTCACTGGAGTTTAGAAGAGTGAGGGGAGACTTGATTGAAGTTTATAAGATCCTGAATGGTCTTGATAGGGTCAATGTGGATGGGATGTTTCCTCTTGTGGGTGAGTCCAGAACTAGGGGGCACTGTTTTAAAATTAGGGGACGCCCTTTTCGGACAGAGACGAAAAGAAATGTTTTCTCTCAGAGGGTTGTGTGATTTTGGAACTCTCTGCCTCGGGGAGTGTGGAATTAGAAACACAAACAGATCAGCCATTAACTTATTGAATGGCGGAGCAGGCTAGAGGGTTCGAATGGCCTACTTCTGTTCCTAATTCATATGCCTGTATGTTCGTAAAAAAACAGTTTAAGCAGTTTAATTTCGGGCGATCATCTGAAGTCTTTTAACTCTATCGAGCCAAGTTGCCCTAAATACTTTCTAAACCCACAGGTCAGGTCGCGATATTACAATAAGGAGGTAGATCCATGGGAGAGGATTCATAAGAGATTTACCAGGATGTTATACCTGCAAGGACATTAAACCTGTCAGGGGATGATGCACAGGCTGGGTATGTTTACAATTGAAAAGACAAGATGATCGAATAGAGGTCTTTAAAATTATGTAAGGGTTGACAGAATAGACAGAGAGAGACTGGCCCCGCACACCGGCTTAAAAGTCGGGGGTGGCGAACAGACACACAAGGACCTGTTGCTGTGCTATAGACTCCATGTCATTCTCTGTCCGCACTTCCTGCTGCCTACCGGTGCTACTTCCTATCCGTCTCAGATCCCGTCCCTCCCAGAGAACGTAACCCTCAGTTTCCTTTTTCAGAAGTACCGGTGCGGCTGGTGAACGGGACGAGTGAGTGTTCGGGATGGGTGGAGCTGTTCCACCTGGGGCTCTGGAGGCCCCTGTGCTGGGAGTTCTGGGAGCGTAAGGAAGCCGATGTGATCTGCCGGCAGCTGGGCTGCGGCCTAGCCCGCTCGCACAACCACAGCAGGAGCAGAGAGGGGCACGCCTCCTTCTGGGTCAGCCTGATGAATTGCACAGGGACGGAGGCCGACTGGAGGCACTGTCCCAGCAACATGCTACCTCCCAACGTGCCGTGTGACCGGAACCTCAGCGCGGCCGTCACCTGTACAGGTAGGTGAAGAGGCCTCCTCTCTTCGACTAGCAGTTGAGGGAGGGAAGGAAGGAACAGAGGTAGAGAAAGATAGAAGAGAGGCTAAAAGATGGACAGAGAGAACGAAAGAGGATAGTCAAGTGATTATATAGCACCTTACAATCTTGCTACGAAACATGGGCCCGATGTTGCCATAGAAGATGGGCCCTCTGCTGCTATGGGGGATGGGCCCTATGTTGTCATGGGGGATTAGACCTATATTGCCATGGGGGATTAGACCTATGTTGCCATGGGGGATGGGCTTGTGTTACCATTGAGGATGGGCACTATGTTGCTATGGGGGATGGGCCCTATGTTGCTATGGAGGATGGGCCCTATGTTGCTAAGGGGGATGGGGCCTATGTTGCCATGGGGGATGGGCCCTAGGTTGCCCTGGGTGATGGGCTCTTTGTTGGCATGAGGGACGGGCCCTATGTTGCGTTGGGGGATGGGCTTGTGTTGCTATGGGGAATGGGCCCAATGTTGCTATGGGGTATGGGCCATATGTTGCTATGGGGAATGGCCCCTGTGTTGCTATGGGGAATGGGCCCTGTGTTGCTATGGGGGATGGGCCCTATGTTGCTATTGGCAATGGGCCCTATGTCGCTATGGGGATGGGCTGTGCTGCTATGGAGGATGGGCCCTAAATTGCAATGGGGGATGGGCTCAATGTTGCTATGGGGGATGGGCCCTATGTTGCTATGGGAATGGGCCCTGTGTTGCTATGGGAGATGGGCCCTTTGTTGCTATGGGGAATGGGCCCTCTGTTGCTATAGGGAATGAGCCCTATGTTGCCATGGGGAATGGGCCCTGTTGCCATGGGGGATGGGGCCTATGTTGCTAAGGGGGATGGGCCCTATGTTGCTTTGGGGGATGAGCCTTATGTTGCTATGGGCGATGGGCCCTACGCTGCCATGGGCGATGGGCCCTATGTTGCCATGGGGGATGGGCCCTATGTTTCTACGGGGATGGGCCCTAGATTTTCATGCGGTTGGGCTTGTGTTGCCATGGGGGATGGGCCCTATGTTGCTATGGGAAATTGGCCATATGTTGCTATGAGGTTGGGCCATATGTTACTATGGGGGATGGGCACTATGTTACTATGGGGGATGGGCCCTATGTTGCCATGGGGGATGGGCCCTAGGTTGCTATGGGGGATGGGCCCTCGGTTGTCCTCGGTGATGGGCCCGATGTTGGCATGAGGGACGGGCCCTATGTTGCATTTGGGGATTGGCTTGTGTTGCTCTGGGGGATGGGCTCTATGTTGTCCTGAGGAATGGGCTTGTGTTACCATGGGAGATGGTCCCTCAGTTGCTATGGGGGATGGGCTTGTGTTGCTATGGGGAATAGGCCCTATGTTGCTATGGGGGATGGTCCCTGTTGCTATGTGGGATGGGCCCTATATTGTTATGGGGGATGGGCTCTGTGTTGCTATGGGGGATGGGCTCAATGTTGCTCTGGGGAAGGGCTCAATGTTGCTATGGGAATGGGCCCTGTGTTGCTATGGGGGATGGGCCCTCTGTTGCTATGTGGGATGGATCCTATGTTACCATGGGGAATGGGCCCTATTTCCATGGGGGATGGGGCCATATGTTGCTAAGGGAGGTGGGCCCTATGTTGCGATGGAGAATGGGCCCTATGTTCCTATGGGGAATGGGCCCTATGTTCCTATGGGGAATGGGCCCTATGTTGCTGCGGGGGATGGGCGTTATGTTCCTATGGGGAATGGGCCCTATGTTCCTATGGGGAATGGGCCCTATGTTCCTATGGGTGAATGGGCCCTGTGTTGCTATGGGGGATGGGCGTTATGTTCCTATGGGGAATGGGCCCTATGTTGCTGTGGGGGAAGAGCCCTATGTTCCTATGGGGAATGGGCCCTATGTTCCTATGGGGAATGGGCCCGATGTTGCTGTGGGGGAAGGGCCCTATGTTCCTATGGGGAATGGGCCCTATGTTCCTATGGGGAATGGGCCCTATGTTCCTATGGGGAATGGGCCCTATGTTGCTGTTGGGGAAGGGCCATATATTGCTTTGGTTGTTTAATTAAAGGATTTGATTGGTTCGATAGAGAGAAACTATTTCCTCTGGTGTGGGGGCGAGCCCAGAACAAGGGGGCTGAACATTAAAATAAGAGCCAGACCATTCAGGGGTGATGTCAGGAAGCACTTCTTCACACAGAGCGGAGTGGAAATCTGGAACTCTCTGCCCCAGAAAGCTGGTGGGTTCGGGGTCAACTGGAAATTTCAAAGCGGAGATTGATTGATTTTTGTCCGGCAAGGACGTTAAGGGTTGTGTGATCAAGGCGGGTAGATGGAGTTAAGATACTGTTGAGCCATGATCCGATTGAATGGCAGAAGTGGCTCGAGGGGCTGAATGGCCTCCACCTATGTAGCTCAGTCTCTATGGCCCCGTGACCATATGACCTTATGATTCTCTGTCTCTATGACCATATATCCCTATGACCTGATGTCCCCATACCCCCATATCCTTATAACTCCATGTCCCCATGTCCCTATGGCCCCAAGTCACTATGACCCTATATCTCTATGTTCCTATGACCCTCTGTTCCTCTGGTCCTATGTCCCTATGTTACTATGACCTTATGATCCTATATTCCTATGACCCTCTATCCCTATGTTCCCATGACACTATGACCTTATGACCCATGACCCTATGTCACTATAACCTTATGTCTGAAGTTTCTATACCTCTTGACCCCTGACCCTGGCCTTGTGTCAATCACTTCCTCAGATCACAAGGAGATCCGTCTGGCTGGCGGAGGCAGCCGGTGCGCCGGGAGAGTGGAGATCAACTCGGAAGGGAGCTGGGGGACGGTCTGCGATGACTCCTGGGACCTCCGCGCTGCTGCGGTGGTCTGCGGGCAGCTGGGCTGTGGCACTGCCATCTCCGCCGTCAATGCCTCGGGCTTCGGACAAGGTCAAGGGCACATCTACCTGGACGAGGTCAGCTGCAATGGCACAGAGGCTTACCTGTGGCACTGCCCGTCGGACCCCTGGCTCCAGCATGACTGCGGCCATAAGGAAGATGCTGGGGTGGTGTGTTCCGGTGAGTAGCCATTTTGTTTGTTTATGCTCTCCGGGTTTCTCCATGACTGCTGAATGCAATCTGCACTTCCTATCTGTGTCACTTGACTTTCTGTTGGAGGATGGGCCCTGTGAATGCAATGGCGGATGGGCCCATGTTACTATGGCAGATGGGATCTATGTTGGCATGGGCATTGGCCAATGGGCGCTATGTTGCTAGGGGTGATGGTCCCTATGTTGTTTTGGGGGATGGGCTCTGTGTTGCTATGGGCAATAGTACCAATGTTGATATGGGGATTGGCCCTGTGTTGCGATAGTTGATGGGCCCTGTGTTGGTATAGGGGATGGACTCTGTGTTGCTATGGAGGATGGGCTCTGTATTGCTATGGGGGATGGGCTCTGTGTTGCTGTGGGGAATTGGCTCTATGTTGCTATGGGGATGTGCACTGTGTTGCTATGGGTGATGTGTCCTGTGTTAACATGGGCGATGGGCTCTGTGTTGCTATGGGGGATCGGCCCGATGTTGCTATGGGGGCTGGGCTTTATGTTGCTATGGGGGATGGGCCCTATGTTGCTATGGGGGATGGGCTCTGTGTTGCTATGGGGATGGGCTCTGTGTTGCTATGGGCGATGGGCTTTATGTTGCTATGGGGGATGGGCCCTATGTTGCTATGGGGGATGGGCTCTGTGTTGCTATGGGCGATGGGCTTTATGTTGCTATGGGGGATGGGCCCTATGTTACTATGGGGAATGGGCCCTATGTTGCTATGGGGGATGGGCTCTGTGTTGCTATGGGGATGGGCTCTGTGTTGCTATGGGGATGGGCTCTATGTTGCTATGGGGGATGGTCTCTGTGTTGCTATGGGGATGGGCTCTGTGTTACGATGAGGATAGGCTCTGTGTTGCTATGGGGATGGGCTCTATGTTGCTATGGGGGATGGGCTCTGTTGCTATGGGGATGGGCTCTGTGTTACTATGAGGATAGGCTCTGTGTTGCAAGGAGAATGGGCTCTGTGTTGCCATGCGGATGGGCTCAGTTGCGTTGTAGATGGGCTCTGTTGCCATGCGGATGGGTTCAGTTGCCTTGTAGATGGGCTCTGTTGCTATGCGGATGGGCTCAGTTGCCTTGTAGATGGGCTCTGTTGTCATGCGGATGCATTGACTGTTGCTACAGCCGAAGGGCTCAATGATGTGAAAGATGACTGTCATGTGCCTTTGGTAACTGAAAGGAAGCCACTGCCTCCTTATGAAAGGGGAACCAATGAAGAAACTATGAATGAAATCAAAATACAAATTAAAGTTTCGTTCCGAGGGATGACGGGGGTCGGAGGGGGGGGGGGGGGGGGCGAGGTGGGGAAGGTGATGAAACACTCCAGCTTCCTCTGGCTGTGCGGGCCGTGGACAACACGTGATCCCTCCACAGGGCTGAGCCATCCGCTGCTATGGCAGATTCTTTGTATCAATCTTCCCACTATAAATCTCGCCCGTGTAAACTCATCACTCCCATTGCACCAACTGGTGACTCGTATCCAACTATTTCGCTCGAAATGCTTTCTGATACTTTTTCTAAACCAGCCAGTTACTTTTCACGACAATTCCCACCTCTCCAAATGTTGATTTTTTAAAAAAATCAGTCCATTATATCACACCAAAAAGGCGACAACTGTTACCCATTTACATTAACATCCATATAGTGTTGACAGACACAGGCTGGTCAGCTCATCCGCTGCTGAAACCCTCATCTGTTTCTTCTGCACCTCAGGATGGGACTATTCCAATGCTCTCCTGGCTGGTTTCCCACATTCATCTCTCCGTAAACATGGAGGCATCCAGAACTCTATTGACCTTGTGCTAGCTCGCACCAAGTCCCGTTCCCCTATCACTCCCTGTGCTCACTGACCTACACTGGCTCCTGGTCCAGCAATGTCTCAAGATTAAAATATTCATCCTTGTTTTCAAAACCCTTAACAGCCTCTACCCCTCCCTATCTCTGTAACCTCCTCCAGCCCCTACACCCCTCCCTATCTCTGTAACCTCCTCCAGCCCTACAACCCTCCCTATCTCTGTAACCTCTTCCAGCCCCTACAACCCTCCCTGTCCCTGTAACTTCCTCCAGCCCCTACAACCATCCCTATCTCTGTAACCTCCTCCAGCCCTACAATCCTCCCTATCTCTGTAACCTCCTCCAGCCCCTACAACCCTCCCTATCTCTGTAACCTCCTCCAGCCCCTACAACCCTCCCTATCTCTGTAACCTCCTCCAGCCCCTACAACCATCCCCATCTCTGAAAACCCATCCAGCCCCTACACCCCTCCCTATCTCTGTAACCTCCTCCAGCCCCTACAACCATCCCCATCTCTGAAAACCCATCCAGCCCCTACAACCCTCCCTATCTCTGTAACCTCTTCCAGCCCCTACAACCCTCCCTGTCCCTGTAACATCCTCCAGCCCCTACAACCATCCCCATCTCTGAAAACCCATCCAGCCGCTACAACCCTCCCTATCTCTGTAACCTCCTCCAGTCCCTACAACCCTCCCTATCTCTGTAACCTCCTCCAGCCCCGACAACCCTCCCTATCTCTAACCTCCCCCAGCCCCTACAACCCTCCCTATCTCTAACCTCCCCCAGCCCCTACAACCCTCCCTATCTCTGTAACCTCCTCCAGCCCCGACAACCCTCCCTATCTCTAACCTCCCCCAGCCCCTACAACCCTCCCTATTTATGTAACCTCCCCCAGCCCCTACACCCCTCCCTATCTCTGTAACCTCCCCCAGCCCCTACAACCCTCCCTATCTCTAACCTCCCCCAGCTCCTGCAACCTTCTGAGATCTCTGCGCTCCTCCAATTCTGGCCCCTTGCCCATCCCTTGATTTTAATCGCTCCACCATTGGTGGCTGCGCCTTCAGCTTCCTGGGCCCTTATCTCTGGAATTCCCTCACTAAACCTCTCCAACTCTCTCCTCTTTCTCCTCTTTTAAGGCACTCCTTAAAACCTACCTCTTTGACCAAGCTTTTACTCACCAGTTGGAGTATCTCTTTTTGTCAAATTGTGTTTGACAATCTCTCCTGTGAAACGCTTTGGGATGTTTTTCTGTTAATGCTGCTATACAAATGCAGGTTGTTGGTATTGTATTAAGGACTATACTGAAAACCCAAACCGTCGACTTGTTGCTACATCCTCCTCAAAACCACATGGGCTGTACGGAACCCCCCATAGGCGAACTGCTGTCATTACGGTGTGATGTGTTTACATAGTGATTTTGAATGTGTTTTTTTTAATCCCCTGCATTTCACAACAGGGCACCGTGAAATTCGGCTGACTGGGGGTCCGGACCCCTGCTCGGGGCGGGTGAGCGTCCGTGACCAGGGAACATGGGGCTCGCTTTGCGACACAGTCTGGGGCCTGTCCCTCGCCCACGGGGTCTGCCAGTACCTGGGCTGCGGCAATGCCTCGAGGCTTGACAAGACTTACAGGCTGACCGGCGACCACTTTTGGGGCGACATGTGCCAGGAGGGCACCAGCGAGAAGATACCTGCCTGCCTTCAACCTCTCCCACTGCCTGCATGCTCAGCAGACCAAGCGGCTGGCGTGGTCTGTACTGGTAAATGCGGGAATGCAACTCATTGCTAACCTTGTCTCTGTCTCTTGGATATCGTTTGTTAATGAAGTAAACAGAGGGTCGATGAGGGTGGTGTAGTAGATGTATTATATTTAGAAATTCAAAAGGCTGTTGACAAAGTAGTACATAGTAGCAAAATTAAAGGGTCAATGACAGCATGGATTGTAAAAAATGGCGAAGAGACAGAAAGCAGAGATAAATGGTGAACAGTTGTTGTTCAGATTGCTGGGAAGTCCCCTCTCTGACACTGAAGGTTCTGTACTCAGCAAAGGACTCAGTTTTATCCCCTTACGCCCCCACCTCAATGAATTTTGTAATCGACATGAGCTGAGCTCTTCTTCTGTCGCCTTCGCCTCCATGCTCACCTCTTTGACCAGCAGTCCTCCCCCGACCAGCAGACCCTTTTACCCGCCTCCAGCATTCTCTCTCTACTTGGACCCCTCCCTCTGGCCTCTTGTATTGAAACATAGAAACAGAATCTCAGAATCACAGAATATTACAGTGCAGAAGAGGCCCTTCGGCTCATCGAGTCTGCACCGATGCATTAAAGACAGCTGACCTGTCTACCTAATCCCATTTGCCAGCACTTGGCCCATAGCCTTGAATGTTATGACGTGCCAAGTGCTCTTCCAGATACTTTTTAAAGGATGTGAGACAACCTGCCTCTACCACCCCCTCAGGCAGGGCGTTCCAGACCGTCACCACCCTCTGGGTAAAAAAGTTCTTCCTCAAATCCCCCTTAAACCTCCCGCCCCTCACCTTAAACTTGTGTCCCCTCGTAACTGACCCTTCAACTAAGGGGAACAGCTGATCCCTATCCACCCTGTCCATGCCCCTCATAATCTTGTACACCTCGATCAGGTCACGCCTCAGTCTTCTCTGCTCCAGCGAAAACAACCCAAGCCTATCCAACCTCTCTTCATAGCTTAAATGTTCCATCCCAGGCAACATCCTGGTGAATCGTCTCTGCACCCCCTCCAATGCAATCACTTCCTTCCTATAATGTGGCGACCAGAATTGCACACAGTACTCCAGCTGTGGCCTTAACAAAGTTCTGTACAACTCCAACATGACCTCCTTGCTTTTTATTTATTTTATTTTATGAGAGATACAGCACTGAAACAGGCCCTTCGGCCCACCGAGTCTGTGCCGACCAAGAACCACCGATTTATACTAACCCTAAAGTAATCCCATATTCCCTACCACCTACCTACACTAGGGGCAATTTACAATGGCCAATTTACCTATCACCTGCAAGTCTTTGGCTTTGGGAGGAAACCGGAGCACCCGGCGAAAACCCACACGGTCACAGGGAGAACTTGCAAACTCCGCACAGGCAGTACCCAGAATTCAACCTGGGTCTCTGGAGCTGAGGCTGCGGTGCTAACCACTGCGCCACTGTGCCGCCCTTAATAATGATAATCAATGCCTCGATTGATAAAGGCAAGTGTCTCATATACCTTTTTCACCACCCTATTAACCTGTCCTTCTGCCTTCAGAGATCTATGGGCAAACACACCAAGATCCCTTTGTTCCTCGGAACGTCCCAGTGTCAGGCCATTCATTGAATACTTCCGTGTCCTTCCAAAGGATTACTCCTTCCAAAGTGTATCACCTCACACCTTTCAGGGTGAAATTCCATCTGCCACTTTTCTGCCCATTTGACCATCCCGTCGATATCTTCCTGTAACCCAAGACGCTCCACTTCACTGTTAACCACTTGGCCAATCTTTGTGTCATCCATGAACTTACTGATCCTACCCCCCACATAGTCATCTATGTCATTTATATAAATGACAAACAATAGGGGACCCAGCACAGATCCCTGTGGTACTCCACTGGACACTGGCTTCCAGTCACTAAAACAGCCATCTGTCTTCACTCTCTGTCTCCTACAGCTAAGCCAATTTTGAATCCACCTTATCAAGTTACCCTGTATCCCATGTACATTTGCTTTCTTGATAAGTCTCCCATGTGGGACCTTGTCAAAGGCTTTGCTGAAATCCATGTAAACTACATCAACTGCACTCCCCTCATCTACACACCTGGCCACATACTCAAAAAATTCAATCAAATTTGTTGGGCATGACCTCCCTCTGACAAAGCTATGCTGACTATTCCGAATCAAATTTTGCCTCTCCAAGTGGAGATAGATTCTCTCCTTCAGAATTTTCTCCAATAGTTTCCCTACCACTGACGTGAGACTCACTGGTCTGTAGTTCCCTGGCTTATCTCTACACATTAACTGTTCTCCAGTCCTCTGGCACCTCCCCCGTGGCCAGAGTGGACTTAAAAATTAGGGACAGAGCCCCTGCAATCTCCATCCTCGCCTCCCACAGCATCCTGGGACACAAATCGTCCGGACCTGGAGATTTGTCCACTTTTAAGCCTTCCAAAACCTCCAATACCTTGTCACTCGCTATGACAATTTGCTCAAGAACCTCACAGTCTCTCTCTCTAAGTTCCATATCTGCATCCTCATTCTCTTGGGTGAAGACAGATGTGAAGTATTTGTTCAACACCCTACCAATGTCCTTTGGCTCCACCCACAGATTTCCCCCTTGGTCCCTAATGGGTCCTACTCTTTCCCTGGTTATCCTCTTCCCATTGATATACTTAGAGAATATCTTGGGATTTTCCCTACTTTTACCAGCCAGAGCTTTCTCATATCCCCTCTTTGCTCTCTTAATTGCTTCCTGAAGCTCCATCCTACACTTTCTGTACTCCACTAATGCTTCCGTTGATTTGCTCTCCTTGTATTTGCTACAAGCCTCTCTTTTCCTTCTCATCGTACCCTGAATGTTTCTGGTCATCCATGGTTCTCTGGGCTTGTTGCTCCTACCTGTTATCCTAGAGGGAACATGTTGGGCCTGTACCCTCCCCATTTCCTTTTTGAATGCCCCCCACTGCTCTTCTGTAGATTTCCCGACAGGTAACTCTTTCCAGTCTATCTTGGCCAGATCCTGCCTTATTTTACTATAATTCGCTCTCCCCCAATCCAAAACCTTTTTTTGCAACTTGTCTGTTTCTTTCTCCTTAACCAGCTTAAATTGTACCATGTTGTGGTCGCTATCACCAAAATGCTGCCCCACCAACATATCAACATCGAAAATAGGAGCAAGAGTAGGCCATTCGGCCCTTCGGGCCTGCTCCGCCATTCATTATGATCATGGCTGATCATCCAACTCAGTAGCCTGTTCCCGCTTTCTCCCCATATCCTTTGATCCCTTCAGACCCAAGAGCTGTATCTAACTCCTTCTCGAAAACATACAGTGTTTTGGCCTCAACTGCTTTCTGTGGTAATGAATTCCACAGGCTCACCACTCTCTGGGTGAAGAAATTTCTCCTCATCTCAGTCCTGAAAGGTTTACCCCGTATCCTTAGACTATGACCCCTGGTTCTGGACTGCCCCACCATCGGAAACATCCTTCCTGCATCGACCCTGTCAAGTCCTGTTAGAATTTTATAGGTTTCTATGAGATCCCCCCCTCACTCTTCTGAACTCCAGCGAATATAATCCTAACCGAATCAATCTCTCCTCATACATCAGTTCCGCCATCCCAGGAATCAGTCTGGTAAACCTTCGCTGCACTCCCTCTACAGCAAGAACATCCTTCCTCAGAAAAGGAGACCAAAACTGCACACAATATTCCAGGTGTGGCCGCACCAAGGCCCTGTATAATTGCAGCAAGACATCCTGCTCCTGTATTCAAATCCTCTTGCTATTCTTTTGGGCCTCCTTATCTCGAGAGACAATGGATACGCGCCTGGAGGTGGTCAGTGGTTTGTGAAGCAGCGCCTGGAGTGGCTATAAAGGGTTAGGGTTAGGGTTAGGGTTAGGGTTAGGGTTAGGGTTAGGGTGACAGGCTTTTCCACAGGTGCTGCAGAGAAACTTGTTTGTCGGGGCTGTTGCACAGTTGGCTCTCCCCTTGCGCCTCTGTCTTTTTTCCTGCCAACTACTAAGTCTCTTCGACTCGCCACATTTTAGCCCCGTCTTTATGGCTGCCCGCCAGCTCTGGCGAACGCTGGCAACTGACTCCCACGACTTGTGATCAATGTCACAGGATTTCATGTCGCGTTTGCAGACGTCTTTAAAGCGGAGACATGGAAGGCCGGTGGGTCTGATACCAGTGGCGAGCTCGCTGTACAATGTGTCTTTGGGGATCCTGCCATCTTCCATGCGGCTCACATGGCCAAGCCATCTCAAGCGCCGCTGACTCAGTAGTGTGTACAAGCTGGGGATGTTGGCCGCCTCGAGGACTTCTGTGTTGGAGATACGGTCCTGCCACCTGATGCCAAGTATTCTCCGGAGGCAGCGAAGATGGAATGAATTGAGACGTCGCTCTTGGCTGACATACGTTGTCCAGGCCTCGCTGCCGTGGAGCAAGGTACTGAGGACACAGGCCTGATACACTCGGACTTTTGTGTTCCGTGTCAGTGCGCCATTTTCCCACACTCTCTTGGCCAGTCTGGACATAGCAGTGGAAGCCTTTCCCATGCGCTTGTTTATTTCTGCATCTAGAGACAGGTTACTGGTGATAGTTGAGCCTAGGTAGGTGAACTCTTGAACCACTTCCAGAGCGTGGTCGCCAATATTGATGGATGGAGCATTTCTGACATCCTGCCCCATGATGTTTGTTTTCTTGAGGCTGATAGTTAGGCCAAATTCATTGCAGGCAGCCGCAAACCTGTCGATGAGACTCTGCAGGCACTCTTCAGTGTGAGATGTTAAAGCAGCATCGTCAGCAAAGAGGAGTTCCCTGATGAGGACTTTCCGTACTTTGGTCTTCGCTCTTAGGCGAGCAAGGTTGAACAACCTGCCCCCTGATCTTGCGTGGAGGAAAATTCCTTCTTCAGAGGACTTGAACGCATGTGAAAGCAGCAGGGAGAAGAAAATCCCAAAAAGTGTGGGTGCGAGAACACAGCCCTGTTTCACGCCACTCAGGATAGGAAAGGGGTCTGATGAGGAGCCACCATGTTGAATTGTGCCTTTCATATTGTCATGGAATGAGGTGATGATACTTAGTAGCTTTGGTGGGCATCCAATCTTTTCTAGTAGTCTGAAGAGACCACGTCTGCTGACGAGGTCAAAGGCTTTGGTGAGATCAATGAAAGCAATGTAGAGGGGCATCTGTTGTTCACGGCATTTCTCCTGTATCTGACGAAGGGAGAACAGCATGTCAACGGTTGATCTCTCTGCACGAAAGCCACACTGTGCCTCAGGGTAGATGCGCTCGGCCAGCTTCTGGAGCCTGTTCAGAGCAACTCGAGCAAAGACTTTCCCCACTATGCTGAGCAGGGAGATTCCGCGGTAGTTGTTGCAGTCACCGCGGTCACCTTTGTTTTTATAGAGGGTGATGACATTGGCATCGCGCATGTCCTGGGGTACTGCTCCCTCGTCCCAGCACAGGCATAGCAGTTCATGTAGTGCTGAGAGTATAGCAGGCTTGGCACTCTTGATTATTTCAGGGGTAATGCTGTCCTTCCCAGTGGCTTTTCCACTGGCTAGAAGGCCAACATATCATTTGCCTTTTTTACCGCCTGTTGCACCTACATGCTTACCTTCAGCAACTGGTGTACGAGAATGCCCAGGTCTTGCTGTATATTCCCCTCTCTCAGTTTATAGCCATTCAGATAATAAGCTGCCTTCCTGTTTTTGCTACCAAAGTGGATAACCTCACATTTATCCACATTATACTGCAATTGCCATGCATTAGCCCACCCACTCAACTTGTCCAAATCACCCTGAAGCCTCTCTGCATCCTCCTCACAACTCACCCTCCCACCCAGTTTTGTGTCATCTGCAAATTTGGAAATATTACATTTGGTTCCTTCATCTAAATCATTAATGTATATTGTGAATAGCTGGAGTCCTAGCAACAATCCCTGCTATAACCCACTAGTCACTGCCTGCCATTCAGAAAAAGACCCATTTATCCCTACTCTTTGTTTCCTGTCTGCCAACCATTTTTCTATCCATCGCAATACACTACCCCCAATCCCATGCACTTTAATTTTACTTGCTAATCTCTTATGTGGGACTTTGTTGAAAGCCTTCTGAAAGTCCAAATAAACCACATCCACTGGCTCCCCATCATCAACTCTACTGGTTACATCCTCGAAGAATTCTAGTAGATTTGTCAAGCATGATTTCCCTTTCGTAAATCCATACTGACTCTGTTCGATTCTACCATTGTTCTCTAAGTGCTCTGCTATAAAATCATTGATAATGGACTCTAGAATTTTCCCCACGACCTACGTCAGGCTGACTGGTCTATAATTCCCTGCTTTCTCTCTACCCCCCTTTTTAAATAGTGAGGTTACATTAGCTACCCTCCAATCTGTAGGAACTTTTCCAGAGTCTGTAGAATCTTGGAAGATGACCACCAATGCATCCACTACTCTGGGATGCAGACCAACAGGCCCTGGGGACTTATCGGTCTTCAATCCCATCAGTTTCCACAACACCATTTCTCTACTAATACAGATTTCCTTAAGTTCCTCTCTCTCACTAAACCCTGTGTTCCCCAATATTTCTGGTACGATATTTGTGTCCTCCTTTGTGAAGACAGAACCAAAGTATGCATTTAGTTGGTCAGCCATTTCTTTATTCCCCATAATAAATTCCCCTGTTTCTGACTGTAAGGGACCTACATTTGTCTTCATCAAACTTTTTCTCTTCACATACCTATAGAAACGTTTACAGTCAGTTTTTTTGTTCCCCGCAAGCTTGCTCTCATACTCTATTTTCCCCTTCTTAATCAATCCCTTGGTCCTCCTTTGCTGAATTCTAAACTGCTCCCAATCCTCAGGTCTGTTGTTTTTTCTGGCAAATTTGTATGCCTCTTCCTTGGATCTCATGCTATCTCTAATTTCCCTTGTAAGCCATGGTTTGGCTACCTTTCCCATTTTAATTTTGCGCCAGACAGGGATAAACAATTGTTGCAGTTCATCCATGTGCTCTTTATATGTTTGCCATTGCCTATCCACTGTCATCCCTTTAAGTAACGTTTCTCAATCCATCTTAGCCAACTCACGCCTCATACCTTCGTCTTTCCTTTGCTAAGATTCAGGACCCTAATCTCAGAATCAGCTACGTCACTCTCCATCTTGATGAAGAATTCTATCATATTATGATCTCTCATCCCCAAGGGGTCTCGCAACACTAGATTGTCAATTATTCCTCTCTCATTACACAATTCCCAGTCTAGGATGGCCTGTTCTCTAGTTGGTTCCTCAACATATTGGTCCAGAAAACCATCCCGTATACACTCCAAGAATTCCTCCTCTACCGTATTGTGATTAATTTTATTTTCCAAATCTATATGCAGATTAAAGTCACCCATAATTACAGATGTTCCTTTATCGCATATGTCTCTAATTGCCTGTTTAATGCCACTCCCAACATCACCACTGCAGTTTGGGGGTCCATATACAACCCCCACTAACGTTTTTTGCCCCTTGGTGTTTCTCAGCTCTACCCATACAGATTCCACATCATCAGAGCTAATATCTTTCCTCACTATTGTGTTAATTTCCTCTTTAACCAGCAATGCAACTCCACTGCCTTTTGCTTTCTGTCTGTCCTTCCTAAATACTGAGTATCCCCGGATGTTCATTTCCCATCCCTGGTCACCTTGCAGCCATGTCTCCGCAATCCTGACTATATCAGACCCGTTTACATCTATTTGCGCAATTAATTCATCAACTTTATTGAGAATGCTCCATGCATTAAGGTACAAAGCCTTAAGGCTTGTCTTTTCCACATTACTTGTCCACTTCCCACTATTTTTCACTGTGGCCCTGCTTGATTTTGGCCCTTGATTTCTCTGCCTATCATTTTTCTTATTCCCCATACTGTCTTTTGTTCTTGTCTTTGATCCCCCCTCCTCTGACTCCTTGCAAAGGTTCCCATCCCCCTGCCATTTTAGTTTAAGGCCTCCCCAACCACTCAAGCAAATGCTTCCCCTAGGACATCAGTCCCAGTCCTGCCCAGGTGTAACCCATTCAGTTTGTACTGGTCCCACCTCCCCCAGAACCAGTCCCAATGTCCCAGGAATCTAAAACCCTCCCCCTCACACCATCTCTTCAGCCACATATTCATCCGATATATCCTGCTATTTTTACTCTGACTAGCACGTGACACTGGTAGTAATCCTGAGATCGCTACCTTTGAGGTCCTACTTTTCAACTTACTTCCTAGCTCCCTGTATTCTGCTTTTAGGACCTCATCATTTTTTTTTATCTATGTAGTTTGTACCAATGTGTACCACGACCACTGGCTGTTCACCCTCCCCCTTCAGAATGTCCTGTAACCGCACTGAGACATCCTTGACCCTAGTACCAGGGAGGCAACATACCATCCTGGAGTCTCTTTTGTGGCCACAGAAACGCCTATCTATTCCCCTTACAGTTGAATCCCCGATAACTATTGTATTCCCACACTTTTTACTCCTCCCCTGTGCAGCAGAGCCAACCGTGATGCAATGAATTGGGTTGTTGCTGCTTTCCCCTGAGAGGCATTCCCCCCAACAGTATCCAAAGCAGTATACCTGTTTTGCAGGGGACTAGCCACAGGAGATTCCTGCACTGCCTGCCTCGTCCTCTTGCTCTGCCTGGTGGTCACCCATTCCCCTCCTGCCTGTGGAATAAGAGACTGTGGTGTGACCACCTCTCTATACGTGCTATCCACGACACTCTCCACCTCGTGGATGCTCCACAGTGTCCCCAGCTGCCGCTCCAGCTCCGAAACCCGGGCTTCCAGGAACTGCAGCTGGACACACTTGCTGCACACGTGCTGGTCCCGAGCACTGGAAATGTTCCCGGTTTCCGACATGGAGCACGAGGAGCACACCACGGCTTTGAGCTCTCCTGCCATGAACTAACCCTTTAAATTAACCTTTTGGAAGATCATAATGTCCAATAATATCTTTGACTTTGAGGGCCCTTCTTCCCTGGTCCTCGTTACGACAGAACTCCCTATAAAAACACTACTTAGTATATACTAAATGAACTGTAATCCTTTCTTACCTTAGAAAATTACCCAGCTATTTAGAGCTATTCCCTCACAGCAGTGACTCACCAACCAATCACCTTCCAGCTTTCCTGTGATGTCACTGTTGTTTTTTTTTTCTCTTTTTGTTAAAAACTGTGGAGCGCTGGAAGAAGCCCGCCTGCTCTCCGCTCCTGAAGGTACTCGATCTTGACCTTTTCATTGAAAACTGTCAGCGAGACATCGGCTGTCTCAATTTCTCTGCCCCCCTTACTCACTCTAACCTGCCCCCCTCTGAACTTCCCACACTCTGTTCTCTCAGGTCTAACCCTGACATTGTCATCAAACCTGCAGACAAAGGTGGTGCTGTTGTTGTTTATGGCGTACTGACCTCTACCTTGTAGAGGCTCAGTGCCAACTCACAGACACTTCTTCCTACCTCCCTCTGGACCATGACCCCACTACCGAATATCAAGTTACTGTCCACAGGACTGTCACTGATCGCATCTCCTCTGGAGATCTTCCCTCTGGAGGTTCCAACCTCATAGTCCCGCAACCCCAGACAGCCCGCTTCTACCTCCTTCCTAAAATCCACAAACAGGACTGTCCTGGCAGACCCATTGTTTCAGCCTGTTCCTGCCCCACTGAACTTATCTTGACTCTCTCTTTTCTCTCCTGGTCCAGTCTCTTCCCACCTACATCCTCTTCTGACGCCCTACGTCATTTTGATAATTTCCAGTTTCCTGGCCCGAACCGCCTCCTCTTCACTATGGACGTCAAATCTCTCTACACCTCCATCCCCCACCAGGATGGTTTGAGGGCTCTCCGCTTCTTCCTGGAACAGAGGCCCAACCAGTCCCCATCCACCACCACCCTCCTCCGCCTGGCTGAACTTGTTCTCACAGTGAACAACTTCTCCTTCAACTCCACTCACTTCCTTCAAGTAAAAGGTGCTGCTCTGCGTACCCGCATGGGTCCTAGTTATGCCTGTCTTTTTGTGTGATATGTCGAACATTCCTTGTTCCAGTCCTACTCAGGCCCCCTCCCCCAACTCTTTTTCCAGTACATTGATGACTGTATCAGTGCCATTTCCTGCTCCCACCCCGAACTGGAACACTTTATCAACTTTGCTTCCAATTTCCACCCTTCTCTCACCTTTACATGGTCCATCTCTGACACTTCCCTTCCCTTCCTCGATCTCTCTGTCTCCATCTCTGGGGATAGGTTGTCTACTAATATTCATTATAAGCCCACCGACTCCCACAGCTACCTCGACTACACTTCTTCACACCCTGCCTCCTGTAAGGACTCTATTCCATTCTCCCAGTTTCTCCGTCTCTGACGCATCTGCTCTGATGATGCAACCTTCGATGACAGCACTTCTGATATGTCTTCCTTTTTCCTCATACAAGGATTCCCCCCCCCCCCCACTCCACTGTGGTTGACAGGGCCCTCAATGTTCGGCCCATTCCCCACACCTCTACCCTCACCCCTTCTCCTCCCTCCCAGAACCGAGACAGTGTTCCACTTGTCCTCACTTTCCACCCCACCAGCCTCCACATCCAAAGGATCAGCCTCCACCTTTTCCGCCACCTCCAGCGTGATGTCACTACCAAACACATCTTCCCCTGTCAGCATTCCGAAGGGATCGTTCCCTCCGCGACACCCTGGTCCACTCCTCTATTACCCCCACCACCTCGTCCCCTTCCCACGGCACCTTCCCCTGCAATCGCATGAGATGTAATACCTGCCCATTTACCTCCTCTTTTCTCACTATCCCAGGCCCCAAACACTCCTTTCAGGTGAAGCAGCGATTTACTTGTACTTCTTTCAATGCAGTATACTGTATTCGCTGCTCACAATGTGGTCTCCTCTAAATTGGGGAGACCAAACGCAGATTGGGTGACCGCTTTGCGGAACACCTCCGCTCAGTCCGTAAGCATGATCCCGAGCTTCCGGTTGCTTGCCATTTCAACACCCCACCCCCCGGTCTCATGCTCTCATGCTCACATCTCTGTCCTGGGATTGCTGCAGTGTTCCAGTGAACATCAACACAAGCTCGAGGAACAGCATCTTATTTACCGATTCGGCACGCTACAGCCTGCCGGACTAAACATTGAGTTCAATAATTTCAGAGCATGACGGGCCCCCCCCCCTCCCCCCCTCCGCCAGCTTTTAATGTTTCGTTATTTTTTCTTTTTTTCTTTTTTACTTGGTTATTTTATTTTAGGTTTTGTTGTTTTTTGTTTTTCTTTTGCTTAGTCTGTTTGTTTCTACTGTGCCTATCCACTGCTTGTTTTTTTTAAAATGTAATGTTTGTGATTTAAGTGCTTTGTGCTTTACAGTCAATTGACACCCTCTCTGTAACTAATGCTTTGTCTTTCATCACACCATTAACATACCGTTCGCCTTTGCTCCATGACTTTCTAATTAGTTATTCTCTGTGACCTTGTCCTATCAACACCTTCTCTTTTGTTATCTCTTGCCCGACCCCACGCTTTACTTGCTTATAACCTTTTACATTTCTAATATTTGTCAGTTCTGAAGAGGGGGTCACTGTCCTGAAACATTAACTCTGCTTCTCTCTCCACAGATGCTGCCAGACCTGCTGAGTATTTCCAGCATTTTTTTTTTAAGTCTACGATAGTGTTCCCTAGTGTTTGATATTAGGGCCACTGCTCTTTTTGAGATATATTAATGACCTGGTTTTGAGTATACAGGACATAACTTCAAAGCTTGCAGATGATACAAACCTTCGAAATACAGTAAACAGTGAGGAGGAGAACAACATGGGGACATTGACAGACGAGTGAATTGGGCAGACACAAGGCAGATGAAATTTAATACAGAGTCGGGTGAAGGGATTCTTTCTGGTAAGAAGAATGAGGAGAGGGAATTTGAACAAAATGATACAAATCTAAAAGGGGGTACAGGAAGAGTAAGAGGCGGCTTGATTAAAACATATAAGATCCTGAGGGGTCTTGACAGGGTGGATGTGGAAAAGATGTTTCCTCTTGTGGGAGAATCTAGAACTAGGGGTCACTGTTTAAAAATAAGGGGTCGCCCATTTAAGACAGAGATGAGGAGAAACTTTTTCTCTCAGAGGGTCGTGAGTCTTTGGAATTCTCTTCCTCAAAAGGCAGTGGAAGCAGAGTCTTTGAATAGTTTTAAGGCAGACGTAGATAGATTCTTGACAAACAAGGAGGTGAAAGGTTATCAGGGGTAGGTGGGAATGTGGAGATGAGGTTGCAATCAGATCAGCCATGATCTTATTGAATGGCGGAGCAGGCTCGAGGGGCTGAGTGGCCTACTCCTGCTCCTAATTCGTATGTTCGTGTGTTCTCAGTCCCCTCTTTCTGAAGGATATATCTGTAAACTGATTGGTGTCTCTCAGTCCTTCTCTCTTAGGTAGATATCTGTACACTGACTGGTGTCTCTAAGTCCCCTCTCTCTCAGGGAGATATCTGTACACTGACTGGTGTCTCTCAGTCCCCTCTCTCTTAGGGAGATATCTATACACTGACTGGTGTCTCTCAGTCCCCTCTCTCTCAGGGAGATATCTATACACTGACTGGTGTCTCTCAGTCCCCTCTCTCTCAGGGAGATATCTGTACACTGACTGGTGTCTCTAAGTCCCCTCTCTCTCAGGGAGATATCTATACACTGACTGGTGTCTCTCAGTCCCCTCTCTCTCAGGGAGATATCTGTACACTGACTGGTATCTCTCAGTCTCTCTCTCAGGGAGATATTGTACACTGACATTCATAATTTACTGTACTTTCAGCCTCACCACATCTGTCCGGAACCCATCCGAATGTCAGCACTGTTTGGATTACAACAGGTAATGTGTGAGAGAGATAATTGAAAGGGGTGGTCAGTACTGGGGGAAATAGTGAAGGGCCTGTGTTGTACTAACTCATTTCAGTGGGTGAGATGCACATTTTATACTTGCTGTCAGCATTGATGGGTTAGAGTGAGGGGGGAGGAAGTGGTGAAATCAGGCAGGGTTCCTGCTCCTGATCACTGTCCAGTGACCCCTGCGTTAGCGAGAGAGGGGAAATCAGCCAGGGTTCCTGCTCCTGATCACTGTCCAGTGACCCCTGCGTTAGCGAGAGAGGGGAAATCAGCCAGGGTTCCTGGTTCTGATCATTGTCCAGTGACCCCTGCGTTAGCGAGAGAGGGGAAATCAGCCAGGGTTCCTGCTCCTGATCACTGTCCAGTGACCCCTGGGTTAGAGAGAGGGGAAATCAGCCAGGGTTCCCGCTCCTGATCACTGTCCAGTGACCCCTGGGTTAGAGAGAGAGGGGAAATCATCCAGAGTTCCTGCTCCTGATCACTGTCCAGTGACCCCTGGGTTAGAGAGAGGGGAAATCAGCCAGGGTTCCCGCTCCTGATCACTGTCCGGTGACCCCTGGGTTAGAGAGAGAGGGGACATCAGCCGGGGTTTCTGCTCCTGATCACTGTCCAGTGACCCCTGGGTTAGAGAGAGAGGGGACATCAGTCGGGGTTTCTGCTCCTGATCACTGTCCAGTGACCCCCGGGTTAGAGAGAGAGGGGAAATCAGCCAGGGTTCCTGCTCCTGATCACTGTCCAGTGACCCCCGGGTTAGAGAGAGAGAGAGGGGAAATCAGGCAGGGTTCCTGCTCCTGATCACTGTCCAGTGACCCCTGGGTTAGTGAGAGAGGGGAAATCAGCTTGGGTTCCTGCTCCTGATGTGAGAACAGAAAGTGCTGGAAATACTCAGCGGGTCTGACAGCATCTGTGGAGAGAAACAAAGTTAATGTTTCAGGTCTGTGACTTTTCATCAGAACTGGCAAAGGTAAGAAATGTAATAGACTTACATCAAGTGAAAATGGGGAGAAGGGAAGAGGGACAAAAATGAAGGTGTGTGATAGGACGCAGGGCAGGAGAGATTACATGACAAAAATGTTATGGACAAAAGGCAAATGGAGTGCTAAATAGTTGTAGTTAACAACAAAGTACGAGTGCAGAGAGAGTGCGAATGGCAGAATAAAGAACAGCTTTGTCCGAAAGAAAAGAAACATGAAAAACAAGTTTAAGACCGGCACATGGTTAAAAACCAATAGGAAATAAAAATAAAAAATGAATAAATAAATGGATAAATAATGAGGCTCATAGTCTGAAATTGTTGAACTCAATATTGAGTCCAGAAGGCTGTAGAGTGCCTAATTGGAAAATGAGATGCTGTTCCTCGAGCTTGCGTTGAGGTTCACTGGAACACTGCAGCAGGCTAAGGACAGAAATGTGAGTGTGAAGCTCGGGGTCATGCTTGCAGACCGAGCGGAGGTGTTTATTTTATTTATTTATTTAGAGATACAGCACTGAAACAGGCCCTTCGGCCCACCGAGTCTGTGCCGACCATCAACCACCCATTTATACTAATCCTACACTAATCCCATATTCCTACAACATCCTCACCTGTCCCTATATTTCCCTACCACCTACCTATACTAGGGGCAATTTATAATGGCCAATTTACCTATCAACCTGCAAGTCTTTTGGCTGTGGGAGGAAACCGGAGCACCCGGGGGAAACCCACGCAGACACAGGGAGAATTTGCAAACTCCACACAGGCAGTACCCAGAATTGAACCCGGGTCGCTGGAGCTGTGAGGCTGCGGTGCTAACCACTGCGCCAATGTGCCGCAAAGCAGTCATCCAATCTGCGTTTGGTCTCTCCAGTGTAGAGGAAATTGCATTGTGAGCATTAAGTTGAAAGAAGTACAAGTAAATCGTTGCTTCACCTGAAAGACGTGTTTGGGGCCTTCCCTCACCTTCACATATTCCTCTCTGACACTTCCCTTCCCCTCCTCGCCTTCTCTGTCTCCATCTCTGGGGATAGGCTGTCCACTAATATTCATTATCAGCCCACCGACTCCCACAGCTACCTCGACTACACTTCTTCACCCCCTGTCTCCTGTAAGGACTCCATTCCATTCTCCCAGTTTCTCCATCTCAGACGCATCTGCTCTGATGATGCTACCTTCCACAACAGTGCTTCTGCTATGTCTTCCTTTTTCCTCAACCGAGGATTCCACCCCCCCCCACCCCCCACCACTGTGGTTGACAGGGCCCTCAACTGTGTCCGGCCCATTTCCCACACCTCTGCCCGCACCCCTTCCCCTCCCTCCCAGAACCGCGATGGAATTCCCCTTGTCCTCACTTTCCACCCCACCAGCCTCCACATCCAAAAGATCATCCTCCGCCATTTCTGCGACATCCAGCGTGATGCCACTACCAAACACATCTTCCCCTCCCGTCCCTTCCCCTGTCAGCATTCCGAAGGGATCATTCCCTCCGCGACACCCTGGCCCAATCCTCCATTACCCCCGACACCTCGTCCCCTTCCCACAGCACCTTCCCATGCAATCGCAGGAGGTGTAAAACCTGCCCTTTTACCTCCTCTCTCCTCACTATCCAAGGCCCCAAACACTCCTTCCAGGTGAAGCAGTGCTTTACTTGTACTTCTTTCAGTTTAGTATACTGTATTCGCTGCTCACAATGTGGTCTCCTCTACACTGTGGAGACCAAACACAGATTGGGTGACTGCTTTGCGGAACACCTCCGCTCATTCTGCAAGCATGACCCCAAGCTTCCGTTGCTTGCCGTTTTAATTCACCACCCTGCTCCCGTCCACATTTCTGTCCTGGGCCTGCTGCAGTGTTCCAGTGAACGTCAACGCAAGCTCGAGGAGCCGCACCTCATCTTTCTATTAGGCACTCTACAGCCTTGCAGACTCAATATTAACTTTAACAGTTTCAGACCATGACCCCATTTTCATTTATTATTTTTATTGTAATTTTTTTTTAACCATGTGCTGGTCTTAAACTTGTTTTTCATGGTTTTTCTTTCGGACTCGTGCTTTGTCTTTTACTACAACTATTTAGCACTCCATGACATCTTTGTCCTTTAATCACTCCTGCCGTCTGCCCTCTCACCCACTTTCCCTTTAGTTCTTCTTCACCCCCTCCCCCCTTTCACTCTCTCAAAGACTGTTACATTTCTAACCTTTGCCAGTTCTTGTGAAAGGTCACAGACCTGAAATGCTAACTCTGTTTCTCTCTACACAGACTCCATCAGACCTGCTGAGTATTTCCAGCACTTTCCAGATTTCCAGCATCCGCAGTATTTTGCTCTTATTTTCCTGCTCCTGATCGCTGCTCAATGGCCCCTCGCTGAAAAGTGTCAGGTTGTCGGGAGAGGGCAGAATTGGGCAGGTGATGCCTTGATAGTCGAATATCCCAGTGGAATCAGCTTGGGTCAGTTAGTGTCAGAGCGTGGGTGACTATGGGACTGTAGCCAGTGGAAGTATCAGGACCAGCTGGAGAGGGGACAATGCATGCAAGAAGGAGAGCTGCCGAAGGATATGTGCAATCAATAACCTTCTCTCTTCCCATTTCCTTTCAGCACAAGCGGGATTTGAAGGGAGGGAACAGCACAGGAATGTCTTCTTGCTCCTAATCATCGGCCTGCTGGTGTTCCTTCTGATAATTCTGTCCATCCTGTTCGTGATTAACTACTTCACAATGAGGCGGAGAATGGGTGTGTATCCATCTGTCAATGACTCCCCCTCCCCCTTCCGATACCAATATCCCACACTGTGCAAGCTCCAATTCGAAAGGTCCCGCCCTTTTGTTCAATCCTCTTCATGGCCCTCACCGCTGCCTCATCCCAACAACAACCTCACCTCATACAGCGCCTCGATGTTGTTAAACTTCCCAGGGTGCTTTGCAGGAGCGATTATCGAACGAAGCTTGACATAGAGTCACCTAAGGAGATATAAGGACAAGTGGCAAAAAGCTCCATCAAGGATGGAGGTTTCGAGGAGCAACTCAAATTAAGAGAGTGAGGAGCGGAGAGGATTAGGGAGGGAATTCCAGAGCTTAGGGCCGAGGCAGCTGAAGGCACAGCCACCAATGGTGGAACGATTAAAATCTGAGGCGATGCACGCCAGGCTAGAATTGGAGGAGCGCAGAGATTTCGGAGATTTGTGGGGCCAGAGAAGGTTACAGGGATAGCGGAGGGTGGAGTGGACAAGTGGGATTTGAAAACAAGGCTGAGAACTTTAAAACGGAAGTGATGCTTAACTGTGAGACATTGTAGGTCAGCGAGCACAGGGACGGTGGCTGAATTAATCTCCAACTTTCTCGAAGCCTCCAAGATCTCCATGCGCCTCCAATTCTGGTTCTTGCACATCTCCACCCCCACCCTTACCCCACCCCCGACCACCATCCCACCCCCGATTGCAATCCAGTCGTGAATGGTGGTGGTTAATTAAATAACCAAGCCAAGGAGGTGGCTCCACAAATATCCCCATCCTCAATGATGGGGGAGCCCAGCACATCAGTGTGAAAGATAAAGCTGAAGCATTTGCAACAATCTTCAGCCAGAAGTGCCGAGTTGATGATCCATCTCGGCCTCCTCCTGAAGTCCCCAGCATCACAGATGCCAGACTTCAGCCAATTTGATTCACTCCACGTGATATTAAGAAACGACTGAAGGCACTGCATACTGCAAAGGTTATGGGCCCTGACAACTTCCCAACAATAGTACTGAAGACCTGTGCTCCAGAACTTGCTGCACCCCTAGCCAAGCTGTTCCAGTACAGCTACATCACTGGCACCTACCCGGCAATGTGGAAAATTGCCCAGGTATGTCCTGTACACAAAAAGCAGGACAAATAAATCCGGCCAACTACCGCCCCATCAACCTACTCTCAATCATCAGTAAAGTGACGGAAGGTGCCATCAAGCGGCACTTGCTTCGCAATAACTTGCTCATTTTGGGTTCCGCCAGGGCCACTCATCTCCTGACCTCATTACAGCCTTGGTTCAAACATGGACAAAAGAGCTGAACTCCAGAGGTGAGGTGAGAGTGACTGCCCTTGACATCAAGGCAGCATTTGACCGAGTATGGCATTAAGGAGCTCTAGCAAAACTGGAGTCAATGGGAATCAGGGGGAAAACCCTCTGCTGGCTGGAGTCATACCGAGCACAAAGGAAGATGGTTGTGGTTGTTGGAGGTCAATCATCTCAGCTCCAGAATATCACTGCAGGAGTTCCTCAGGGTAGTGTCCTAGGCCCAACCATCTCTTTATAATAAGATCAGAAGTGGGGATACTGGCAGATTAAATTTCAAGAAGGCAGCTCACCACCACCTTCTCAAGGGCAATTAGGGATAGGCAATAAATGCTGGCCTGGCCAGTGACGCCCACATCCCAGGAATGAATGAAGAAAATATTGCTGCACCATTGATGGCTGTGCCTTCAACTGCCTGGGCCCTAAGCTCTATTTTCGTGTAGTCACTGTTGTAATTTAGGAAACACGACATTCAACTGGCACACAGCAAGCTCCCACAGAAATAGCAACATGATAACGACCCAGATCATCTGTGATCTTGATCGCAAAATAAATGTAGGCATAACTCCCCTGCTCTACCTGGAAATCATACCATGGAATCATATACGGAATAATACCATGGAATTATACATGCTTACCAGAAAAACCAGACTGGGCCTTGGTTTACTGTCTCATCTAAAAGACAGACCCTCCGACAGTGCAGCACTCCCTCAGTACTGACCCTGCGACAGTGCAACACTCCCTCAGTACTGACCCTCCCACAGTGCAGCACTCCCTCAGTACTGACCCTCCGACAGTGCAGAACTCCCTCAGTACTGATCCTCCCACAGTGCAGCACTCCCTCAGTACTGACCCTCCGACAGTGCAGCACTCCCTCAGTACTGACCCTCCCACAGTGCAGCACTCCCTCAGTACTGACCCTGCGACAGTGCAGCACTCCCTCAGTACTGAACCACCGACAGTGCAGCACTCCCTCAGTACTGACCCTCCCACAGTGCAGCAATCACTCAGTACTGACCCTCCCACAGTGCAGCACTCCCTCAGTACTGACCCTCCGACAGTGCAGCACTCCCTCAGTACTGACCCTCCCACAGTGCAGCAATCACTCAGTACTGACCCTCCCACAGTGCAGCACTCCCTCAGTACTGACCCTCCCACAGTGCAGCACTCCCTCAGTACTGACCCTCCCACAGTGCAGCAATCACTCAGTACTGACCCTCCCACAGTGCAGCACTCCCTCAGTACTGACCCTCCGACAGTGCAGCACTCCCTCAGTACTGACCCTCCCACAGTGCAGCAATCACTCAGTACTGACCCTCCCACAGTGCAGCACTCCCTCAGTACTGACCCTCCGACAGTGCAGCGCTCCCTCTGTACTGGCACTCGAGATTGTTGGCGTGGATTATGGAGATCTGGAGTTGGACTTGAACCCATGAGCTTCTGACCCAGAGGGAGAGTGTTAGCTACTGAAGCACCTGCTGACACCGAATGCTATTGAGGGCAGGCAGAGGGAACTTGGTAACTATTAACTGGCAGCTTCCTATCACGCTTCACAACTCCTCAAAGAGCGGGTGTAAATATCTTTGCCAATGTGCAAAGTGATAGTTGCCATTTTAAAGTGCCCGTTCCTGCCATGCGTGAATAATGATGAGGTCGAGTTGAGTGTTTGAGTTGCCATCTTTAATGCTGACTGATTCTCTGATTCCAGTAATGCAGCTTGCCCAGCCCAGCCACAGTGACACAGCCATCTTGACCAACGACTACAGGGAGGTGTCCATCACAACAGTGACCAACAACGTGAAACCCCTTGTGGGGAATGGTATGTGCTGAGTGCCACGGAATGCACCGTCCTTCACCAAGGCACTCATCTCTTATATATATATACTCTCGTATGTACTAATCGCTCATCTATACTGTTTGTCTGTCCCAATCTCTTATCTATACCAGTTAAATGCAACTATCTCTTACCTACACTGTTTGTGTGTACTCCTCTCATATCTAAACCATTTGACTGTACCAATCCCTTATCTATACCATGTGTGTGTACTCGTCTCTTAACTAAACCATTCGAATGTCCCAGTCTCTTATCCATGCTGTTTATGTGCACCTATCTCTTATCTGTACTGTTTGTGTGTTCTCATCTCTTATCTAAACCATTTGCATGTCCCAATTTCTTATCGAAACCATTTGCATTTCCCAGTCTCTTATCTATACAGTGGTGTGTACGAATATCTTATCTATATATTCTGCATGTACTAATCTTTTATCTATAAAGTTGTGTGTACTAATATCTTATCTATACCGTTTGCACGTCCCAATCACTCATCTCTTAACTGGGTTACTAGGCTTGGAGATAGATCAATAGAGAAGCAGTGGCAGACATTTAAGGGGATATTTCGGAATACTCAGAATAAGTATATTCCTACTGGAAAGGAACATTCGAAGGGGAGGGCCCACCATCCATGGTTAAAGAAGTTAAGGAAAGCATCAAACTTAAGGATAAAGCACATAACTGTGCAAAGATGAGTGTCAGGTCAGATGATTGGTCAGAATATCAAGAATGGCAGAGAATGACTAAAAGGTTAATCAGGAGAAAGAACTTAGAGTATGAGAGGAAGCTAGCTAGAAATGTAAAAACAGATAGCAAGAGTTTCTACAGGTATTTAAAATGGAAAAGAGTAAGTAAAGTGAGTGTTGGTCCTCTGGAGAGTGAGAATGGGGAGTTAATTGTAGATAATAAGGAAATGGCAGATGAAGTGAAGAAATATTTTGCTTCTGTCTTCACTAAAGCAAATACAAAAACATTCCAGTGATAGCTGTAAATCAGGTGGTGGAAGAAAGAGAGGAACTTGGTGAAATTATAATCATCAGGGAAGTGGTACTGAGCAAACTGATGGAGCTGTGGGCTGATAAGTCCCCGGGTCCTGATGGACTTCATCCTCGGGTCTTAAAAGAGGTGACCGATGAGGTAGTAGATGCGTTGGTGTTAATTTTTGAAAATTCGCTAGATTCTGGAAAGGTTCCATCGGACTGGAAAGTAGCAAATATAACCCCTCTATTCAAGAAGGGGAGGAGGCAGAAAACAGGTAACTAAAGGCCAGTTAGCTTGACATCTGTCGTGGGGAAGATGTTAGAATCGATCATTAAGGAGGCTACAGCTGGGCACTTAGAAAAACTCAAGGTAATCGGGAATAGTCAGCATGGTTTTGTGAAAGGGAGAACATGTTTAACCAATTTATTGGAGTTCCTTGAAGGAGTAACATGTGCTGTGGATAAAGGGTAGCCCGTTGACATTCTGTACTTGGATTTCTAGAAGGTATTTGACAAGGTGCCACATAAAAGATCACTGCTCAAAATAGGAGCTCATGGTGTAGGGGTAACATATTAGCATGGATAGAAGGTTGGCTGGCTGACAGAAAACAGAGAGCGGGCATAAATGGGTCCTTTTCTGATTGGCAGGGTGTTACGAGTGGAGTCCCGCAGGGGTCTGAGCTGGGACCTCAACTTTTTACAATTAATATCAATGACTTAAATGAGGGTAGCGATGGCATGGTAGCTAAATTTGCAGATGACACAAAGATAGGTAGGAAAGAACGTTGTGAAAAGGACATAAGAAGGTTGCAGACCAATATAGATAGGTTGAGTGAGTGGGCAAAAATCTGGCAGATGGAGCATAGTGTGTGAAAATGTGAAGTTGTTCACTTTGGCAGGAAGAATAAAAAAGCAGAGTATTTCTTAAATAAGGAACGACCGCAGAATTCCGAAGTGCAGAGGGATCTCGGTGTTCCAGTGCAGGAGTCACAAAAAGTTAGTATACAGGTACAGCAAGTAATAAAGAAGGCGAATGGAATGCTATCCTTTATTATGAGAGGAATTGAAAATAAAAGTAAGGATGTTATGCTTCAGTTATACAGGGCATTAGCAAGATCACATCTTGAATACTGTGTGCAATTTGGTCTCCTTATTTAAGGAAGGATGTGAATGCATTGGAGGTGGTTCAGAGGAGGTTTACGAGATTAATACCTGGAATGAGCGGGTTGTCTTATGAGGAAAGGCTGGACAGACTGGTTTTGTTTTCACTGGAGTTTAGAAGAGTGAGGGGAGACTTGATTGAAGTATATAAGATTCTGAACAGTCTTGACAGGATGGATGTGGAAAGGATGTTTCCTCTTGTGGGTGAGTCCAAAATTAGGAGGCACTGTTGTAAAATTGGGTGTTGCCCTTCTAGGACAGAGATGAGGAGAAATTTTTTCTCTGTCTCAGAGTGTTGTGCAACTTTGGAATTCTCTGCCTCAGAAGGTGGTGGAGGTGGGGTCATTGAAAATTTTTAAGGCGGAGGTAGATAGATTCTTGTTAGGCAAGGGAATTAAAGATTATGGGGGTTAGATGGGTGTGTGGAATTCGAGACAGAAACAGATCAGCCATGATCTTATTAAATGGCAGAGCAGGCTCGATGGGCTGAATAGCTACTTCTGCTCCTAATACACATGGTCATTTGGTCATGTACTGTTTGCATGTCCCAAACTTTTATCTACACTGTTTGCATGTCCCAAACTTTTATCTACACTGTTTGCGTGTCCCAATCTTTTATCTATACTGTTTGCATGTCCCAAACTTTTATCTACACTGTTTGCGTGTCCCAATCTTTTATCTATACTGTTTGCATGTCCCAAACTTTTATCTACACTGTTTGCGTGTCCCAATCTTTTATCTATACTGTTTGCACATCCCAATCGCTTATCTATACAGTTTGCCTGTCCCAATCTCTTATATATACTATTTGTGTGTCCCAATCTCTTATCGATATTGTTTGTGTGTCCCAATCTATTATCTATATTGTTTACGTGTCCCAAACTCTGATCTATATTGTTTGTGTGACCCAATCACTTATCTATACTGTATGTGTGTCCGTATCTCTTATCGATATTGTTTGTGTGTCCCAATCTCTTATCTATATTGTTTGTGTGTCCCAATCTATTATCTATATTGTTTACGTGTCCCAAACTCTGATCTATATTGTTTGTGTGACCCAATCACTTATCTATACTGTATGTGTGTCCGTATCTCTTATCTATATTGTTTGTGTGTCCCAATCTCTTATCTATATTGTTTGTGTGTCCCAATCTATTATCTATATTGTTTATGTGTCCCAAACTCTGATCTATATTGTTTGTGTGACCCAATCACTTATCTATACTGTATGTGTGTCCGTATCTCTTATCGATACTGTTTCTGTGTCCCAATTTCTTATCCATACTGTTTCTGTGTCTCAACCTCTTATCTCTATTGTTTGCGTGTCCCAATCTGTTATCCATACTGTTTCTGTGTCCGTATCTCTTATCTATATTGTTTTTGTGTCCCAATCTCTTATCTATACTGTTTGTACATCCCAATCTTTTATCTATACTGTTCGCACATCCGAGTCTCTTATCTATACTATTTGTGTGTCTCAATCTCTTATCTTTATTGTTTGTGTGTCCAAATCTCTTATCTATATTGTTTGCGTATCCCAATATGTTATCCATACTGTTTCTGTGTCTCAACCTCTTATCTCTATCGTTTGCGTATCCCAATCTGTTATCCATACTGTTTCTGTGTCCCAATCTCTTATCTATATTCTTTGTGTGTCCCAATCTCATATCTATATTGTTTGTGTGTCCCAATCTCTTATCTATACTGTTTGTACATCCCAATCTTTTATCTATACTGTTTGTGTGTCCCAGTCTCTTATTTATACCGTTTGTGTGTCCTAATCTCTTGTCGATACTGTTTCTGTGTCCCAATTTCTTATCTATACTGTTTACGTGTCCCAAACTCTGATCTATATTGTTTGTGTGACCCAATCTTTTATCTATACTTTTTGTGTGTCCCAATCACTTATCTATATTATTTGCATGTCCCAATCTCTTATCTATAATGTTTGTGTGTCCCAATCTCTTTTCTATATTGTTTGTGTGTCCCAATCTCTTATCTATATGGTCTGTGTGTCCCAATCTCTTATCTATATGGTCTGTGTGTCCCAATCTCTTATCTATACAGTTTGCCTGTCCCAATCTCTTATTTATACTGTTTGCATGTCCCAATCTCTTATCGATATTGTTTGCGTATCCCAATCTGTTATCCATACTGTTTCTGTGTCTCAACCTCTTATCTCTATCGTTTGCGTGTCCCAATCTGTTATCCATACTGTTTCTGTGTCTCAACCTCTTATCTCTATCGTTTGCGTGTCCCAATCTGTTATCCATACTGTTTCTGTGTCCCAATCTCTTATCTATATTCTTTGTGTGTCCCAATCTCATATCCATATTGTTTGTGTGTCCCAATCTCTTATCTATACTGTTTGTACATCCCAATCTTTTATCTATACTGTGTGCCCATCCCAATCTCTTATCTATACAGTTTGCGTGTCCCAATCTCTTATCTATACTATTTATGTGACCCAATCTCTCATCTATATTGTTTGTGTGTCCCAATCTCTTATCTATACTGTTTGTACATCCCAATCTTTTATCTATACTGTTTGTGTGTCCCAATTTCTTATCTATACTGTTTACGTGTCCCAAACTCTGATCTATATTGTTTGTGTGACCCAATCTTTTATCTATACTTTTTGTGTGTCCCAATCACTTATCTATATTATTTGCATGTCCCAATCTCTTATCTATAATGTTTGTGTGTCCCAATCTCTTTTCTATATTGTTTGTGTGTCCCAATCTCTTATCTATATGGTCTGTGTGTCCCAATCTCTTATCTATATGGTCTGTGTGTCCCAATCTCTTATCTATACAGTTTGCCTGTCCCAATCTCTTATCTATACAGTTTGCCTGTCCCAATCTCTTATTTATACTGTTTGCATGTCCCAATCTCTTATCTATACTGTTTGTGTGTCCCAAAATCTTATCTATATTGTCTGTGTGTCCCAATCTCTTATCTATACAGTTTGCATGTCCCAATCTCTTATTTATACTGTTTGTGTGTCCCAATCTCTTATCTATATGGTCTGTGTGTCCCAATCTCTTATCTATATGGTCTGTGTGTCCCAATCTCTTATCTATACAGTTTGCATGTCCCAATCACTTATCCATACTGTTTCTGTGTCACAATCTCTTATCCATACTGTTTGCGTGTCCCAATCTCTTATCTCGTGCATTTTAATGTATCAATCTTATTTATATTTTTTTCACATGGACCAATCTATTATCTATATTGTTTGCGTGTCCCAATCTCTTATCTATACTGTTTGTGTGTCCCAATTTCTTATCGATATTGTGTGTGTGTCCCAATCTCTTATCTGTATTGTTTGTGTGTCCCAATCTCTTATCTATACTGTTTGCGTGTCCCAATCTCATTTCCATACTGTTTCTGTGTCCCAATCTCTTATCTATATGGTTTGTGTGTCCCAATCTCCTATCTATACAGTATGCCTGCCCCAATCTCTTATTTATACCGTTTGTGTGTCCCAATCTCTTATCCATGCTGTTTGCGTGTCCCAATCTCTTACTTATACCGTTTGCGTGTCCCAATCTCTTATCCATGCTGTTTGCGTGTCCCAATCTCTTATTTATACCGTTTGCGTGTCCCAATCTCTTATCCATGCTGTTTGCGTGTCCCAATCTCTTATCTATACTGTTTGCGTGTCCCAATCTCTTATCCATGCTGTTTCTGTGTCCCAATTTCTTATCTATACTGTTTGTGTGTCCCAATCTCCTATCGATATTGTTTGTGTGTCCCAATCTCTTATTTATACCGTTTGTGTGTCCCAATCTCTTATTTATACCGTTTGTGTGTCCCAATCTCTTATCCATACTGCTGGCATGTCCCAATCTCTTATTTATACTGTTTGTGTGTCCTAATCTCTTATCCATACTGTTTCTGTGTCCCAATTTCTTATCTATACTGTTTGCGTGTCCCAATCTCTTATCTATATTGTTTGTGTGACCCATACTCTTATCTATACTGTTTGCGTGTCCCAATCTCTTATCTATATTGTTTGTGTGACCCATACTCTTATCTATACTGTTTGTGTGTCCAAATCTTTGATCTTTCTTGTTTGTGTGTCCCAATCTCTTATCCATATTGTTTGTGTGTCCCAATCTCTTATCTATACTGTTTCTGTGTCCCAATCTCTTATCTATATTGTTTGCGTGTCCCAATCTCTTATCCATACTGTTTCTGTTTCCCAATCTGTTTTCTATATTGTTTGCGTGTCCTAATCTCTTATTTATACTGTTTCTGTGTCCCAATCTCTTATCTATATTGTTTGTCTGCCCCAATCTCTTAGCCATACTGTTTCTGTTTCCCAATCTGTTATCTATATTGTTTGCGTGTCCTAATCTCTTATTTATACTGTTTCTGTGTCCCAATCTCTTATCTATACTGTTTGCGTGTCCCAATCTCTTTTCCATACTGTTTCTGTGTCCCAATCTCTTATCTATATTGTTTGTGTGTTCCAATCTCTTATCTATACTGTTTGCGTGCCCCAATCTCTTTTCCATACTGTTTCTGTGTCCCAATCTCTTATCTATATTGTTTGTGTGTTCCAATCTCTTATCTATACTGTTTGCGTGTCCCAATCTCTTATTTATACCGTTTGTGTGTCCCAATCTCTTATCCATACTGTTTCTGTGTCCCAATCTCTTATCTATACTGTTTGCGTGTCCCAATCTCTTATCCATACTGTTTCTGTGTCCCAATCTCTTATCTATATTGTTTGCGTGTCCCAATCTCCTATCTAAACAGTATGCCTGTCCCAATCTCTTATCTATACTGTGTGCGTGTCCCAATCTCGTTTCCATACTGTTTCTGTGTCCCAATCTCTTATCTATATTGTTTGCGTGTCCCAATCTCTTATCTATACTGTTTCTGTGTCCCAATCTCTTATCTATACTGTTTGCCAGTCCCAATCTCTTATCCATACTCTTTGTGTGTGCCAATCTCTTATCTATATTGTTTGTGTGTCCCAATCTCTTATCTATATTGTTTGCGTGTCCCAATCTCCTATCTAAACAGTATGCCTGTCCCAATCTCTTATCTATACTGTTTGCGTGTCCCAATCTCTTATCCATACTGTTTCTGTGTCCCAATTTCTTATCGATATTGTTTGTGTGTCCCAATCTCTTATCTGTATTGTTTGTGTGTCCAAATCTCTTATCTATAATGTTTGCGTGTCCCAATCTCGTTTCCGTACTGTTTCTGTGTCCCAATCTCTTATCTATATTGTTTGCGTGTCCCAATCTCTTATCCATACTGTTTCTGTGTCCCAATCTCTTATCTATATTGTTTGCGTGTCTCAATCTTTTATCTATACTGTATCTGTTTCCTAATCTCTTATCTATACTGTTTCCGTGTCCCAATCTCTTATCTATACTGTTTCTGTGTCCCAATCTCTTATCTATACTGTTTGCCAGTCCCAATCTCTTATCCATACTCTTTGTGTGTGCCAATCTCTTATCTATATTGTTTGTGTGTCCCAATCTCTTATCTATATTGTTTGTGTGTCCCAATCTCTTATCTATACTGTTTCTGTGTCCCAATCTCTTGTCTATACTGTTTGCGTGTCCCAATCTCTTATCTATACTGTTTGCCAGTCCCAATCTCTTATCCATACTCTTTGTGTGTGCCAATCTCTTATCTATATTGTTTGTGTGTCCCAATCTCTTATCTATAATCTTTCTGTGTCCCAATATCTTATCTATATTGTTTGCATGTGGCATTCTCTTATCCATACTGTTTCTGTGTCCCAGTCTCTTATCTGTATTGTTTGTGTGTCCCAATCTCTTATCTATACTGTTTCTGTGTCCCAATCTCTTATCTATACTGTTTGTGTGTCCCAATCTCTTATCTATACTGTTTCTGTGTCCCAATCTCTTATCTATACTGTTTGCCAGTCCCAATCTCTTATCCATACTGTTTGCATGTCCCAATCTCTTATCTATATTGTTTGTGTGTCCCAATCTCTTATCTATACTGTTTCTGTGTCCCAATCTCTTGTCTATACTGTTTGCGTGTCCCAATCTCTTATCTATACTGTTTGCCAGTCCCAATCTCTTATCCATACTCTTTGTGTGTGCCAATCTCTTATCTATATTGTTTGTGTGTCCCAATCTCTTATCTATAATCTTTCTGTGTCCCAATATCTTATCTATATTGTTTGCATGTGGCATTCTCTTATCCATACTGTTTCTGTGTCCCAGTCTCTTATCTGTATTGTTTGCGTGTCCCAATCTCTTATCCATACTGTTTCTGTGTCCCAATCTCTCATCTATATTGTTTGCATGTCCCAATCTCTTATCCATACTGTTTATGTGTGCCAATCTCTCACTTATACCATTTTCTTGTGCCAATATCTAAGTACTGAGTTTGCCACTGGAAAGAGTTTCTCCTTTATTTAAACCCTTCATGATTGTAAACATCTCAATTAAATCTCCTCTTAACCTTATCTTCTTTCAGGAGAACAATCCCAGCTTCTCCAGCCTCTCCACATTAACTGAACTCCCTCATCCCTGGGACCATTCAGGTCAATCTCCTCTGCTCGCTCTCCAAGGCATTGACATCCTTCCTCAAGCGTGGTGCCCAGAATTGGACATAATACACCAGCTGGGGCCTAACCAATGTGCCAAACGTTTATTCAAAGGAATTGCATGTTTCAGCCCCTGCATGTTGAATTTGCATGGGCGAACTATAAAGAAAAAGAAAGACTTGCACTAATATCAATAATTTCACGAGTAATGGACATTCACAAATCATTTTACAGCCCATAAAGCACTTTCTGTTGTAATGTATGAAACCTGGCAGCTAATTTGCATACAGCTAGATCCCACACACAGTGAGATAATAACTTGTTTTTGTGATGTTGATTGAGTGATAAGTATCAGTCCAGGGCTAACTCTCCTCCTTTTAGATTCTGGTTTAATGTCTCAGTTGAAAGACGGCAGGAAATAAGCCCCTCCACCAGTGTGGTTCTCCCTCAGTACTGCCCCTCCGTCAGTGCAGCGCTCCCTCAGTACTGACCCTCTGACAGTGCAGCGCTCCCTCAGTACTGACCCTCTGACAGTGCAGCGCTCCCTCAGTACTGACCCTCTGACAGTGCAGCGCTCCCTCACTATTACACTGGAACATCAGCCTTACTTTCTATGCTCATATTTCTGGAGTGGGATTTGAACCCACAATCTTCTAATTCAGAGGCAAGAGTGCTCCTGTCTGAGCCACAGCTGGTTTCCTTAACTCTGCCCATGTTACCAATCTCTTGTGCACTCGGTTTATATTCCAGTTCCCTCAGCTGCAGCCCAGACTGGTGAAGACTCGGATTCCTTTGAAGATGACTATGAGGATTACGACAACTTTGCACCGAACCATGCCGTCAACTTCTCCACCTTTAAGTGTAAGCATTGGTTCTTGAGCAAGGCAGGAGTCGGGCAATGGAACCCAATGGTCAATACCGGGGATGGGTGCCAATAACGGTAACTACTGGAAGAAGTGACGCCGAGGTCTCCGCGTTGCCACTTCTGTGGGAGGCCCTCCGAATCAAGTCTCAATTAGGCACTTCACGAGGCGTTGGCATCGGGCCTTCCACAGGATCCAGGACCCCAACGACGGAAGTCCTGCCCTCGGAGAGCTGCCGGCCAATCGGAGGCCAGCGGCTTTTTAGCTGACTAGTGCCCTCCGCAGAGGCGGTGGCTGCTGCCGGTGATGCACCCCACCCCCGAGGCCCAGCAGCGGCACTGGGCCTAGGCCGCAGGTATGCAGGGGTGGGAGGGGTGCTGCGGGGTGCAGGTCGTGGGATGTAGGGGCGGTGTTGTGAGGCGGGTCGGCAGCAAGGGCACTGGGAAGGGGCGGGGGATACCTCTTAAAGGGCCTCCCCTTCCCGATGCCGGGTCCCTCGATCAGCCACTAAGTGCCTTTCTGGCGGCTGCTAATTCTGGTGGCAGCAGGATGAGGCCCTTAATTGGGCATTAATTTCCCAGTTAAAGGCCTCAACTGGCATCCTTTGAGTCCTTGATTTCTCTAAGCTAAGAGGAGACTGATGTCCTGTTCCCGACTGTTCCATTTTTGGACCTTTTCTCCTTTGTTAGTGGAAGACTTGTATTTGTATAGTCCCGCCCCGGACTTAATTTCAGTGGAGGTGGGAAGGTGGGGGACCCCGTCTCCCCTCCCCTCGCCTGGCCACCCTCCCACCCGATTACATGCTCTCCGCATCTCCACACCCGCCATGGGGGAAGAGCATTAAACTCCCCCCACCCCGAGGAAACACTTCAAGACACAAAGGCTGGTTGAAGTTTACAACTCTCTCCCACAGTCGGCAATTGATGTTCACCAGACTTGTTCCCGGGATGCTGGGACTGTCCTATGAAGAGAGATTGGGGAAACTGGGCCTGTGTTCTCCAGAGTTTCGAAGAACGAGAGGTGATCTCATTGAAACCTACAAAATACTTAAAGCGATAGACAGGGTTGATGTAGGTAAGATGTTTCCCCTGGTTGGGGAGTCCAGAACCAGGGGACACAATTTCAAAATAAGGGGGAAGCCACTTAGGTCAGAGATGGGGAGAAATTTCTTTACTCAGAGGGTTGTGAATCTTTGGAATTCTTTACCCCAGAGGGCTGTGGAAGCTCAGTCATTGAGTACGTTTAAAGCAGAGATTGACAGATTTCTAAATACCAGTAGACATAAAGGGATGTGAGGATGGTGTGGGGAAAATGACATTGAAGTGGATGATCAGCCAAGATCATATTGAATGGCGGGGCAGGCTCGATGGGCTGAATGGCCTCCACCAGCTCCCATGTTCCTGTGCTGGGTCAATGGGTTAATTTAAAATCTGATAGACTTGTGTTAACCAAAGATTTTAAGGGATAAGAGGAAAGGCGGGGTGGGGGCGGGGAGCGGGGATTTGGAGTTAGGTCACAGAGCAGCCACGATCTCACTGAATGGTGGAACAGGCCCGAGGGTCTGAAAGACCTCCTCCTGCACCCCGATGCCTAGGATTCACAATCTTAACCTCAAGTTCACAATTCACTAAACCCTCATGGGCAGGTACCAAAAAAATTACAAAGGCTCGTGGAATAGAGTCATAGAGAGATACAGCACTGAAACAGGCCCTTCGGCCCACCGAGTCTGTGCTGACCACCAACCACCCATTTATACTAATCCTACATTAATCCCATGTCCCCTACCACATCCCCACCATTCTCCTTCCACCTACCTACACTAGTGACAATTTACAATGGCCAATGTGCCTATCAGCCTGCAAGTCTTTGGCTGTGGGAGGAAACCGGAGCACCCGGAGGAAACCCACGCAGACACAGGGAGAACTTGCAAACTCCGCACAGGCAGTACCCAGAATCGAACCCGGGTTGCTGGAGCTGTGAGGCTGCGGTGCTAACCACTGCGCCACCCAAAATGCTGGTCCTGATCTCAAGGGGGATGGAACACAAAGCAGGCGGGAAGGGGAGTGATGGTCTAGTCTTTCAAGGCCCTGATGGAACACCATTGGGAGTAACTGCATTCCGTTCTGGGCACCGCATCTCTGGAAGGATATATTAACCTTGGAAGGGGTGTGGTGTAGATTAATCACAATGATACTCGAGTGAAAAAGGTTAAATTATGAAGACAGGTTAAATAGTCTAGGCATGTAGTCCCTCGTGTACAGAGGAACGAAGGGGTGATCTAATCGAGATGTTCAAGATGATTGAAAGAGTTGACAGGGTCGATAGAGGAAAAACTATTTCCTCTGGTGGGGGTGGGGGGAGTCCAGAACAAGGGGGCAGAACATTAAAATGATAAGGACAGGCTGCTAAAAGGATTTGACCGGGTAGATTGAGACAAAATCATTTTCAGAACAATGGGGCACCTTCTTAAAGTTAGAGCCAGGCCAGTTCGAGGTGAAATCAGTTATCATTTTGTCACATTGAGAGGGGTAGTGGAAATCTGGGGCTCTCTTGGACGGCACAGTGGCGCAGTGGTTAGAACCGCAGCCTCACAGCTCCAGCAACCTGCGTTCAGTTCTGGGTGTTGCCTGTACGGAGTTTGCAAGTCCTCCCTGTGACCGTGTGGGTTTTCGCCGGGTGCTCCGGTTTCCTCCCATAGCCAAAGACTTGCAGGTTAATAGGTAAATTGGCTGTTGTAAATTGCCCCTAGTGTAGGTAGGTGGTAGAAGAATTGAGGGAAGGTGAGGATGTGGTAGGGCATATAGGATTAATGTAGGATTAGTATAAATGGGTGGTTGCTGGTCGGCACAGACTCAGTGGGCCAAAGGGCCTGGTTCAGTGCTGTATCTCTCCATGACTCTCAGCCAAATGGTTACGGAGGCTGGGGCTCTGTTTGTGCTTCCAAGATGGGGAAGTCGATAAAGTTTTGTTGGTAGGTGTTGTGCAACAAAGAGAGGGTAAATGAAGTTGAAGTACACATCAGCCATGATCGAATTGGCAAGGCAAAATGGCCTACTCTTGCTCTTAACGTTACAATGTTAATGCTGTGTCATGGACACTACCCAACCAGTTAAATGCTGTTCACTGATGATTGCACAATGTTCAGCACCATTCGCGACTCCTCTGAGCGACTGAAGGCACTGGATACTGCAAAGTCTATGGGTCCTGACGTGCTCCAGAACTTACAGCGCCCCTAGCCAAGCTGTTCCAGTACAGCTACAACACTGGCATCTGCCCAGCAATGTGGAAAATTGCTCAGGTATGTCCTGTACACAAAAAGCAGGACAAGTCCAACCCGGCCAATTACCGCCCCATCAGTCTACTCTCAATCATCAGTAAAGTGATGGAAGGTGTCACCAACAGTGCCATCAAGCGACACTTGCTTAGCAATAACCTCCTCAGTGACACTCAGTTTGGGTTCCGCCAGGGCCACTCAGCTCATGACCTCATTACAGCCTTGGTTCAAACATGGACAAAAGAGCTGAACTCAAGAGGTGAGGTGAGAGTGACTGCCCTTGACATCAAGGCAGCATTTGACCGAGTATGGCATCAAGCAGCCCTCGCAAAACTGGAGTCAATGGGAATCAGGGGAAAAGTCTCTGCTGGTTAGAGTCATACCTAGCGCAAAGGAAGATGGTTGTGGTTGTTGGAGGTCAATCATCTGAGCTCCAGGATATCACTGCAGGAGTTCTTCAGGGTAGTGTCCTAGGCCCAACCATCTTCAGCTGCTTCATCAATGACCTTCCTTAAATCATAAGGTCAGAAGTGGGGATGTTGGCTGATGATTGCACAATGTTCAGCACCATTCGCGACTCCTCAAATACTGAAGCAGTCTGTGTAGAAATGCAGCAAGACCTGGACAATAGCCAGGCTTGGGCAGATAAGTGGCAAGTAACATTCGCGCCACACAAGTGCCAGGCAATGACCATCTCCAACAAGAGAGAATCTCGCCTTGACATTCAATGGCATTACCATCACTGAATCCCCCACTATCAACATCTTAGGGGCTACCATTGAACAGAAACTGAACTGGAGTAGCCATATAAATACCGTGGCTACAAGAGCAAGTCAGAAGCTAGGAATCCTGCAGCGAGTAACTCACCTCCTGACTCCCCAAAGCCTGTCCTCCATCTACAAGGCACAAGTCAGGAGTGTGATGGAATACTCTCCACTTGCCCGGATGGGTGCAGCTCCAACAACACTCAAGAAGCTCGACACCATCCAGGACAAAGCAACCCGCTTGATTGGCACCCCATCCACAAGCATTCACTCCCTCCACCACCGACGCACAGTGACAGCAGTGTGTACCATCTACAAGATGCACTGCAGCAATGCACCAAGGCTCCTTAGACAGCACCTTCCAAACCCGCGACCTCTACCACCTCGAAGGACAAGAGCAGCAGATGCATGGGAACACCACCACCTGCAAGTTCCCCTCCAAGTCACACACCATCCTGACTTGGAACTATATCGCCGTTCCTTCACTGTCGCTGGGTCAAAATCCTGGAACTCCCTTCCTAACAGCACTGTGGGTGTACCTACCCCACACGGACTGCAGCAGTTCAAGAGGGCAGCTCACCACCACCTTCTCAAGGGCAATTCGGGATGGACAATAAATGCTGGTATTGCCAGCGGCACCCACATCCCATGAATGAATTTTTAAAATCTCCTCCCACGGTCCATGCCCACTCTACAGTATCATGGATTCTAAGCAGCCATTTGAAGCCTCCTTCCACAGCCCATGTACACTCAACCATATTATGAAATCTACTCCACCCATTTACTACTTTTCCACGTTGGTTGTAAAACTGTCTGAGACATCCTGAGGATGTGAAATGTGCTGCAGAAATGATAGAAATTTCTTTTTTCATCTCTGTTGCATTCTGTTGTTTTCATCCAGATTCTGTCCGTAAACAATCAGAAAGGAGGAATCCGCCTGGCAACACCCTTACAACATGCCCAGAGGGTCAGCTGGCTGTAGATGATAAAGGTAGGCTTCAGGGCAGTGTGTAGGCCTCGTCACTTCGAGCGATCGTCTGGATTCCCCGGGTGTGTTGATTTTATCCTTTAGTTGAAGGTCAAATTAAAAAGGTCACAAAAAAGGACATAAAGACTGCTAAGTCAAACAGAAAGGGCCGGAGACAATAAAGGTCAGGTTAGCATTGGGCAAAGACTAAAGGTCAGGGAAAAGGGGCAGAGCTTGTGAAGCTCAGTCTAAAGGAGGTAAAGTACAGAGAGGTCAGGCAAAGAGCAGTGCAGAGAGCAAAGGTCAGGAAAAAAGGGGCAGAGATAGGGAGGGTTGAAGGGGCTGGAGGAGGTTACAGAGATATGGAGGGTTGTAGGGGCTGGAGGATATTACAGAAATAGGGAGGGATGTGGGGTATGGAAGAGGCTACAGAGAGAGGAGGGGTGTAGGCACTGGAGGAGGTTACAGAGATAGGGAGGGTTGTCGAGGCTGGAGGAGGTTCGAGAGATAGGGAGGGTTGTAGGGGCTGGAGGAGGTTACAGAGATAGGGAGGGTTGTAGGGGCTGGAGGAGGTTACAGAGATAGGGAGGGTTGTAGGGGCTGGAGGAGGTTAGAGAGATAGGGTGGGTTGTAGGGGCTGGAGGAGGTTACAGAGATAGGGAGGGTTGTAGGGGCTGGAGGAGGTTACAGAGATAGGGAGGGTTGTAGGGGCTGGAGGAGGTTAGAGAGATAGGGTGGGTTGCAGGGGCTGGAGGAGGTTACAGAGATAGGGAGGGTTGTAGGGGCTGGAGGAGGTTACAGAGATAGGGAGGATTGTAGGGGCTGGAGGAGGTTACAGAGATAGGGAGGGTTGTAGGGGCTGGAGGAGGTTAGAGAGATAGGGAGGGTTGTAGGGGCTGGAGGAGGTTACAGAGATAGGGAGGTTGTCGGGGCAGGAGGAGGTCACAGAGATAGGGAGGGTTGTAGGGGCTGGAGGAGGTTACAGAGATAGGGAGGGTTAGGGCTGTAGCATTAATTTGTTTTTGTAAATTCGGGTGGAAGGAAGTTCAGTGAGGCCCATATGGCCTCTTTCTGTGCTGTGATTTCCGTGTCATTCGGTGGGATGGTATTATTGACAGTGCATCGGCTTTCCGATGGCCTCTGACCCAGTCCGTCTGACCCTGCTGCTGCTGGCCATGACATCAGAAAACCTTGCCTCACCGCCATTTTTGCCGTTGCAGGTCAAAGGTTGGACCCGCACCACATAAGGTCAGAGGGCAACGCCAGCTCGTCTGAAGAGGAAGGAGCCAGGGCTGCGAGCGCCAATGGAGGACGTAGACCGCCGAAGCTCAACTCACAACGTGAGCACCTTCCTGTTGTGACACAGTGCGGGTTTGCTGGAGCGGAAGACCTGTTATATATCTCTGAGACTCAGATGTCCCTCAGGGTTCCTCTCGCGTGTCAATCGATGCACCTTTAAGATAGTTCAAAACCCGGTTAACCATTTGTCTAACTGGAGTGAATCAGTGCAGCCTCACCAATCTCTGTACTCCTATCCTTCCTCTGTGCTCACCCACCTAATTTTGCCTCGCATTCACAGTCCTGTTTACAAATCCTTCCCTAGTCCTGCCTCCAGTCCCTATCACTGTCAGCTCGTCCAGTCCGTACAACCCTCCCTATCTCTGTAAGCTCCTCCAGCCCCTACAACCCTCCCTATCTCTGTAAGCTCCTCCAGCCCCTACAACCCTCCCTATCCCTGGAACCTCCACCAGCCCCTACAACCCTCCCTATCCCTGGAACCTCCACCAGCCCCTACAACCCTCCCTATCCTTGGAACCTCTACCAGCCCCTACAACCCTCCCTATCTCTGTAACCTCCTCCAGCCCCTATAACCCTCCCTATTTCTGTAACCTCCTCCACCCCTATAACCCTCCCTATCTCTTTAATCTCCTCCACCCCCTATAACCCTCCCTTTCTCTTTAATCTCCTCCAGCCCCTACAACCCTCCCTATCTCTGTAACCTCCTCCAGCCCCTACAACCCTCCCTATCTCTGTAACCTCCTCCAGCCCCTATAGCCCTGCCGATTCTTTGTCCTTCTCCAATCCTGGCCTCGTACTCATCCTCCTGCTTTTAATGGCGTTGTAGTCCGTGTCTTCAGCTGGCTTGGCCTTAAGCTCTGAAATTCCCTCCCTTAGCCTCTCCCCGTCTCTCTCCTCCTCTTAAACCCTCCTCTGAACCTTCCTCTTTGACCAAGCTTTTGATCATCTTTCCTCATTTCTCCTTCTGTGGCTCGGTGTCAATTTTTGATAGATAATGCAGCTGTGAAAGCACTTTGGTGTTGTGGTGTATATGCAAGCTGTTGTTGAACATTTGAAGAAGCGTCATTTAGTATTGCATGTTGGCCTTTATTGCCATGCGATTGCCGCACTAGATTAAGGAGGTATTGCTGCAGTTGTGCAGGGTTTTGCTGAGACCTCACCCGGAATACTGTGTGCAGTGTTGGTCTCCACATTTCAGAAAAGATATACTTGCACTGGAGGTAGTGCAGCGAAGATTTACTGATTTGGTCCCCGGGATGAGGGGATGGTCCTATGATGAGAGGCTGAGTAAATTGGGAATGGATTCTCTGGTGTCTGGCGCAAAAGTAAAACGGGAAAAGTCGCCAAACCATGGCTTACAAGGGAAATTAGAGATAGCAATCGATCCAAGGAAGAGGCATATAAATTTGCCAGGAAAAACATCAAACCTAAAGATTGGGAGCAGTTTAGAATTCAGCAAAGGAGGACCAAGGGATTGATTACGAAGAGGAAAATAGAGTACTAGAGTAAGCTTGCAGGGAACATAAAAACTGACCAAAAAGGTTTCTATAGGTATGTGAAGAGAAAAGGATTGGGGGAAAACAAATGTAGCTCCCTTACAGTCAGAAACAAGGGAATTTATTATGGGGAATAAAGAAATGGCTGACCAACTAAATACATACTTTGGTTCTGTCTTCACAAAGGAGGACACAAATATCAGACCAGAAATGTTGGGGAACACAGGGCTTAGTGAGAGAGAGGAACTGAAAGAAATCAGTATTAGTAGAGAAATTTCTTTTTTTTTCTTTTGGGCCTCCTTATCTCGAGAGACAATGGATATGCGCCTGGAGGTGGTCAGTGGTTTGTGAAGCAGTGCCTGGAGTGGCTATAAAGGCCAATTCGAGAGTGACCGGCTCTTCCACAGGTGCTGCAGAGAAATTTGTTTGTCGGGGCTGTTGCACAGTTGACTCTCCCCTTGCGCCTCTGTCTTTTTTCCTGCCAACTACTAAGTCTCTTCGACTCGCCACATTTTAGCCCCGTCTTTATGACTGCCCGCCAGCTCTGGCGAACGCTGGCAACTGACTCCCACAACTTGTGATCAATGTCACAGGATTTCATGTCGCGTTGGCAGACGTCCTTAAAGCGGAGACGTGGACGGCCGGTGGGTCTCATACCAGTGGCGAGCTCGCTGTACAATATGTCCTTGGGGATCCTGCCATCTTCCATGCGGCTCACATGGCCAAGCCATCTCAAGCGCCGCTGACTCAGTAGTGTGTACAAGCAGGGGATGTTGGCCGCCTCAAGGACTTCTGTGTTGGAGATACGGTCCTGCCACCTGATGCCAAGTATTCTCCGGAGGCAGCGAAGATAGAATGAATTGAGACATTGCTCTTGGCTGGCATACGTTGTCCAGGCCTCACTGCCATAGAGCAAGGTACTGAGGACACAGGCTTGATACACTCAGACTTTTGTGTTCCGTGTCAGTGCGCCATTTTCCCACACTCTCTTGGCCAGTCTGGACATAGCAGTGGAAGCCTTACCCATGAGCTTGTTGATTTCTGCATCTAGAGACAGGTTACTGGTGATAGTTGAGCCTAGGTAGGTGAACTCTTGAACCACTTCCAGAGCGTGGTCGCCAATATTGATGGATGGAGCATTTCTGACATCCTGTCCCATGATGTTCGTTTTCTTGAGGCTGATGGTTAGGCCAAATTCATTGCAGGCAGCCGCATACCTGTCGATGAGACTCTGCAGGCACTCTTCAGTGTGAGATGTTAAAGCAGCATCGTCAGCAAAGAGGAGTTCCCTGATGAGGACTTTCCGTACTTTGGACTTCGCTCTTCGACGAAATGGTGTTGGGGAAATTGATGGAATTGAAGGCCGATAAATCCCCAGGGCCTGATGGTCTGCATCCCAGAGTACTTTAGCAAGTGGCCCTAGAAATAGTAGATGCATTGGTGGTCATCTTCCAAGATTCTGTAGACTCTGGAACAGTTCCTACAGATTGGAGGGTAGCTAATGTAACCCCACTATTTAAAAAGGGAGGTCGAGAGAAAGTAGGGAATTATAGACCAGTCAGCCTGATGTCAGTAGTGGGGAAAATTTGAGTCCATTATCAAAGATTTTACAGCAGAGCACTTGGAGAACAGTGGTAGAATTTGGAAAAGTCAGCATGGATTTACGAAAGGAAAATCCTGCTTGGCAAATCTACTAGAATTCTTCGAGGATGTAACTAGTAGAGCTGATGATGGGGAGCCAGAGGATGTGGTTTATTTGGACTTTCGGAAGGCTTTCGACAAAGTTCCACATAAGAGATTGGCATGTAAAATTAAAGCGCATGGGATTGGGGGTAGTGTATTGCGATGGTTAGAAAATTGGTTGGCAGACAGGAAACAAAGAGTAGGGGTAAATGGGTCTTTTTCTGAATGGCAGGCAGTGACTAGTGGGGTACTGCAGGGATCAGTGCTAGGACCCCAGCTATTCAGAATATACATTAATGATTTAGATGAGAGAACTAAATGTAAAATCTCCAAATTTGCAGATGAGACAAAACTGGGTGGGAGGATGAGTTGTGAGGAGGATGCAGAGAGGCTTCAGGGTGATCTGGACAAGTTGAGTGAGTGGGCTAATGCATGGCAGATGCATTATAATGTGGATAAATGTGAGATCATCCACTTTGGTAGCAAAAAGAGGAAGGCAGAATATTATCTGTATGGCTATTAACTGAGAGAGGGAAATATGCAATGAGACCTGGGTTTTCTCGTACACCAGTTGCTGAAGGTAAGCATGCAGGTGCAACAGGCGGTAAAAAAGGCAAATGGTATGTTGGTCTTCATAGCGAAAGGATTCGAGTACAGGAGCAGGGATGTCTTACTGCAATTATACAGGGCCTTGGTGAGGCCACACCTGGAATATTGTGTGCAGTTTTGTCTCCCTATCTGAGGAATGATGTTCTTGCTGTAGAGGGAGTGCAGCGAAGGTTTACCAGACTGATTCCTGGGATGGCGGGACTGACGTATGAGGAAAGATTGAGTCGGTTAGGATTATGTTCACTGGAGTTCAGAAGAGTGAGGGGGGGATCTCATAGAAACCTATAAATACTAACAGGACTTGACAGGGTAGATGCAGGAAGGATGTTCCCGATGGTGGGGGAGTCCCGAACCAGGGGTCATAGTCTAAGGATACGGGGTAAACCTTTCAGGACTGAGATGAGGAGAAATTTCTTCACCCAGAGAGTGGTGAACCTGTGGAATTCGCTAACACAGAAAGCAGTTGAGGCCAAAACATTGTATGCTTTCAATAAGGAGTTAGATATAGCTCTTGGATCTAAACGGATCAAAGGGTATGGGGGGAAAGCGGGAACAGGCTCCTGAGTTGGATGATCAGCCATGATCATAATGAATGGCGGAGCAGGCTCGAAGGGCCGAATGGCCTACTCCTGCTCCTATTTTCTATGTTTCTATGTTTCCACCCCCACCTCTCCCTTTTCACTTGCTCAAATCCTTTTACATTTCTAATATTTGCCAGTTCTGATGAAGGGTCACTGACCTGAAACGTTAACTCTGCTTGTCCCTACACAGATGCTGCCAGACCTGCTGAATATTTCCCGAACTTTCTATTTTTATCTCAGTTGGAAGCCCAGCCTAATCTCTGTGAGATGTTTGTGTTAAATGTTTAACTGCGGTTGTTGAGTGACGATGAATTCCTGGTGAGCAAGATGACGGTGCATCTCTTGACAATGATTGGCTCCTTTTGCAGGATGGAAGAAACAACCTTCATACAAGAAATCGGCAGATAGCTCGAGCACGTCGTCCTGCGAGTGGTACGAGAACACCACCAACATGGGAAATCAAACACAGATGCAGCCATACCTACTGGGTAAGGAAGGAGCTGAGGGAGATACACCTGCTGGCAGAAGAACAGAGAGAGTCACAGTAACAGGAAAAGGGACACACTGAGACACACCTACTGGGAAAGGGACACACAGGGTCACAGCTATTGGGAACCGGACACACTGAGACACACCTACTGGGAAAGGGACACACAGAGTCACAGCTACTGGGAAAAGGAAACACTCAGCAACACACCTACTGGGAAAGGAAGACACACAGAATCACACCTACTGGGAAAGGGACACAGAGTCATAGCTACTGGGAAAGGGACACACAGAGTCACAGCTACTGGGAAAGGGAGACATACAGAGTCACACCTACAGGGAAAAGGGCTACACAGAATCACACCTACTGGGAAAGGGACACAGAGTCATAGCTACTGGGAAAGGGACACACAGAGTCACAGCTACTGGGAAAGGGAGACATACAGAGTCACACCTACTGGGAAAAGGGCTACACAGAGTCACACCTACTGGGAAAAGGAAACACTCAGCATCACACCGACTGGGAAAAGGAAACACTCAGCATCACACCTACTGGGAAAGGGACACACAGAGTCACACCTACTGGGAAAGGGAGATGCACGAAGTCACACCTACTGGGAAAAGGAAACATTCAGCACCACACCTACTGGGAAAGGGAGACACACACAGTCACACCTACTGGGAAAGGGAGACACAGAGTTGCACATACTGGGGAAGGGAAACACTCAGCATCACACCTACTGGGAAAGGGAGGCACTCAGTGTTACACCTACTGGGCATCACACTATAGAAAGGATGTGATTGCGCTGGAGAGGGTGCAGAGGAGATTCACCAGGATGTTGCCTGGGCTGGAGCATTTCAGCTATGAATAAAGACTGGATCGGCTAGGGTTGTTTTCCTTAGAGCAGAGAAGGCTGAGGGGGGACCTGATTGAGGTATACAAAATTATGAGGGGCATTGATAGGTTAGATAGGAAGAAACTTTTTCCCTTAGTGGAGGGGTCAATAACCAGGGGCCATAGATTTAGAGGGGAATTGAGGAATTATTTTTCACTCAGTGGGTGGTTGGAATCTGGAACACACTGCCTGAAGAGGTGGTAGAGACAGGAACCCTCACAACATTTAAGAAGTATTTAAATGAGCACTTGCAACGTCATAGCATACAAGGCTACGGGCCAAGTGCTGGAAAATGGGATTAGAATAGTTAGGTGCTTGATGGCCAGCACAGACACGATGGGCCGAAGGGCCTGTTTCTGTGCTGTATAACTCTATGACTCTATGACTATGACACCACCTGGAAAAGGGAGAAACAGAGTCGCACCCACTGGGAAAGGGAGACACAAAGTCACACCTACTGGAAAAGGGGGCAAACAGGGCGAGATGGGTTACTGAGTGACAGTGTGAGGGAGCTGGATTAACATCAGTAGAGATACAGTCAGTAACACAGGGTGCTGGGGAGAGGGGTTACTGAGTGACAGTGTGAGGGAGGTGGATTAACATCAGTACAGATACAGTCAGTAACACAGGGTGCTGGGGGAGAGGGGTTACTGAGTGAGAGGTTGAGGGAGCTGGATTAACATCAGTAGAGATACAGTCAGTAACACAGGGTGCTGGGGGAGAGGGGTTAGAGGGGTTACTGAGTGACAGTGTGAGGGAGCTTTATTGACATAAGTAGAGATACAGTCAGTAACTCATGGTGCTGGGGGAGAGGGGTTACTGAGTGACAGTGTGAGGGAACTGGATTAGCATCAGTAGAGATGCAGATAGTAACAGAGTGCTGGGGGAGAGGGGTTACTGAGTGAGTGGTTGAGGGAGCTGGATTAACATCAGTAGAGATACAGTCAGTAACACAGGGTGCTGGGGAGAGGGGTTACTGAGTGACAGTGTGAGGGAGCTGGATTAACATCAGTAGAGATACAGTCAGTAACACAGGGTGCTGGGGGAGAGGGGTGACTGAGTGAGCGGTTGAGGGAGCTGGATTAACATCAGTAGAGATACAGTCAGTAACACAGGGTGCTGGGGAGAGGGGTTACTGAGTGACAATGTGAGGGAGCTGGATTAACATCAGTAGAGATACAGTCAGTAACACAGGGTGCTGGGGAGAGGGGTTACTGAGAGACAGTGTGAGGGAGCTTTATTGACATTAGTAGAGATACAGTCAGTAACTCATGGTGCTGGGGGAGAGGGGTTACTGAGTGACAGTGTGAGGGAGCTGGATTAACATCAGTACAGATACAGTCAGTAACACAGGGTGCTGGGGAGAGGGGTTACTGAGTGACAGTATGAGGGAGCTGGATTAACATCAGTACAGATACAGTCAGTAACACAGGGTGCTGGGGAGAGGGGTTACTGAGTGACAATGTGAGGGAGCTGGATTAACATCAGTAGAGATACAGTCAGTAACACAGGGTGCTGGGGAGAGGGGTTACTGAGTGACAGTGTGAGGGAGCTGGATTAACATCAGTACAGATACAGTCAGTAACACGGTGCTGGGGGAGAGGGGTTACTGAGTGACAATGTGAGGGAGCTGGATTAACATCAGTACAGATACAGTCAGTAACACAGGGTGCTGGGGAGAGGGGTTACTGACTGACAATGTGAGGGAGCTGGATTAACATCAGTACAGATACAGTCAGTAACACAGGGTGCTGGGGAGAGGGGTTACTGAGTGACAATGTGAGTGAGCTGGATTAACATCAGTACAGATACAGTCAGTAACACAGGGTGCTGGGGAGAGGGGTTACTGAGTGACAATGTGAGGGAGCTGGATTAACATCAGTACAGATACAGTCAGTAACACAGGGTGCTGGGGGAGAGGGGTGACTGAGTGAGCGGTTGAGGGAGCTGGATTAACATCAGTAGAGATACAGTCAGTAACACAGGGTGCTGGGGAGAGGGGTTACTGAGTGACAGTGTGAGGGAGCTGGATTAACATCAGTAGAGATACAGTCAGTAACACAGGGTGCTGGGAGAGAGGGGTTACTGAGTGACAATGTGAGTGAGCTGGATTAACATCAGTACAGATACAGTCAGTAACACAGGGTGCTGGGGAGAGGGGTTACTGAGTGACAGTGTGAGGGAGCTGGATTAACATCAGTAGAGATACAGTCAGTAACACAGGGTGCTGGGGGAGAGGGGTTACTGAGTCACAATGTGAGGGAGCTGGATTAACATCAGTAGAGATACAGTCAGTAACACAGGGTGCTGGGGAGAGGGGTTACTGAGTGACAATGTGAGGGAGCTGGATTAACATCAGTACAGATACAGTCAGTAACACAGGGTGCTGGGGGAGAGGGGTTACTGAGTGACAATGTGAGGGAGCTGGATTAACATCAGTAGAGATACAGTCAGTAACACAGGGTGCTGGGGAGAGGGGTTACTGAGTGACAATGTGAGGGAGCTGGATTAACATCAGTACAGATACAGTCAGTAACACAGGGTGCTGGGGAGAGGGGTTACTGAGTGACAATGTGAGGGAGCTGGATTAACATCAGTACAGATACAGTCAGTAACACAGGGTGCTGGGGAGAGGGGTTACTGAGTGACAATGTGAGGGAGCTGGATTAACATCAGTAGAGATACAGTCAGTAACACAGGGTGCTGGGGGAGAGGGGTTACTGAGTCACAATGTGAGGGAGCTGGATTAACATCAGTAGAGATACAGTCAGTAACACAGGGTGCTGGGGAGAGGGGTTACTGAGTGACAATGTGAGGGAGCTGGATTAACATCAGTAGAGATACAGTCAGTAACACAGGGTGCTGGGGGAGAGGGGTTACTGAGTGACAATGTGAGGGAGCTGGATTAACATCAGTAGAGGTACAGTCAGTAACACAGGGTGCTGGGGGAGAGGGGTTACTGAGTGACAATGTGAGGGAGCTGGATTAACATCAGTAGAGATACAGTCAGTAACACAGGGTGCTGGGGGAGAGGGGTTACTGAGTGACAATGTGAGGGAGCTGGATTAACATCAGTAGAGATACAGTCAGTAACACAGGGTGCTGGGGGAGAGGGGTTACTGAGTCACAATGTGAGGGAGCTGGATTAACATCAGTAGAGATACAGTCAGTAACACAGGGTGCTGGGGGAGAGGGGTTACTGAGTGACAATGTGAGGGAGCTGGATTAACATCAGTAGAGATACAGTCAGTAACACAGGATGCTGGGGAGAGGGGTTACTGAGTGACAATGTGAGGGAGCTGGATTAACATCAGTAGAGATACAGTCAGTAACACAGGGTGCTGGGGGAGAGGGGTTACTGAGTCACAATGTGAGGGAGCTGGATTAACATCAGTAGAGATACAGTCAGTAACACAGGGTGCTGGGGGAGAGGGGTTACTGAGTGACAATGTGAGGGAGCTGGATTAACATCAGTAGAGATACAGTCAGTAACACAGGATGCTGGGGAGAGGGGTTACTGAGTGACAATGTGAGGGAGCTGGATTAACATCAGTAGAGATACAGTCAGTAACACAGGGTGCTGGGGAGAGGGGTTACTGAGTGACAGTGTGAGGGAGCTGGATTAACATCAGTACAAATACAGTCAGTAACACAGGGTGCTGGGGAGCGGGGTTACTGAGTGACAATGTGAGGGAGCTGGATTAACATCAGTAGAGATACAGTCAGTAACACAGGGTGCTGGGGAGAGGGGTTACTGAGAGACAGTGTGAGGGAGCTGGATTAACATCAGTACAGATACAGTCAGTAACACAGGGTGCTGGGGAGAGGGGTTACTGAGTGACAATGTGAGGGAGCTGGATTAACATCAGTAGAGATACAGTCAGTAACACAGGGTGCTGGGGGAGAGGGGTTACTGAGTGACAATGTGAGGGAGCTGGATTAACATCAGTAGAGATACAGTCAGTAACACAGGTTCGCTATGGTGGGGATGTTGGATTTGAATCTTGCCGGGGACCGGAATGCTCATTTTAACATTGCTTTATTTTGCAGCTGTACCCCCACAGAATGAATTCCAGAGTTCAGCCAGTACTTTGCCGGTCGATGAATATGAGAATGTGGAGGATGGCCATGAGGTTGTCACACAGCCAGCTACACCAGGTACAGAGAGAGGACACGGGATTGGTGAGGCAACCACATGTAACAGACTACAACAATCTCCATCTTGTGACAATGGACTGAGCAGATCTCACTTTTACAATATCTGTAACAAAAATCTGGATTTATATAGCACTTTAACTGAATCAAACATCTCTCGGCACTTCACAGGACCATTGTAAAGCAAAGTTTGACTCTGAGCCACGACGGGAGATATTAGAGTAGAAGGCCAAAAAACACGATCAAAGAGGGAGGTTTTAAGGAACGGCTTAAAGGAGGAAAGCAAGGAAGAGAGGCAGAGAGGTTTAGACAGGACATTCCAGAGTGTAGGATCTCGGCAGCTGAAGACACCGCAAATGGATTGAAATTTGAGGAGCACAGATATTATTGCGGAGAGTAGAGGCTGGAGGGGGATATAGAGATAGGGAGGGTTTTAGGGGCTGGAGGTGGTTACAGAGAAAGGGAGGGTTTTAGGGGCTGGAGGAGGTTACAGCGATAGAGAGGGTTTTAGGGGCTGGAGGACGTTACAGAGAAAAAGAGGGTTGTAGTGGCTGGAAGAGGTTACAGAGATAGGGTTGTAGGGGCTGGAGGAGGTTACAGAGATAGGGAGGGTTGTAAGGGTTGGAGGATGTTACAGAGATAGGGAAGGTTGTAGAGTCTGGAGGAAGTTACAGAGACAGGGAGGGTTGTAGGGGCTGGAGGAGGTTACAGAGATAGGGAGGGTTGTCGGACTGGAGGTGGTTACATTGATAGGGAGCGTTGTAGGGGCTGGAGGAGGTTACAGAGATAGGGAGGCTTCCAGTCATCCAGTCATAGAGTCATAGAGTTATACAGTACAGAAACAGGCCCTTCAGCCCATTGTGTCCATGACGGCCATCAAGCATCTAACTATTCTGATCCCATTTTCCAGCAATTGGCCTGTAGCCTTGTTTGCCAAGGCTTTTCAAGTGCTCATTGAAATACTTCTTCAATGTTGTGAGGGCTCCTGCCTCCACCACCTCTTCAGGTAGTGTGTTCCAGGTTCCAACCACCCTCTGGCTGAAAAAACCTTTCCTCAAATCCCCTCTAAACCTCCCGCCCCTTACCTTAAATCTATGTCCCCTGGTTATTGACCACACCGACCACTCCCTGGATTACAGCAAGGTTGGACTCAAACCAAAGAAGCTGCATCACTCCAAGAAGAAGGGCCGCCCGCATATCAACACGAGCAGAATTTCTTATCCACAGCTGTTACATAAGTTTCTAAATTCACATGAAAAAGCCCTTCAAAGCACTCCAACAGGGGATGCAGAGACCAAGTGGGCCCACATCAGAGACGCTATTTATGACTAAGCAATGACCACCTATGGCAAATGTGTGAAGCGGAATGCGGACTGGTTTCAATCTCACTTTGAAGAGCTGGAACCTGTCATAGCCACGAAGCGCACTGCAAAGCCCCCAGCGTGTTAACATCCGTAGCACGTAAAGCAGCCAGAAGCGCTGCACAAAGAACAGCCAGGCGCTGCGCAAATGACTACTGGCAACACCTATGCAGTCATATTCAGCTGGCGTCCGACACCGGAAACATCAGAGGAATGTATGATGGCATTAAGAGGGCTTTTGGGCCAACCATCAAGAAGATCGCCCCCCCTCAAGTCTAAATCAGGGGACACAAGGGCAGCACAGTGGCGCAATGGTTAGCATCGCAGCCTCACAGCTCCAGCAACCCGGGTTCAGTACTGGGTACTGCCTGTGCGGAGTTTGCAAGTTTTCCCTGTGACTGTGTGGGTTTCTGCCGGGTGCTCCGGTTTCCTCCCACAGCCAAAGACTTGCAGGTTGATAGGTAAATTGGCCATTGTAAATTGCCCCTAGTGTAGGTAAGTGGTAGAGTGGTAGGATGTGGTAGGGAATATGGGATTAATGTAGGATTAGTATAAATTGTTGGTTGGCACAGACTCGGTGGGCCGAAGGGCATGTTTCAGTGCAAAATCGCTAAATGAAATAAATCACTGACCAACACAAGCAAATGGACCGCTGGGTGGAACACTACCTAGAACTGTACTCCAGGGAAAATGTTCTCACTGAGACCGCCCTCAATGCAGCCCAGTTTCTGCCAGTCATGGATGAGCTGGACGAACTGCCAACAAAATCGGAACTCAGTGATGCCATTGATTCTCTAGCCAGTGGAAAAGCCACTGGGATGGACAGCATTACCCCTGAAATAATCAAGAGTGCAAAGCCTGCTATACTTTCAGCACTCCATGAACTGCTTTGCCTGTGCTGGGATGAGGGAGCAGTACCACAGGACATGCGCGATGCCAATATCATCACCCTCTATAAGAACAAGGGTGACTGCAACAACTACCATGGAATCTCCCTGTTCAGCATAGTGGGGAAAGTCTCCAGAAGCTGGCTGAGTGTGGCTTTCGAGCAGAGAGATCCACCATTGACATGCTGTTCTCCCTTCGCCAGCTACAGGAGAAATGCCGTGAACAACAGATGCCCCTCTATGTTGCTTTCATTGATCTCACCAAAGCCTTTGACCTCGTCAGCAGATGTGTTCTCTTCAGACTACTAACAAAGATCAGATGTCCACCAAAGCTACTAAGTATCATCACCTCATTCCATGACAATATGAAAGGCACAATTCAGCATAGCGGTGCCTCATCAGACCCCTTTCCTATCCTGAGTGGCATGAAACAGGGCTGTGTTCTCGCACCTACACTGTTTGGGATCTTCTTCTCCCTGCTGCTCTCACATGCGTTCAAGTCTTCTTCAGAAGAAGGAATTTTTCTCCACACAAGATCAGGTGGCAGGCTGTTCGATCTTGCCCGTCTTAGAGTGTAGATATAAGTACAGAAAGTCCTCATCAGAGAACTCCTCTTTGCTGACTATGCTGCATTAACATCTCACACTGAAGAGTGTCTGCAGAATCTCATCGACAGGATTGTGGCTGCCTGAAATGAATTTGGCCTAACCATCAGCCTCAAGAAAACGAACATCATGGGACAGGATGTCAGAAATGCTCCATCCGTCGATATCGGTGACCACGCTCTGGAAGTGGTTCAGGAGTTCACCTACCTTGGCTCGACTATCAGCAGTAACCTGTCTCTAGATGCAGAAATCAACAAGCACATGGGAAAGGCTTCCACTGCTATGTCCAGACTGGCCAAGAGCGTGTGGGAAAATGGCGCACTGACACGGAACACAAAAGTCCGAGTGTATCAAGCCTGTGTCCTCAGTACCTTGCTCTACGGCAGCGAAGCCTGGACAACGTATGTCAGCCAAGAGCGAAGTCTTAATTCATTCCATCTTTGCTGCCTCCGGAGAATCCTTGGCATCAGGTGGCAGGACCGTATCTCCAACACAGAAGTCCTTGAGGCGGCCAACATCCCCAGCTTATACACCCTACTGAGCCAGCGGCGCTTGAGATGGCTTGGCCATGTGAGTCGCATGGAAGATGGCAGGATCCCCAAGGACACATTGTACAGCGAGCTCGTCACTGGTATCAGACCCACCGGCCGTCCATGTCTCCGCTTTAAAGACATCTGCAAACGCGGCATGAAGTCCTGTGATATTGATCACAGGTCGTGGGAGTCAGTTGCCAGCGATCGTCAGATCTGGTGGACAGCCATAAAGATGGGGCGAAAGTGTGGCGAGTCGAAGAGACTTAGCAGTTGGCAGGAAAAAAGACAGAAGCGCAAGGGGAGAGCCAACTGTGTAACAGCCCCGACAACCAATTTTCTCTGCAGCACCTGTGGAAGAGTCTGTCACTGTAGAATTGGCCTTTATAGCCACTCCAGGCGCTGTTTCACAAACCACTGACCACCTCCAGGCACTTACCCATTGTCTCTCGAGACAAGGAGGCCAAAGAAGAAGATGTCCGCTGGTTATTGACACCTCCACTGAGGGAAAAAGTTCCTTCCTATCTCACCCATCAATGCCCCGAATAATTTTGTATACCTCAATCATCTCCCTCCTCAGCCTTCCTGCTCTAAGGAAAACAACCCTAGCCTTTTCAGTCTCTCTTCATAATTGAAATGTTCCAGCCCAGGCAACATCCTGGTGAATCTCCTCTGCACCCTCTCCAGTGCAATCACATCCTTCCTATAGTGTGGTGACCAGAACTGTACACAGTACTCCAGCTGCAGCCGAACTAGTGTTTTATACAGCTCCATCATAACCTCCCTGCTCTTACATTCTATGCCTCGGCTAATAAAGGCAAGTCTCCCATGTGCCTTCCGAACCACCTTATCCACCTGTGCTGCTGCCTTCAGTGATCTATGGACAAGTCCCTCTAACCCTCTGTACTTCCTAGGGTCTTAGCACCCATTGTATATTCCCTTGCCTTGTTAGTCCTCCCAAATTGCATCACCTCACACTTCTCAGGATTAAGTTTCATTTGCCACTGCTCCGCCCATCTTACCAGCCCATCTATATCATCCTGTAATCTAAGGCTTTCCTCCTCCCTATTTACGAGACCACCAATTTTCGTGACATCTGCGAACTTACTGATCATACCTCCTATACTCACGTCTAAAAATATACACTGCAAATAGCAAGGCTCCCAGCATCGATCCCTGCGGTACACCACTGGTCACAGGCTTCCACTCGCAAAAAAAAGACTGGAGGAGGTTACAGAAATAGGGACGGTTGTAGGGACTGGAGGAGGTCACAGAGATAGAGAGGGTTGTAGGGACTGGAGGAGTTCACAGAGATAGGGAGGGTTGTCGGGGCTGGAGGAGGTTACAGAGATAGGGAGGGTTGTGAGGACTGGAGGAGTTTACAGAAATAGGGAGGGTTGTAGGGACTTGAGGAGTTCACAGAGATAAGGAGGGTTGTAGGGACTGGAGGAGTTCACAGAGATAGGGAGGGTTGTCGGGGCTGGAGGAGGTTACAGAGATAGGGAGGGTTGTCGGGGCTGGAGGAGGTTACAGAGATAGGGAGGGTTGTCGGGGCTGGAGGAGGTTACAGAGATAGGGAGGGGTGTCGAGGCTGGAGGAGGTTACAGAGATAGTGAGGGACGAGGCCATGGATGAATATTTTAAAATTGCGACATCTCTTGACCGGGAGCCACCGGGAGCGAGCACTGTGGGTGAGGGCTGAACGGGATTTGGTGCAAGTTCGGACTGAGGCTGCAGAGTTTTGGATGACCTCAAGTTACGGAGAGTAGAATGTAGGAGACCTGCCAGGAGTGCGTTGGAATAGTTAAGTCTAGACGTACTGAAGGCCTGAAAGAGAGTTTCAACAGCAGGGAGGGAGTGGGGCGACGTTATCGGAGGTGGATGTACGCAGACTTAGTAACAGCATGGATATGTGGTTGGAAGCACATCTCGTGGTCAAGTATTCCATAATATTACAAAAAGTGCTGTCCATTTAATAACTCACTGTGCAGACCATATCAAACAATGTGTTGCCGTGTTTAATATTGCACGCCTCTTCGATAAATTGCACAAGTCTCGTCCGTCTCCGAAACGTACTTGCCGGTAATGATATGATTGTCCAGTGTGATGTTGCATTTGCTGAGCCACATACCAATGGACAGCAGTCAGATTCCTCATTGGGATATTTGTCCCTTTATTTTAGTAGCTGTAGCTCAAACAGCCTGTGAAGTAGCAGACGACGCTGAAGACGGGTCTTCAGAGAGTGACTATGATGATATCGCGACCTACTTCCCCAGCTGAATGTTCTCAAGGTACGTACATTAGATTGCAGACACTCTGACTGCGGGGATAGAATATCAGGACGGCAGTCATGAAATGTTACAGCACAGAAGGAGGTCATTCGGCCCCTCGTGCCAATACAGGCTCTTTGAAAGAGCAATAAAATTAGTCCCATTGCCCCCCCACCAAGGGAGTGCTGCACTGTCGGAGGGTCAGGACTGAGGGAGAGCACCACTGTCGGAGGATCAGTCCTAAGGGAGTGCTGTAGTGTTGGCGGTCATTACTGCTAGAGTGCTGAACCTTTGGAGGGTCAGTACTGAGGGAATGCTGCACGGTCAGAGGGTTAGTACTGAGGGAGTGCTGCACGGTCGGAGGGTCAGTACTGAGGGAGTGCTGCACGGTCGGAGGGTCAGTACTGAGGGGGTGCTGCACTGTCCAAGGCTCAGTACTGAGGGAGTGCTGCACTCTTGGAGGGCCAGTACTGAGGGAGTGCTGCACTGTCGGAGGGACAGTACCGAGGGAGTGCTGCACTGTTGGAGGGTCAGTACTGAGGGAGTGCTGCACTCTTGGAGGGCCAGTACTGAGGGAGTGCTGCACTGTCGGAGGGACAGTACCGAGGGAGTGCTGCACTGTTGGAGGGTCAGTACTGAGGGAGTGCTGCACTGTTGGAGGGCCAGTACTGAGGAAGTGCTGCACTGTCGGAGGGTCAGTACAGAAGGAGTGCTGCACTGTTGGAGGGTCAGTACTGAGGGAGCACTGCACTGTCGGAGGGTCAGTACTGAGGGAATGCTGCACGGTCAGAGGGTCAGTACTGAGGGAGTGCTGCACGGTCGGAGGGTCAGTACTGAGGGAGTGCTGCACGGTCAGAGGGTCAGTACTGAGGAAGTGCTGCACTGTCCAAGGCTCAGTACTGAGGGAGTGCTGCACTCTTGGAGGGCCAGTACTGAGGGAGTGCTGCACTGTCGGAGGGACAGTACCGAGGGAGTGCTGCACTGTTGGAGGGTCAGCACTGAGGGAGTGCTGCACTGTCGGAGGGTCAGTACTGAGGGAATGCTGCATTGTCGGAGGGTCAGTACTGAGGGAGTGCTGCACTGTCGGAGGTTCAGTACTGAGGGTGTGCTGCACTGTCGGAGGGTTAGTACTGAGGGAGCGCTGCACTGTCGGAGGGTTAGTACTGAGGGAGCGCTGCATTGTCAGAGGGTCAGTACTGAGGGAGTGCTGCACTGTCGGAGGGTTAGTACTGAGGGAGCGCTGCACTGTCAGAGGGTCAGTACTGAGGGAGTGCTGCACTGTCGGAGGTACCGTCTTCCAGATGAGAGGTTAATCCGAGGGCCATTTCAGGTGGATGTACAAGTCCCTGTGGCCGCTGTTGGAAGAAGTGAAGCTGGGAGTTTACCCTGAATTCCTGGGCCCCAATATTTATGGCTGGATTAACATCACTCAAATAACTGCTTCACCCGTCAGGATCTGATTGCTGGTGCTGGGAGTTCGCTGCCCACAAATTTCCTGCCGTGTTTCCGACAGCAGCAGCTACCCTTCAAAAAGGCCCATTCTGAGGGAGTGAAAGGCACCGCACCAACGCAAACCTCTGTTTGTTCTCCCCTTCAGGGTCACAAAGGCAATCACAGGAGTGGGGGGCCTCCACTTTTTGGAATGGGATGGTCGAAGAAAGCCGTTTTAAATCTTGAGGCCGCCCGACCGATCTGCCGAGGCCCATCGCACACCCCGTCGCAGCCTGTCTCGAGGACCAAGTCTGCGCCAATCACCCATCATCTCTTCTCCATCCCTCTCCTGCTCAAATGTCAACTCTATTCCTTCCTGTGCTTCTGACTCTATTCCCAATCTGCAGCGCTCTCTCTCTCTCTCTCTCTCTCTCTAACCCTCCCACCATCTCCGGCACTTCCTCCGACCACAAGTCCCTCCTCAGGTCCAGACACGAAGCGGTTCTTTCAAGGTGGGTCTCACAGACTCAGCGAAGTGTCCGTACCTGGCACAGCCACTGAGGCACCCTATCAAATCCTTTCATACTCTGAAAGTCCTCCATTAGGTCACCCCTTTCTAGAGAAAAGAGTCCCAGCCTGTTCAATCTTTCCTGCGAGTTATAACCTCTCAGTTCTGCTATCATTCAACTGAATCTTTCTTTGCACTGTCTCCAGAGCCTCTCTAGCCTTTTTAGAATATGAATAGAGCTGCTAATTGCAGCACACATGGATCCCAAAGCCTCCTCCCAGTCTAGTGCCTTGGTTTCCATCGCCCAGTGCGTTCCGCAATAGGCAACTCCTCGAAAAATCCCAACTCCAGGCAATGCCCCTCCCCGCCATCGCCGGATTCGGAATAGAGTCGGTGCTGAAGATCTGCGGGATGGGTGATTCCTGAAATGAGGGAAGGCGCTAAGGTGCGATGTATTTAGGAGCGAGGCACGAGGGGGGGGCGAGGGGGCATCTCCCACCAGGATCCACCTTGACCGCCCCACAGGTGCACTCTGGGAAACAGCAGCACCCCCGCCAAAGGTTTTCCATCCAATTAAAGAACGGAATGGAAATTTGGATCTCGCAGCTGTCAGCAAGCCCCCTCCTCTTCCTGTCTCCCCGCCAACCCCATCCCGCACTTCAGTGATATCATCTTCCAGAACACAATCCGAACAAGACCAGGAAAAGGCCATTCGGCCCCTCAAGCCTGCTGTGCCAAACTCAACTCCACTTTCCTGCTGCTCCCCATGTAATTTGATTTCCTTAATAGTCCCCACCCTTGTATCAGAAGGATAAAGAGCTGAGCAAGTCTTCGTCCTGCCATACAATAATGGATAATAAGGCTGGTTTGCTGCCCATGGATCTGCTCAGTGGGTCATACTCTGACCTTTCACTCCTGGGACATGGGGTCAGACCCATGAGCAGATAGAGGATGGTGAGAGGTTGCTCTATCAATGATGGGTGGGATACTCGAAGACCCTCACAGTGGTGGCATGGTTTGGGACCCCCATTTCACTGTCTCTTCCACCACACATATGGCTCCAGCCACAACCTATCGCCAAACTGCCTCACAACCGTTGTATGGATGATGTCGGTCATCCCTTAGACCACAAGAATGTTTTCTGTCAAAAAGATCAAGTTCTGTAACTGCAGATGCTTTGCTGATCACAGGGTTCACAAAAATAGGAGAAAATCCCGTCTCGTGGGTTACTGACTGTACCTGCACTGATGTTAATCCAGCTCCGTCACACTGTTAATCAGTCACCCCTCTCCCCCAGCACCCTGTGTTACTGACTGTATCTCTACTGATGTTAATCCAGCTCCCTCACACTGTCACTCAGTAACCCCTCTCCCCCAGCACCCTGTGTTACTGACTGTATCTCTACTGATGTTAATCCATCTCCCTCACACTGTCAATCAGTAACCCCTCTCCCCCAGCACCCTGTGTTACTGACTGTATCTCTACTGATGTTAATCCATCTCCCTCACACTGTCAATCAGTAACCCCTCTCCCCCAGCACCCTGTGTTACTGACTGTATCTCTACTAATGTTAATCCACCTCCTCACACTGTCACTCAGTAACCCCTCTCCCCCAGCACCCTGTGTTACTGACTGTATCTCTACTGATGTTAATCCATCTCCTCACACTGTCACTCAGTAACCCCTCTCCCCCACACCCTGTGTTACTGACTGAATCTCTACTGATGTTAATCCATCTCCTCACACTGTTATTCAGTAACCCCTCTCCCCCAGCACCCTGTGTTACTGACTGTATCTCTACTGATGTTAATCCATCTCCTCACACTGTTAATCAGTAACCCCTCTCATCTGGGTTCCAGCTCTCTCGCAGCATGCCTTTAGATGAATCCTTTCAGCAAACATCCAGAATGCACCATCTGTTGCGAGCAGTTTTATGTCCCTTCAACATTTGTATATTTTATACTGAGAATTTTAGACGGTGGAATGTAATGTCTCTTTAATCCCTCTGACTTGGTGTACTATCTGTATATAAATCAATATGTAGTGAGTTCAACATTTTAAAAAATCATATTAATAAAACTAAGAGCTGGTCATTTACTGCTTTTAATTTGCTTTTAATTTGCTGCACTAACGTGCAGACAACTTGTTGAAAAAATTGCTGAAAGAATGTTCTTACTGAAGTTGCAGGGCAGGTTTACCCGAATGACACTAATCAGGAAGGACTTCAGTTAATGTGGAGAGACTGGAGAAGCTGGGATTGTTCTCCTTAGAGCAGAGAAGGTTAAGCAGAAATTCAATCGAGGTGTTCAAAATCAGGAAGGGTTTTGATAGAGTAAATAAGGAGAAACTGTTTGCAGTGACAGGAGAGTCGGTAACCAGAGGGACACAGATTTAAGATAATCGGCAGAGGAACCAGAGGGGGAGATGAGGAGAAATGTTTTTACACAGTGAGTTGTTGTGATCTGGAATGTGCTGCCTGAGAGGACGGTGGAAGCAGATTCAATAGGAACTTTCAAAAAGAGAAAAAATTTGCAGCGATTTGGGAAAGTGCAGGTTTGTGGAGTGGCATGATTGGAGATCAAAGAATCGGCAGAGGCACAGTGGGCCGAATGGCCTCCTTCTGCACTGTATCATTGTATCACATGTTACGGCCACATGGTGAAGGGTTTGGGTGGTTCCCACTGTTGAACTCCCACCTGACTGCAGCAAGTGTGTTTTTGCAATTAGGGTTTAACCCTGTTGTGTTTTATTACCACTTTGAAACAGAAGATTAATTATTTACTGAGCAATACACTTCATCCCGAAACTGTCGCAACCCCACCCATTCGCGCATTCATACTATCAACATTCTAGGAGCTACCATTGACCAGAAACTGAACTGGAGTAGCCATATAAATACCGTGGCTACAAGAGCAGGTCAGAGGCTAGGAATCCTGCGGCGAGTAACTCACCTCCTGACTCCCCAAATCCTGTCCTCCATCTACAAGGCACAAGTCAGAAGTTTGATGTAATACTTTCCACTTGCCTGGATGGGTGCAACTCCAACAACACTCAGGAAGTTCGACACCATCCAGGACAAAGCAGCCCGCTTGATTGGCACCCCCTCAACAAACATTCACTCCCTCCACCACCGACGCACAGTGGCAGCAGTGTGTACCATCTACAAGATACACTGCAGCAACACACCAAGGCTCCTTAGACAGCACCTTCCAAACCCGCGACCTCTACCAACTAGAAGGACAAGAAAGCAGATGCATGGGAACACCACCACCTGCATGTTCCCCTCCAAGTCACACACTATCCTGACTTTGAACTATATCGCTGTTCCTTCACTGTCGCTGGGTCAAAATCCTGGAACTCCCTTCCTAACAGCACTGTGGGTGTACCTACCCCACATGGACTGCAGCGGTTCAAGAAGGCAGCTCACCACCACCTTCTCAAGGGCAATTAGGAATGAGCAATAAATGCTGGCCTAGCCAGTGACGCCCACATCCCATGAATGAATTAAAAAAAACACACACACATGAGCACACACAGCCACACACACACGAAGAGACAGGTAGAGAGGTAAAGGGGTAAGTAGTTTTCAGGTGAGGTGGGTTTTCGGGGTTCACCGTAAACCTGTTGAATCCTCTCGGAGGTCAAGTTCTCGTTGGTTGCAGGCCTGAGGTGTTTGTAGATTTCTCTGCTGGTGGAAAGTTTAGTTTTCAGACAGTTCACTGCTGCACAAGGTTAAAATGTAGAATTTACAGCACCGTACCTTCCCCGCTGGCCTGCTGGATTTTCTCCCAGCTCTTAGCTGAACAAGCTTCTTGGTGATGCTTCTTCCTGGGTGTCTCTCTTGTTCATCTGCCTTGAGGGCTGCCTTTTTAAGGCAAACATTTGTCGCATCAGAGTCTGGTGGGAGACGCTTTGGTCTCTCCCCCATGGTGATCACACAATGGCCCAGGATGGGAATAATCCGGTTATGATGTTTCCAGTTCATACCTTCTTTGTTTCAGTTTGAATCTGTATCTTTTCATCATTGTGCTTCCCATAAGCATGACAGATGTAGCTACCTGCTCCCTCTTACGTTCAGTGTACATGGGTCCGGGGATTGAACACGTGTGGGACAATCTGTCACCAGCTTGTCCCTCAGTTAGGTCAGGGCATGGGAGTGGACTGCAGGCAGGTGATTTATGATCCACATCTCTGAATCTGATCCACTTTGGACCGAGGGAAGAGTGATCATAATGTTTTCTAAATGGCGAGAAGCTAGGAACCGTTGGCAGGCAGAGAGATGTAAAGATATCACTAAAGGCTAGTGGGCAGGTACAGCAATAAAGGTACTTAGAGCTACCAAACTAAGGCAGGTAAATGGAGTGAAGATATAGATCAGCCATGATCTAATTGTATGGCAGAACAGGCTTGAGGGGCTGAACGGCCTCTTCCTGTTCCTGCGGCCTGAACATGAGAAACGTGGAGTAAGCCATCAGCCCCCCTCAGACCTGCTCCGTCATTCGAACCTGACTGATCTGTACCTCAACTCCATTTACTCGTCTTTGCTCCGTATCCTTAACCAACAAAATTCTATCAATCCCAATTGTGAAATTTTCAATTGACTCCCAGCCTTAACCAGCTTTCTGGGGGGAGAAAGTTCCAGATTTCCACTCCCCTTTGTGTGAAGAAGTTCTTCCTGGCATCACCCCTGAACGGCCTGCCTCAAATTTTAAGGTTCTGTCCCCTTGTTCTGGACTCCCCCCACATCAGAGGAAACCGTTTCTCACTATCAACCCGACTACCTTCTTAACATGGTAAGCACCTCAATTAGATCACCCATTAATCTTTTAAAGGAAAGCCAGGTTTATGTATCCTGTCCATATGATTAAATCCTCTAAGATCAGAGCCTTGGGAACTGGTTAGACAACATACACAAGCAGCCAATGAAATTGAATGCAGAGAAGGGTAATCACTGGACATAGGAAAGAATAATAGACAACATGTGAATTCATACAGAATGGCCGACAGGTTTAGAAGCCTGAGGCCTCGTAAAACATGGTCCCACCTTCCAATCCCTGAAAATTTGACCTCATTCAAAACTCTCCTGCCCATAAATTCTAACTCATACCAAGGCCCGTTCACCCATCACAACTGCCCGAATCTCCGAAACCTCCTGACAACCCTCCCTATCACTGTAACTTTCTCCTGTCCTTAGAATCCTCCCTATCTCTGTAACATCCTCCAGCCCCTGTAACCTTCCCAATCTCTGTAAACTCCTCCAGCCGATACGACCCTCCTTATCTCTGTAACCTCCTCCAGTCCTTACAAACCTCCATATCTCTGTAGCCTCCTCCAGCCCCTTCAACCCTCCTTATCTCTATAACCTCCTCCAGCCCCTACAAACCTCCCTTTCTCTGTAACCTCCTCCAGTCCTTACAATCCTCCGTATCTCTGTAACCTCCTCCAGCCCCTACAAACCTCCATATCTCTGTAGCCTCCTCCAGCCCCTTCAACCCTCCTTATCTCTGTAACCTCCTCCAGCCCCTACAAACCTCCCTTTCTCTGTAACCTCCTCCAGTCCTTACAATCCTCCCTATCTCTGTAACCTCCTCCAGCCCCTACAACCCTCCCTATCTCCGTAACCTCCTCCATCCCCTAAAAACTTCCCTATCCACTGTAATCTCCTTTAACACCCACAGCTCTCCCTATCTCTGTAACCTCCTCCAGCCCTTAAACCCTCTCTATCTCTGTAGCCTCCTCCAGTCCTGACAACCTTCCCTGTCTCTGTAACCTCCTCTGGTCCTTACAATCCTCCCTATCTCTGTAACCTCCTCCAGCCCCTACAAATCTCCATATCTCTGTAGCCTCCTCCAGCCCCTACAAACCTCCATATCTCTGTAGCCTCCTCCAGCCCCTACAAATCTCCCTATCTCTGTAGCCTCCTCCAGCCCCTACAAATCTCCCTAGCTCTGTAGCCTCCTCCAGCCCCTACAAATCTCCCTATCTCTGTAGCCTCTTCCAGCCCCTACAAATCTCCCTAGCTCTGTAGCCTCCTCCAGCCCCTACAAATCTCCCTATCTCTGTAGCCTCCTCCAGCCCCTACAAATCTCCCTAGCTCTGTAGCCTCCTCCAGCCCCTACAAATCTCCCTATCTCTGTGGCCTCCTCCAGCCCCTTCAACCCTCCCTATCTCTGTAACCTCCTCCCGCCCCTACAACCCTCCCTATCTCTGTAACCTCCTCCCGCCCCTACAACCCTCCGGGATCTCTGCACTCCTCCAATTCCGGTCTATTGAGCATCCCGATTTTAATCGCTCCACCATTGACGGCCGTGCCTTCAGCAGTCTGGGCCTTAAGCTCTGGAATTCCCTCCCTAAACCTCTCCACCTCTCTCGCCTCCTTTAAGATGCTTTTCAAATCCTCCCTCTGTGACCAAGCTTTTGGTCGCCTGCCCCATTATCTCATTATGTGGGCCAGTGTCAAATTTTTGCTTGGCCATTCTTCCTGTGATGCAACTTGTGGTGTTCTGCTACGTTAAAGGCAAGTTTTCATTGTTGGAAGAATTGAGTCTAGACTGAAAAGCAAAGAATTACCCACCCTTCCCGACCCGAACCAGATACGTAGCAAAGGGTGTAACCCTGGCCCTACACGCAGTCCCCTTGCTGGAGAAATGTATTTTCAGCTAACAATGTAGGTCGGTGTGTAAGTGAACTAACCACATGTACAGGATGTGGATTGAGGTGAACTTTTATTGTTTCCACTCAGTTGTAGCCACGCTCCGCAGGATGTCATTCAGCCTGCCTCTTTCTCTCACTTTCCTCCCGTCACCTCCAACAGCTCGAGGGATATCACCATGCTCGTCTCACAAAATATTCCAAATTATTTCCAGCGCAGAAACAGGCCTTTCGGCCCAACTGGTCCACGCTGGTGTTTCTGCTCCACTCAGTCCTCCTCCCACCCCCTCTTCATCTCACCCCATCAGCTTCTCCCTCTATTCCTCTCTCCCTCATGTGTTTATCCAGCTTCCCCTTAAATCCATCGACACTATTCACCTCAACCACTCCCTGTGGTAGCGAGTTCCACATTCTCACCACTCCCTGGGGAAAGAGGTTTCTCCTGAATTCCCCACTGGATTTATCAGTGCAGAAAAAGGTTCACAAGAATGGTTCCAGGGATGAGGAATTTCAGTTCTGAAGATAGATTGGAGAAGTTAGGACTGTTTTCCTTGGAGAAGAGAATGTTGAGAGGTGATTTGATAGAGGTATTCAAAATCATCAGGGCTCTGGACAGAGTAGATAGAGAGAAACTGTTCCCACTCGTGAAAGGATCGAGAACGAGAGGGCACAGATTTAAAGTATTCGGTAAGAGAAGCAAAAGTGAGATGAGGAAAATCTTTTTCACACAGCGAGTGGTTAAGGTCTAGAATGTGCTGCCTGAGAACGTGGTGGAGGCAGGTTCAAATGAAGCATTCAATAGGGAATTAGACTGTTCTATTAAAAGGAAGAATGTGCAGGGTTATGGGGAGAAGGCAGGGGGAATGGAACTGAGGGAGTTGATCTTCAGGAAAGCCAGTGCAGACACGATGGGCTGAACGGCCTCCTTCTGCACTGTAACAATTCTGTGATTCTGTGATTCTATCTGTCCCTAGATCTGGTCATCCCCACAAGTGGAAACATCTTCGCGATGTCTACCCAATCAAACCCTCTCGTGATTTTAAACAGTCCTATCAAGCCACCCCTCAGTTTCTCTTTTCGAGGGAAAAGACTCCCAGCCCATCCAAACGTTCATGATCGGTATAACCTCTCAGCTCTGGCATCATAGAACATAGAACATAGAACAGTACAGCACAGTACAGGACCTTCGGCCCACGATGTTGTGCCGACCCTTTAACCTACTCTAAGATCATTCTAGCAAACCTTTCGGCACCTTTTCCAATGCCTCTATAACCTTTTGATAATATGGAGACCAGAACTGCACCAACTTGCATTGATATAATGCCCTTAACATAGTAAACCATCCCAAGGTGAAAAGGTTGGGGGTGTGGAACTGAATTACACTGCTCTTTGAAGAAGCTAGCTGAGGTATGACAGACAGAGCCTCCTTCTGTGATTCCGAGATGCTTTGCAGGAGCAATTATCAGGCAAAGGTTTGACTCAAAGAGATGTTGGCGTTGTGGTAGTGTCACTGGGCTAGTCATCCTGTGGCCCAGGTTAATGTTCTTGGCCCATTGTTCAAATCCCACCAAAGCCACTGGTGGAATTTGAAGTCAATTCATTAATAATGAATGGATTTAAATTCATTTAATTAATTAAAAAAAATCTGGAAATGAAAGCAAGTCTAAACTATCATTGGTTGTTGTAAAAACCCATTTGGTTCACTGATGTCCTTTGGGGAAGGAAATCATCCGCCCTTACCTGGTCTGGCCTACATGTGAATCCAGCACCACAGCAATGAAGCCGACTCTTAACTGCCCTCTGAAAGGGCCTAGAAAAACCACTCGGTTGTCAAGGGCAATTAGGGATGGGTAACAAATGCTGGCCTTGCCAGAGACGCCCACATCCCATGAAAGAATAAAAAAGAACATAAGGAGACTTGAGGAAAGGTAACCGTAAGCTTTTTCGACGAGGTTTAAAGGACCTTCTTGAAGGAGAAAGCGAGGCGGAGAGACGTAGGGAGGGTATTCCAGAGCCATGGTGAGGGCATGAAGGATTTTAAAACAAGGATGAGAATTTCAAAAGCGACGCATTGCCGGGTTGGGAACCAATGGAGGTTAGGGAGCACAGTCAGGGCTGATGGGTGAATGGGACTTGGTGCGAGTTAGAATATGGGGCAGTAGAATTTAGATGGGCTGAAGTTTTCGGAGGATGTCGGATGGTTCTTGCCTAGATAGTAGTGAGTTTCTGGAACGCGTGGCTGCCTGGTGTGGTGAGTGTTCCCTTTCTCGATGCCTTTGAAAGAGAGCCGGGCCTGGGGCAGAGATCACATCATTTAGAAGGTCTAATGCCTTAATAGACAACCTTTGTTCTGAGTGAGTAAGAGGTGACTTAATTGAAACATATAAGATCCTGAGGGGTCTTGACAGGGTGGATGTGGAAAGGATGTTTCCCCTTGTGGGAGAATCTAGAACCAGGGGTCACTGTTCAAAAATAAGGGGGTCGCCCATTTAAGACAGAGATGAGGAGAAACTTTTTCTCTCAGAGTGTTGTGAGTCTTTGGAATTCTCTTCCTCAAAAGGCAGTGGAAGCAGAGTCTTTGAATAGTTTTTAAGGCAGAGGTAGATAGATTCTTGATAAGGGGGTGAAAGGTTATCGGAGGTAGGTGGGAATGTGGGGTTCGTTACAATCAGATCAGCCATGATCTTATTGAATGGCAAAGCAGGCTCGAGGGGCCGACTCCTGCCCCTAATTTGTATGTTTGTATGTGATTTCCCGATCTGGGTTTCGACTGTCTGAGAGGGTGGGAGACGAATTTCCCAAGGTGGCTTTTCCCCTTTTGTGTCAGCCGTACCTCAGAACCAGAAGGTTGTGGGTTCAAGGCCCACTCCAGAGACTCGAGCAGAGAAATATAGGCTGAAACTCTGGCGCAGCCCTGAGCGAGTGCTGCACTGTCGGAGGTGCCATCTGTAAACCAAGGCCCTGTTCCTCTTTTCAGGGAACTGGCAGTGTTTACAGTTGAGATACATACATCCAGACATCCGAGGTCAAGACACCCCCTCAGCGCTCTGGTAACATGCAAAGCTTCGCCACTTACAAAAAAGATGCTCAGAACGGTGCAAATCGGCAAACCCTGTGCAGAGACGCACAAAACTGCAACAGCCAGCCAGAGCTGGGATACACAAGCAGGCACTCGCACAGACGTGTGCTAACATATCGGAATGCACAGACTCACAGTTACACCTAAACGCGTCAAGACATGCGGATGTGAAAAAAGGCAAAGCTTGCAAATACCTAACTATGAACGACGCACCAACAGAAAAATCACAACAATATTGAAAACCACACAAACCTATCCAGTAACAACAGATATATACAGAGGCTGGCACAAATCACTCATTACAGAGTGACACACAGACACATACACAAGAAAACACACATATAGACAGACAGCGGTATACAGACATTCACAGCACAGCGACACAACACTTGTCATTGCCCTCTCACTGTGACAAGTATAGCATCATAAACAAGGGGACACCATGCATCAGAACACAGTTCCTGGACGCACTTTGTGCCCCAGACAAAGATAAGGAATACACACAAGCTGTGAACGTCCATTCACACACAATTACAGAAATGCACGCAAAAAAAACACGCACAAATACACAAACACGCAAATATGTACACACACAGGTGCAAACACTCACATGCACACACGCAGACAAACCTACAGTCACACACATACATAAACAGACACGTGCACCAATGAAATGAGTTGCATGTGTTTTCGATGGTGGAGAAGCCATGAAACATGAGCATTGGAACACAGGAACAGGAAGAGGCCATTCAGCCCCTCCAGCCTGTTCTGCCATTCAGTGAGATCAGTGATGGGTGACTCCATATTCGCGCCTTTGTCCCATATCCCTTCAAACCTTTGGCTAATAAAAGTCTATCATGCAGCCATGACTGCACAGAAGAAGGCCGCTTGGCCCATCGAATCCATGATGGCCCATTCCTCTAGCCTATCGATGTTCTGTTGCAGTTGATTGGTATCATCCTCACTGTTTGCTGCACCTCCAAGTTTGGTATCATCAGCAAATTTTGAAATTTTACTCCGTATTCCAATATCTAAGACATTTGCCTGGATCGCAAAAAGCAGTGGTCCCAGCACTGACCCTTGGGGAACACCACTGTCTACCATCCTCTGGTCTGAAAAACAACCATTTACCACAACTCACTGTTTTCTATCCTTAAGCCAATTTTTTTTATCCAAGCTGACACTGACCCTCCTATTCCATGAGCCTCAATTTTATGAACTAGACTTTTAAGTGGCTTATCAAACACTTTATTAAAATCCAAATGGACAACATCCACTGCATTCCCTTCACCAACCTTCTCTGTCACTTCATCAAAAAATTCAATGAGATTAGTCAAGCATGATCTGCCTTTTACTAATCCATGCTGGCTATCCTTAATTAACTCAAACCTCTCCATCCCCACTTCCTTTAGCAACGTGCGATGCAAGCCAACTGGACCAGATAACTTATCCATTCTAAGCATAGCCAGCCTTTCCAGTACATCCTTCTTATCAATTTTCACCCCGTCCATTCCCTCTACCATTTCTGCTTCTACCGATATTTTGTCAGCCTCCTCTTCCTTAGTGAACACTGATACAAAGTACTCATTAAGTATTCCAGCTTTGCCCTGCGCCTCCAATCATATATTATCCTCTCAACGGCTTACTACCTGCTTTCTATCTACATGCTGGTAGAAGATTTTTGGGTTCTGTTTTATATTGATCTCAGATTAAAAATTTGCAATTGATCCAATATCAATTACCATTAGAGGAAGAGAGTTCCAAACTTCTCCCACCTTTTTTTGTTGAAGTGTTTCCTAATTTCACTCCTGAAAGGTCTGGCTCTAATATTTAGACTCTGACCCCTAGGCCTAGACTCCCCAACCCTGGAAATAGTTTCTCTCCATCGACCCAGTCTGTTCCCCTTAATATCTTGAAAACGCCAATAAAATCACCCCTTAACCATCTAAATTCCAGCAAACACACCCCTACTTTATGTTAGCTCTCCTCAAGTCTCTTTGGGCCTCCAGTGTTTCTAGCTTTTCACCATATAGAAAGTGCCCTGTTCAATCTTTTTATAGGACCAAAGGGGATGAATTCACCTATATTGAAATCTATTTGTCACAGTTTTGCTCATTTACTTAATCTATCAATATCTCTTTGTAATGTTACACTTCCATCGACACTGCTTACAATGCTGCCTATCTTTGTCCCATCGGCAAATTTGGATATGTGGCTTTTCATCCCATCACCTAAGTTATTTATAAATATGGTGAATAGTTGAGGCTCTTGTTGTGTTTAGGCCAGGTTGCTAGATTTAGTATGTATATCAGATTAATCACAGAGCAATGCAGATATCACACTTGTATTAAATCACCAACTGGTTTATTTAGAGCACTTTAAATTGTATTAGTTCTTACAAGATCTCAGTGCATGTCTCCTTGGAGCAGCGTGTTTCCTTTCTGCTGTAGAACCTTCTAGTTTCAGTTTTAACTCTTAAGCTCCACCCAAGCGATCAAACACAGTGAACACTGATCAGTGGACAGACGAATACAATCAAACCCAGATCAATCAAATGCTACAGCTCTGACACAGATCATTAGGGAACACCACTAGTCCCATCCTGCCAATTAGAGTACCTGCTCATTACCCCGACTCTGACTCCCTCTGCTTAGCCAATTTCCGACCCAGGTCAACACTTTGCTTTCAATTCTGCGAGCTGCAAATTGAGCTATCAGGCAAACACATCCCCACTCCCTTCCCAGATTGCTCCATACCTCTTTTGAAGGTAATGAGTCACTTGTTCACCAGTGATGCCAGAACCAAACACTGTCAGTGGGATATTGTACAGTGGGCAGCATCACCATCTGCAACTATTCATGCCATGGACGCAATTGGGGTCTCAGTGGCTGAGGTTAGCCAGCCTAGTGGCTCGGTAGAGAGTCAGATCAGCTTACAGAGGAACAGTGTGGATCATCACATGTGGGTTCTTTCTGATCCGGGCTGAAAAGCGTGGGCCAAGTCACCCTCTGCCAGGAGAGTCACCTCTTGCTGAAAGGTGATGCCTGAACTATGGTGAAAAAAGGCTTACCAACAGCCACATAATGCTAAAGGGGCAGTACTGAGGCAGTGCTGCATTGTTGGAGAGTCACTACTGAGGGAGTGCTGCACTGTCGGAGGGCCAGTACTGAGGGAGTGCTGCACTGCCGTAGTGTCAGTACTGAGGCAGTGCTGCACTGTCAGAGGTTCAGTACTGAGGGAGCGTTGGACTCTCGGAGGGTCAGTACTGAGGGAGTGCTGCACTGTCGAAGAGACCGTACGGAGGGAGTGCTGCACTGTCGGAGGGTCAGTACTGAGGGAGTGCTGCACTGTCGGAGAGTCAGTACTGAGGGAGTGCTGCACTGTCGGAGGGCCAGTACTGAGGGAGTGCTGCACTGTTGGAGGGTACGTACTGAGGGACTGATGCACTGTCGGAGTGTCAGTACTGAGGGAGTGCTGCAGTGTCGGAGGGTCAGTACTGAGGGAGTGCTGCACTGTTGGAGAGACAGTACTGAGGGTGTGCTGCCCTGTCGGAGTGTCAGTAATGAGGGAGTGCTGCACTGTCGGAGGGTCAGTACTGAGGGAGTGCTGCACTGTCGGAGGTTCAGTACTGAGGGAGTGCTGCACTGTCGGAGGGTCAGTAGTGAGGGAGTGCTGCACTGTTGGAGGGTGGTACTGAGGGAGTGCTGCACTGTCAGAGGGTCAGTACTGAGGGAGCGTTGCACTGTCGAAGAGACCGTACGGAGGGAGTGCCGCACTGTCGGAGGGTCAGTACTGAGGGAGTGCTGCACTGTCAGAGAGTCAGTACTGAGGGAGTGCTGCACTGTCAGAGAGTCAGTACTGAGGGAGTGCTGCACTGTCAGAGGGTCAGTACTGAGGGGGTGCAGCAATGTCGGAGAGTCAGTACTGAGGGGGTGCAGCACTGCCAGAGGATCAGTACTAAGGGAGTGCTGCACAGTCGGAGGGCCAGTACTGAGGGAGCGCTGAACTGTCGGAGGGCCTGTACTGAGGGAGTGCTGCACAGTTGGAGGGTCCGTAATGAGGGAGTGCTACACCGTGGGAGGGTCAGTACTGAGGGAGTGATGCACTGTCGGAGGGTAAGTACTGAGGGAGTGATGCACTGTCGGAGGGTAAGTACTGAGGGAGTGATGCACTGTCGGATGGTCAGTACTGAGGGTGTGCTGCCCTGTCAGAGGGTCAGTTCTGAAGGAGCACTGCACTGTCGGATGGTCAGTACTGAGGGAGCTCTGCACTGTCGGAGGGTCAGTACTGACGAAGTGCTGCACTGTCGGAGGTTCAGTACTGAGGGAGTGCTGCACTGTCGGAGAGTCAGTACTGAGGGAGTGCTGCACTGTCGGAGGTTCAGTACTGAGGGAGTGCTGCACTGTCGGAGAGTCAGTACTGAGGGAGTGCTGCACTGTCGGCGGGTCAGTACTGAGGGAGTGCTGCACTGTCGGAGGGACAGTGAGTTTTTGTGATGTGGAACCTGCTGCCTGAAAGCAGGTGGTGGAAACAGTTTCACCATCAGCTTTCAGTACTTGAAAAGGAAACATTTGCAGAGCCTTGAAGAAAGAGCAGGGCTGAGTGACGTGATTTGGAGAGCGTACACACGCGCGATGGACCGAATGGCCCCCTTCTGCTCTGTTTCGTTCTATGATTCTGAGATTTGAGCACGAACCTTGTTTAATTCCGCAGGAAAACACATCAATAGGCAATGGCGAGGCCACAAGGGATATGGGTGGTTTGCAGATCTCTTCCTGTGGCTTTGATAGGGTTAACGGTGTCTTAGGAATGAAATGTGCCTTCTACTGTGCATTGTGACAGTGTCCCAGCTACGGCAGACATATCCGTCACTGAGCAATCAACTGCCACTGGATCCATTGAAGATGGGAGCAGGAGGAGGCCATTCAGCCCCTCGAGCCTGCTCTGCCCTTCAGCGAGATCATGGCTGATCTGTGACCGAACACAATACCCTGCCTTGGCCCCTTTCCCTTAATACCTTCGGTTAACAAAAATCTATCAATCTCAGATTAAAAACTGATCTGACATCAATTACCATTTGTGGGATTTCATTCCAAACTTCTCCCACTCTTTGTGTGTCCAAGTGTTTCCTGATTTCACTGCTGAAATGTCTGGCTCTAATGTTTAGACTCTGACCACTAGTTCTGGACTCCCCAACCAATGGAAATAGTTTCTCTCTATCCACCCTGTCTGTTTCCCTTGATATCTTCAAAACTTTGATCAAATCACCACTTAACATCCGAAATTCCAGCGAATACAACCTCATTTTGTTCAATCTCTCCTTGTAATCTCCCCCTTGGAGTCCAGGTATCATTCTGGTAAATCTTCACAGCACTCCCTCCAAGGCTAAGTGCATCCTTCCTAAGAATCAAGTCGGGGGTCCCTGGGACCTGAGGTCAATAGCAGTTGCAGCCAGAGCGAGAGGAAAGGTGCCCTGTGATGCAACAACAACTTGCATTTATATAGTGCCTTTGACATTGTAAAAATGTTCCACAATGCTCCACAGCAGCAATTGTCAAACACAATCTGACCCCGAGCGACAGAAGGGGATATTAGGAGAGGTGACCAAAAGCTTGGTCAAAGAGGTAGGTTTTGAAGGAGCGCTTGAAGGTGGAGAGAGAGAGAGAGAGAGAGAGACGGAGAGGTTTAAGGAAGGAATTGCAGAGCTTAGGGCTGAGGCAGCTAAAGGCATGGCCGCCAACGGTAGAGTGTTGGACATCAGGGGGATGGGCAAGAGGGCAAAGTTGGAGGAGGTTACAGAGATAGGGAGAGTTGTAGGGCTGGATGAGGTTACAGAGATAGAGAGGGTTGTAGGGGCTGGAGGAGGTTACAGAAATAGGGAGAGTTATAGGGGCTGGAGGAGGTTCCAGGGATAGGGAGGGTTGTAGGGGATGGAGGAGGTTACAGAGATAGGGAGGATTGTAGGGGCTGGAGGAGGTTACAGAAATAGGGAGAGTCGTAGGGGCTGGAGGAGGTTACAGAGATAGGGAAGGTTGTAGGGGCTAGAGGAGGTTACAGAGATAGGGAGGATTGTCGGGGTTGGAGGAGGTTACAGAGATAGGGAGGGTTGTCGGGGCTGGAGGAGGTTACAGAGATAGGGAGGATTGTAGGAGCTGGAGGAGGTTACAGAGATAGGGAGGATTGTAGGAGCTGGAGGAGGTTACAGAGATAGGGAGGGTTGTAGGGGCTGGAGGAGGTTACAGAGATAGGGAGGATTGTAGGGTCTGGAGGAGGTTACAGAGATAGGGAGGATTGTAGGGGCTGGAGGAGGTTACAGAGATAGGGAGGATTGTAGGGGCTGGAGGAGGTTACAGAGATAGGGAGGATTGTAGGGGCTGGAGGAGGTTACAGAGATAGGGAGGATTGTAGGGGCTGGAGGAGGTTACAGAGATAGGGAGGATTGTAGGGGCTGGAGGAGGTTACAGAGATAGGGAGGATTGTAGGGGCTGGAGGAGGTTACAGAGATAGGGAGGATTGTAGGGGCTGGAGGAGGTTACAGAGGTAGGGAGGGTTGTAGGGGCTGGAGGAGGTTACAGAGATAGGGAGGATTGTAGGGGCTGGAGGAGGTTACAGAGATAGGGAGGATTGTAGGGGCTGGAGGAGGTTACAGAGATAGGGAGGATTGTAGGGGCTGGAGGAGGTTACAGCGGGGCGAGACCATGGAAGGTTTTGGAAATGAGAACGTGATTTTGAAAGTCGGTCACTCCATAACCCAGAGGAAATGGAGGTCAGCGAGTGCAGGGCTTGATTGGTGATTGGATCTGTCCTCTTCCCACTTTATTTGCTTGGTGTGGAATTGTGTTGGATAATTGCTCCTGCGAAGACTGTTGGGAAGTTTCTCTACAAGCTTATGGCTTTTTATAACTGCAAGTTGTGATACACAGAGATCCGAAATCGATTTTTGTCTGCTGCAGTCAGGAGCTGAATGGCCTGTACTGATCCAAAACCGAGTTCTTTAATATTATCACAACAGAAATATTTAAATGAAGGCGACAGAAGTGAAACATCTCAGCGAAAGGTCAAAGTTCCCCTTTGCAGGATCAAATGAGGCGAAAACATTGGGAGCCCGACGGGTGAAATGAGGCCTCGCTGTCTTTCATTCCGTGTCGTCTTCTCACCTTATTCATTGCGAGCCTAACTCACGAGAGTCGGTATAAAACCTACCTTTCCGTTCCTTTGTTGATTGTTTTCTGTTCGAAGCTCAGTGCAGTAATTCAGTGTGAGTTTGCGGCTTAACACAGAGAGACCAGATTAAAGGACACACTCGCCCAGAACAAAGCAGTGACCTGTGTGGGGTCTGTGGTGAAGTGAATGTGCCACATATTGTCCGGCTAGTTTCCAACCACAGACCAGAGCTCATGGTACACGGTATAAATGAATGACAGCCGAGCAGGTGCATCATATCCACGTTAGGTAAAAGAGAATGATTCACTCCTGTCTATTCCTGTACGGTCTGTGTGTGTCTCAGTGCCAGTTCCTGCTAGACCTGGTTCTGGGGAATGCGGTGGGCCAAGTGGATCGAGTATCAGTAAGAGAGCATTTAAGTGATAGTGATCATTGTATCATAAGGTTTAGGCTGACTACAGAAAAGGACAAAGCGCAATCCTGAGTAAGAATAATTAACTGGGGGGAGGCCAACTTCAATGGGTTAAGAATGGAACTGGGGTAAATAAATTGGAGTCAAAATCTGGCAGGAAGGCCAGGAAATGAACAATAGGCTATCTTCATAGAAGAGATAGGTCATCCAAAGTCAAGGTATGTTCCCTCGAAAGGGAAAAGTAAGGCAAACAAATCCAGGGCTCCCTGGATGACAAAAGAGGTAGAGATTAAGATAAAGAAGAAAAGGTGTGCCAGATGCCAGGTCGAAAATACTATTGAGAACCAGACTGAATATAAAAGGTCCAGAGTGGAAGTGCAAAAGCAAATAAGAGAGGCAAAGAGAGAGCATGAGAAGAAACTGGCAGCTAGCATTAAAGGAAATCCCAAAGTGTTGTATAGGCATATAAATAGTAAAAGGGTTGTAAAAGGAGGAGTGGGGCAGATTAGGGACCATATAGGGGATTTACACATGGAGGCAGAGGGCATAGCTGAGATATTAAATGAATAATTTGCATCTGTCTTTACCAAGGAAGAAGATGCAACCCAGGCAATGTGAAAAGCGCAGGTAAGTCAGACACTAGAAGGGTTTAAAATTGATAAAGAGGAAGTATTAGAAAAGCTGTCTGTATTTAAAGTGGATAAAACACCAGGGCCAGATAAGATGCATCCAAGGAAGTGAGGGTGGAAATCACAGAGGCACTGGCCATAATTTTTCAGTCTTCCTTAGACTCAAGAGTGGTGCCAGAGGACTGGAGAATTGCAAACATTACACCCTTGTTCAAAAAAGGCTGTAAAGATAAACCCAACAACTTACAGGCCAGTCAGTTTAACTTCAGTGGTGGGAAAACGTCTAAAAAAAATAATGCGGGACAAAATCAATAGTCACATGGACAAATGCAGGTTTTTTAAGGAAAGCCAGAATGGATTTCTTAAGGGAAAATCATGTTTAACTAACTTGCTGGAGTTTTTTGAGGAGGTAACAGAGAGGGTTGATGAGGGTAATGCTGTTGATGTAGTGTACATGGACTTTCAAAGGTATTTGACACAGTGCCACACAACAGACTTGTGAGCAAACTTGTAGCTGATGGAATAAAAGGGACGGTAGCAACATGGATACGAAACTGGCAGAGTGACAATGAGTGGTGGTTAATGGATGTTTTTCGGGCTGGAGGAATGTTTGTAGTGGAGTTCCCCAGGGATCAATGTTGGGATCTTTGCTTTTCCTGATATATATTAATGACCTAGACCTTGGTTTAAAAGTTTGCAGATGATACAAAACTTGGAAGCATTGTGAACTGTGAAGAGGATAGTGTAGAATTTCAAAAGGACATAGACAAGTTGGTGGAATGGGCAGACAGGAGGCAGATGAAGTTCAATCCAGAGAAATGTGAAGTGATTTATTTTGGTAGGAAAAACATGGAGAGACAATATAGAATAAAGGGAACAATTCTAAAGGGGGTGCAGGAGCATAGGGATCTAGGTGTATATGTTCATAAGCCATTGAAGGTGGCAGGACAGGTTGAAAGAGTGGTTAATAAAGCATACAGTATCCTGGGCTTTATTAATAGGGGCATTGAGTACAAGAGCAAAGAAGTTATGTTGAATTTGTTTAAGAAACTAGTTCGGCCTCAGGTGGAATATTGTGTCCAGTTCTGGGCACCGGACTTGAGGAAAGATGTGAGGGCATTGGAGAGAGTACAGAAAATATTGAAGAGAATGGTTCCAGGGATGAGGAATTTCAGTTATGAAGATAGATTGGAGAAGTTAGGACTGTTTTCCTTGGAGAAGAGAAGGCTGAGAGGTGATTTGATAGATGTATTCAAAATCATGAGGGGTCTGGACAGAGTAGATAGAGAGAAACTGTTCGCACTTGTGAAAGGATCGAGAATGAGAGGGCACAGAATTAAAGTATTCGGTAAGAGAAGCAAAAGTGACATGAGGAAAATCTTTTTCACGCAGCAAGTGGTTAAGGTCTGGAATGAGCTGCCTGAGAACGTGGTGGAGGCAGGTTCAACTGAAGCATTCAAAAGCGAATTAGACAGTTATCTGAAAAGGAAGAATGTGCAGGGTTACGGGGAGAAGGTGGGGGAATGGAACTGAGGGAATTGATCTTTCAGGGAGCCAGTGCAGACACAATGGGCTGAATGGCCTCCTTCTGCACCTGTAACAATTCTGTGATTCTGTACATGTACAGTCCACAGCGGGAAAAGGTGAATGATTAACTGCTGTCGGTTACTATGTGGTCCGTGTGTGTGTCTCAGTGTCAGCTCCTGTACATGTACTGTCTAGAGTGGGTAAAACTGAATGGCTCATTCCTGTCTCACGCAGTTTGAGTTCCGGCTTTTACAAAGGTTTAGCTCACAACAGTAACAACATGCTCCTCTGCAGAGCACCTCGAACGTAGCAATCTGTCGCAAAGCACTTGACAGGGGCTATTATCAAACAAAATTTGAACTCAGCCATCTCAGGAGATAGTCGGACAGGTGACCAAATACATGGCCAAAGAGATACATTTTGAAGAGCGTCTTAAAGAGGGAAAGAGAGGTAGAGAGTTGGAGAGGTGGAAGGAGGGATCTCCACAGCGTAGGACCGAGGCAACTGCCAGCGTCGCCACCAAGGGAGTGAATCGAATCAGTGACAAAGGAGGGCAGGGTAGGGTGAAGGGATGTTCAAGAGGGCAGCATTGGAGGAGCTAAGCAACCTCATCGGATTGTAGGGACCTGGAGGAGGTTACAGAGATAGGAAGGGTTGCAGGGGCTTTAGGAGGTTACAGAGATAGGGAGGGTCATAGGGGCTGGAGGTGGTTACAGAGATAGGGAGGGTCGTAGGTGCTGGAGGAGGTGACAGAGATAGGGAGGCTGTAGGGGCTGGAGGAGGTTACAGAGATAGGGAGGCTGCAGGGGCTGGAGGAGGCTACAGAGATAGGAAGGGTTGTAGGGGCTTTAGGAGGTTACAGAGATAGGGCAAGTTTGTAAGTTTGTAGGGACTGGAGGAGGGGGCAGAGACAGCGAGGATGGTAGGATCTATAGGTGGTTACAGAGATAGGGAGGGTTATAGGGACTGGAGGAGTTTACAGAGTTAGGAAGGGTTGTCAGAGTTGCAGGAGGTTACAGAGATAAGGAGGGTTGTAGGTCCTGGAGGAGGTTACAGAGATAGGGAGGATTGTAGGGCAAGAGAAGGTTAGAGAGATAGGGAAGGTTATCTGTGTTGGAGGAGGTTACACAGATAGGGATAATAGGGGATGGAGGATGTTACAGAGATAGGGAGGGTTGTAGGGGCTGGAGGATGTTACAGAGATAGGGAGGGTTGTAGGGGCTGGAGGAGGTTACAGAGAAAAGGAGGGTTGTAGGAGATGGAGGAGGTTACAGAGATAGGAAGGGCTGTAGGGGCTGCAGGAGGTCACAGAGGTAGGGAGGGTTGTAGGGGCTGGAGGAGATTACAGAGATAGGGAGGGTCGTAGGGGCTTTAGGAGGTTACAGTGATAGGGAGGCTGTAGGGGCTGGAGGAGGTTACAGAGATAGGGAGGGTCGTAGGGGCTGGAGGAGATTACAGAGATAGGGAGGCTGTCGGGGCTGGAGGAGGATACAGAGATAGGAAGGGTTGTCGGGGCTGCAGGAGGTCACAGAGATAGGGAGAGTTGTAGGTGCTGGAGGAGGTTACAGAGATAGGGAGGGTTGTTGGGGCTTTAGGAGGTTACAGAGATAGGGAGGGTCGTAGGTGCTGGAGGAGGTTACAGAGATAGGGAGGCTGTAGGGGCTGGAGGAGGTTACAGAGATAGGGAGGCTGTAGGGGCTGGAGGAGGTTACAGAGATAGGAAGGGTTGTAGGGACTTTAGGAGGTTACAGAGATAGGGCAAGTTTGTAAGTTTGTAGGGGCTGGAGGAGGGGGCAGAGACAGCGAGGATGGTAGGATCTATAGGTGGTTACAGAGATAGGGAGGGTTATAGGGACTGGAGGAGTTTACAGAGTTAGGAAGGGTTGTCAGAGTTGCAGGAGGTTACAGAGATAAGGAGGGTTGTAGGTCCTGGAGGAGGTTACAGAGATAGGGAGGATTGTAGGGGAAGAGAAGGTTAGAGACATAGGGAAGGTTATCGGTGTTGGAGGAGGTTACACAGATAGGGATTATAGGGGCTGGAGGATGTTACAGAGATAGGGAGGGTTGTAGGGGCTGGAGGAGGTTACAGAGAAAAGGAGGGTTGTTGGAGATGGAGGAGGTTACAGAGATAGGAAGGGTCGTAGGGGCTTTAGGAGGTTACAGAGATAGGGAGGCTGTCGGGGCTGGAGGAGGTTACAGAGATAGGGAGGCTGTAGGGGCTGGAGGAGGTTACAGAGATAGGAAAGGTTGTCGGGGCTGCAGGGGGTCAAAGAGATAGGGAGAGTTGTAGGGGCTAGAGGAGGTTACAGAGACAGGGAGGGTCATAGGGGCTGGAGGAGGTTGCAGAGATAGGGAGGGTCGTAGGGGCTGGAGGAGGTTACAGAGACAGGGAGGGTCATAGGGGCTGGAGGAGGTTACAGAGATAGGGAGGGTTGTAGGGGCTGGAGGAGGTTACAGAGATAGCGAGCATTGTAGCGGCATAGGAGGTTACAGAGATAGGGAGGGTTGTAGGGGCTGGAGGAGGTTACAGAGATAGGGAGGGTCGTAGGGGCTGGAGCAGGTTACAGAGATAGGGAGGCTGTAGGGGCTGGAGGAGGTTACAGAGATAGGAAGGGTTGTCGGGGCTGCAGGAGGTCACAGAGATAGGGAGAGTTGTAGGGGCTGGAGGAGTTTACAGGGACAGGGAGGGTCGTAGGGGCTTTAGGAGGTTACAGAGATAGGGAGGCTGTAGGGGCTGGAGGAGGTTACAGAGGTAGGGAGGCTGTAGGGGCTGGATGAGGTTGCAGAGATAGGGAGGGTTGTAGGAGCTGGTGGAGGTTACAGAGAGAGGAAGGATTATAGCGGCAAAGGAGGTTACAGAGATAGGGAGGGTCGTAGGGGCTGGAGGAGGTTACAGAGATTGGGAGGGTCGTAGGGGTTGGATGAGGTTGCAGAGATAGGGAGGTTCTGGGTTCTGGAGCAGGTTACAGAGACCGGGAGAGTTGTAGGGGCTGGAGGAGATTAGAGGAATAGGGAGGGCTGTAGGGGCTGGAGGAGGTGAGAGAGATAGGGAAGGTTATCGGTGTTGGAGGATGTTACACAGATAGGGATTATAGGGGCTGGAGGATGTTACAGAGATAGGGAGGGTTGTAGGGGCTTTAGGAGGTTACAGAGATAGGGAGGGTTGTAGGGGCTGGAGGAGGTTACAGAGATTGGGAGGGTCGTAGGGGTTGGATGAGGTTGCAGAGATAGGGAGGATTCTGGGTTCTGGAGCAGGTTACAGAGACCGGGAGAGTTGTAGGGGCTGGAGGAGATTAGAGGAATAGGGAGGGCTGTAGGGGCTGGAGGAGGTGAGAGAGATAGGGAAGGTTATCGGTGTTGGAGGATGTTACACAGATAGGGATTATAGGGGCTGGAGGATGTTACAGAGATAGGGAGGGTTGTAGGGGCTGGAGGAGGTTACAGAGATTGGAAGGGTTGTAGGGGCTTTAGGAGGTTACAGAGATAGGGCAAGTTTGTAAGTTTGTAGGGGCTGGAGCAGGGGGCAGAGACAGCGAGGGTGGTAGGATCTATAGGTGGTTACAGAGATAGGGAGAGTTGTAGGGGCTAGAGGAGGTTACAGAGATAGGGAGGGTCGTACGGGCTGGATGAGGTTGCAGAGATAGGGGGTATTCTGGGATCTGGAGGAGGTTACAGAGTTAGGGAGAGTTGTAGGGGCTGGAGGAGATTAGAGGAATAGGGAGGGCTGTAGGGGCTGGAGGAGGTTACAGAGATGGGGGAGTCATGGGGCTGGAGGAGGTTGCAGAGATAGGGAGGGCTGTAGGGGCTGGAGGATGTTGCAGAGATAGGCAGGGTTGTAGGAGCTGGAGGAGGCTACAGAGTTAGGGAGGGTTGTAGGGGCTGGAGGAGATTAGAGGAATAGGGAGGGTTGTAGGGGCTGGAGGAGGTTACAGAGATGGGGGGGTCATGGGGCTGGAGGAGGTTACAGAGATAGGGAGGGTTGTAGGGGCTGGAGGATGTTGCAGAAATAGGCAGGGTTGTAGGGGCTGGAGGAGGTTACAGAGATAGGGAGTGTTCTAGGTTTTGGAGGAGGTTACAGAGATAGGGAGGATTCTAGGTTCTGGAGCAGGTTACAGAGATAGGGAGGATTCTAGGTTCTGGAGCAGGTTAAAGAGATAGGGTGGATTCTAGGTTCTGGAGCAGGTTACAGAGATAGGGTGGATTCTAGGTTCTGGAGCAGGTTACAGAGATAGGGAGGATTCTAGGTTCTGGAGCAGGTTACAGAGATAGGGAGGATTCTAGGTTCTGGAGCAGGTTACAGAGATAGGGTGGATTCTAAGTTCTGGAGCAGGTTACAGAGATAGGGAGGATTCTAGGTTCTGGAGCAGGTTACAGAGATAGGGTGGATTCTAGGTTCTGGAGCAGGTTACAGAGATAGGGAGGATTCTAGGTTCTGGAGCAGGTTACAGAGATAGGGAGGATTCTAGGTTCTGGAGCAGGTTACAGACATAGGGAGGATTCTAGGTTCTGGAGCAGGTTACAGAGATAGGGTGGATTCTAGGTTCTGGAGCAGGTTACAGAGATAGGGTGGATTCTAGGTTCTGGAGCAGGTTACAGAGATAGGGAGGATTCTAGGTTCTGGAGCAGGTTACAGAGATAGGGAGGATTCTAGGTTCTGGAGCAGGTTACAGACATAGGGAGGATTCTAGGTTCTGGAGCAGGTTACAGAGATAGGGAGGATTCTAGGTTCTGGAGCAGGTTACAGAGATAGGGAGGATTCTAGGTTCTGGAGCAGGTTACAGAGATAGGGAGGATTCTAAGTTCCGGAGCAGGTTACAGAGACAGGGAGGATTCTAGATTCTGGAGCAGGTTACAGAGATAGGGAGGATTCTAGATTCTGGAGCAGGTTACAGAGATAGGGAGGATTCTAGGTTCTGGAGCAGGTTACAGAGACAGGGAGGATTCTAGGTTCTGGAGCAGGTTACAGAGACAGGGAGGATTCTAGGTTCTGGAGCAGGTTACAGAGATAGGGAGGATTCTAGGTTCTGGAGCAGGTTACAGAGACAGGGAGGATTCTAGGTTCTGGAGCAGGTTACAGAGATAGGGAGGATTCTAGGTTTTGGAGCAGGTTACAGAGATAGGGTGGATTCTAGGTTTTGGAGCCGGTTACAGAGATAGGGTGGATTCTAAGTTCCGGAGCAGGTTACAGAGACAGGGAGGATTCTAGATTCTGGAGCAGGTTACAGAGATAGGGAGGATTCTAGGTTCTGGAGCAGGTTACAGAGACAGGGAGGATTCTAGGTTCTGGAGCAGGTTACAGAGATAGGGAGGATTCTAGGTTTTGGAGCAGGTTACAGAGATAGGGTGGATTCTAGGTTCTGGAGCAGGTTACAGAGATAGGGTGGATTCTAGGTTCTGGAGCAGGTTACAGAGATAGGGAGGATTCTAGGTTCTGGAGCAGGTTACAGAGATAGGGAGGATTCTAGATTCTGGAGCAGGTTACAGAGATAGGGTGGATTCTAGGTTCTGGAGCAGGTTACAGAGATAGGGTGGATTCTAGGTTCTGGAGCAGGTTACAGAGATAGGGTGGATTCTAGGTTCTGGAGCAGGTTACAGAGATAGGGAGGATTCTAGATTCTGGAGCAGGTTACAGAGACAGGGTGGATTCTAGGTTCTGGAGCAGGTTACAGAGATAGGGTGGATTCTAGGTTCTGGAGCAGGTTACAGAGATAGGGAGGATTCTAGCTTCTAAAGCAGGTTACAGAGATAGGGAGGATTCTAGCTTCTAAAGCAGGTTACAGAGATAGGGAGGATTCTAGGTTCTGGAGCAGGTTACAGAGATAGGGAGGATTCTAGGTTCTGGAGCAGGTTACAGAGATAGGGTGGATTCTAGGTTCTGGAGCAGGTTACAGAGATAGGGTGGATTCTAGGTTCTGGAGCAGGTTACAGAGATAGGGAGGATTCTAGATTCTGGAGCAGGTTACAGAGATAGGGAGGATTCTAGGTTCTGGAGCAGGTTACAGAGACAGGGAGGATTCTAGATTCTGGAGCAGGTTACAGAGATAGGGAGGATTCTAGGTTCTGGAGCAGGTTACAGAGATAGGGTGGATTCTAGGTTCTGGAGCAGGTTACAGAGATAGGGAGGATTCTAGCTTCTAAAGCAGGTTACAGAGATAGGGTGGATTCTAGGTTCTGGAGGAGGCTACAGAGATAGGGAGGATTCTAGGTTCTGGAGCAGGTTACAGAGATAGGGAGGATTCTAGGTTCTGGAGCAGGTTACAGAGATAGGGAGGATTCTAGGTTCTGGAGCAGGTTACAGAGATAGGGTGGATTCTAGCTTCTGGAGCAGGTTACAGAGATAGGGAGGATTCTAGGTTCTGGAGCAGGTTACAGAGATAGGGTGGATTCTAAGTTCCGGAGCAGGTTACAGAGATAGGGTGGATTCTAGGTTCTGGAGCAGGTTACAGAGATAGGGAGGATTCTAGGTTCTGGAGCAGGTTACAGAGATAGGGTGGATTCTAAGTTCCGGAGCAGGTTACAGAGATAGGGTGGATTCTAGGTTCTGGAGCAGGTTACAGAGATAGGGAGGATTCTAGGTTCTGGAGCAGGTTACAGAGATAGGGAGGATTGTAGCGGCTGGAGGAGGTTACAGAGATCGGGAGGGTTGTAGGTTCTGGAGGAGGCTACAGAGATAGGGAGGGTTGTAAAGATGGTGATAATTCTCCTGTGAAACATGTCTGAATATTTCAGTGCAATGTTAAGGAGTTTTATAATGTCAGTTTGTGAATTGGATTTTAATCTCTGATGCATGAAGGAGCTGAATGGCCTCTCTTGATCGAAAACTGTGGACTTTGAAAATATCAGAAGGGAAAACTGCAAATGAAGGCGACAGAAGTGAAACATCTCAGCGAAAGGTCAAAGTTCCCCTTTGCAGGATCGAATGAGGCGAAAACATTGGGAGCCCGACGGGTGAAATGGGGCCTCGCTGTCTTTCATTCAGTGTCGTCTTCTCACCTTATTTATTGTGAGCCTAACTCACAAGAGTTGGTATAAAACCCATCTTTCCATTGCTTTCTGTTGATTGTTTTCTGTTCGAAGCTCAGTGCAGTAATTCAGTGTGAGTTTGCGGCTTAACACAGAGAGACCAGATTAAAGGACACACTCGCCCAGAACAAAGCAGTGACCTGTGTGGGGTCTGTGGTGAAGTGAATGTGCCACATATTGTCCGGCTAGTTTCCAACCACAGACCAGAGCTCATGGTACACGGTATAAATGAATGACAGCCGGGCGGGTGCATCATATCGTTGGTGCTGTAATTCCCGGTTAGCCTGGTTACATGGGGTCCATGTTAGGTAAAAGGGGCATGATTCACTCCTGTCTGTTACTGTACACTCTGTGTATGTCTCAGTGTCAGCTCCTGTACATGTACAGCACACAGCAGGTAAAAGGGAATGATTCACTCCTGTACACTCTATGTATGTGTCTCAGTGTCACCTCCTGTACATGTACAGTACACTGCGAGTAAAGACGCATGATTCACTCCTGTCTGTTACTGTACACTCTGTGTATGTCTCAGTGTCAGCTCCTGTACATGTGCAGTACACAGCGGGTAAAAGAGAATGATTCACTCCTGTCTGTTACTGTACACTCTGTGTGTGTCTCAGTGTCACCTCCTGTACATGTACTGCACACAGCGGGTAAAAGAGAATGATTCACTCCTGTCTGTTCCTGTACACTCTGTGTGTGTCTCAGTGTCACCTCCTGTACATGTACAGTACACAGCGGGTAAAAGGGAATGATTCACTCCTGTCTGTTACTGTACACTCTGTGTATGTCTCAGTGTCACCTCCTGTACATGTACAGTACACTGCTGGTAAAGAGGCATGATTCACTCCTGTCTGTTACTGTACACTCTGTGTATGTGTCTCAGTGTTAGCTCCTGTACATGTACAGTACACTGCGGGTAAAAGAGGATGATTCACTCCTGTCTGTTACTGTGCACTCTGTGTATGTCTCAGTGTCACCTCCTGTACATGTACAGTACACAGCAGGTAAAAGGGAATGATTCACTCCTGTACACTCTAGGTATGTGTCTCAGTGTTAGCTCCTGTACATGTACTGCACACAGCAGGTAAAAGGGAATGATTCACTCCTGTCTGTTACTGTACACTCTGTGTATGTCTCGGTGTGACCTCCTGTACATGTACAGTACACTGCGGGTAAAAGAGGATGATTCACTCCTGTCTGTTACTGTACACTCTGTGTATGTGTCTCAGTGTCACCTCCTGTACATGTACAGTACACAGCAGGTAAAAGGGAATGATTCACTCCTGTCTGTTACTGTACACTCTGTGTATGTCTCGGTGTCACCTCCTGTACATGGACAGTACACTGCGGGTAAAGAGGCATGATTCACTCCTGTCTTTTACTGTACACTCTGTGTATGTGTCTCAGTGTTAGCTCCTGTACATGTACAGTACACTGCGGGTAAAAGAGGATGATTCACTCCTGTCTGTTACTGTACACTCTGTGTGTGTCTCAGTGTTAGCTCCTGTACATGTACAGTACACAGCGGGTAAAAGGGAATGATTCACTCCTGTCTGTTACTGGACAATCTGTTTATGTCTCAGTGTCACCTCCTGTACATGTACTGCACACAGCAGGTAAAAGGGAATGATTCACTCCTGTCTGTTACTGTACACTCTGTGTATGTCTCGGTGTGACCTCCTGTACATGTACAGTACACTGCGGGTAAAAGAGGATGATTCACTCCTGTCTGTTACTGTACACTCTGTGTATGTGTCTCAGTGTTAGCTCCTGTACATGTACAGTACACTGCGGGTAAAAGAGGATGATTCACTCCTGTCTGTTATTGTACACTCTGTGTATGTCTCAGTGTCACCTCCTGTACATGTACAGTACACAACAAGTAAAAGAGAATGATTCACTCTTGTCTGTTACTGTACACTCTGTGTATGTCTCAGTGTGAGCTCCTGTACATGTACAGTACACAGCAGGTAAAAGAGAATGATTCACTCCTGCCTGTTACTGTACACTCTGTGTATGTTCGCAGAGTTAGCTCCTTTCGATTTAGTGTACACAGTTCTGGAGGAGGTTGTAGAGATAGGGAGGGTTGTAAGGGCTGGTGGAGGTTTGAGAAATCGGGAAGATATTAGGAGGTGGAGGAGGTTACAGAGGTAGGCAGGGATGTAGGGGACGGTGGAGGTTACAGAGATAGGGAGGGATGCAGGGGATGGAGGAGGTTGCAGAGATAGGGAGGGCCATAGGGGCTGGAGAAGGTTACAGAGATAAGGAGAGTTTTAGGGGCTGGAGGAGGTTACAGAGATAGGGAAGGTTGTAGGGGCTGGAGGAGGTTACAGACATAGGTAGGATTTTAGGGGCTGGAGGAGGTTGCAGAGATCAGGAGGATTGTAGAGGCTGGAGGAGGTTACAGAGATAGGGAGGGTTGTAGGGGCTGGAGGAGGTTACAGAGATCGGGAGGGTTGTAGTGGCTGGAGGAGGTTACAGACATAGGTAGGATTTTAGGGGCTGGAGGAGGTTACAGAGATCGGGAGGGTTGTAGGGGCTGTAGGAGGTTACAGAGATAGGGCGGATTGTAGGGGCTGGCAGAGGATATTGAGATCGGGAGGATTGTAGGGGCTGGAGGAGGTTACAGAGATAGGGAGGATTGTAGGGGCTGGAGGAGGTTACAGAGATAGGGAGGGTTGTAGGTGCTGGAGGAGGTTACAGAGATCGGGAGGGTTGTAGTGGCTGGAGGAGGTTACAGACATAGGTAGGATTTTAGGGGCTGGAGGAGGTTACAGAGATCGGGAGGGTTGTAGGGGCTGGAGGAGGTTACAGAGATAGGGAGGGTTGTAGGGGCTGTCGGAGGTTACAGTGATAGGGAGGATTGTAGGGGCTGGCAGAGGATACAGAGATCGGGAGGATTGTAGGGGCTGGAGGAGGTTACAGAGATAGGAAGGGTTGTAGGGGCTGTAGGAGGTTACAGAGATCGGGAGGATTGTAGGGGCTGGAGGAGGTTACAGAGATAGGTAGGATTTTAGGGGCTGGAGGAGGTTACAGAGATCGGGAGGGTTGTAGGGGCTGGAGGAGGTTACAGAGATAGGGAGGATTGTAGGGGCTGGAGGAGGTTACAGAGATAGGTAGGATTTTAGGGGCTGGAGGAGGTTACAGAAATCGGGAGGGTTGTAGGGGCTGGAGGAGGTTACAGAGATAGGGAGGATTGTAGGGGCTGGAGGAGGTTACAGAGATCGGGAGGATTGTAGGGGCTGGAGGAGGTTACAGAGATCGGGAGGATTGTAGGGGCTGGAGGAGGTTACAGAGATAGGGAGGATTGTAGGGGCTGGAGGAGGATAAAGAGATAGGGAGGATTGTAGGGGCTGGAGGAGGTTACAGAGATCGGGAGGATTGTAGGGGCTGGAGGAGGTTACAGAGATCAGGAGGATTGTAGGGGCTGGCAGAGGTTACAGAGCTCGGGAGGATTCTAGCTTCTGGAGGAGGTTACAGAGATAGGGAGGATTGTAGGGGCTGGAGGAGGTTACAGAGATAGGGAGGATTGTAGGGGCTGGAGGAGGATAAAGAGATAGGGAGGATTGTAGGGGCTGGCAGAGGTTACAGAGATAGGGTGGATTCTAGCTTCTGGAGCAGGTTACAGAGATCGGGAGGATTGTTGGGGCTGGAGGAGGTTACAGAGATAGGGAGCATTGTCGGGGCTGGAGGAGGTTACAGAGATCGGGAGGGTTGTAGGTTCTGGAGCAGGTTACAGAGATAGGGAGGGTTGTAAAGATGGTGATAATTCTCCTGTGAAACATGTCTGAATATTTCAGTGCAATGTTAAGGAGTTTTATAATGTCAGTTTGTGAATTGGATTTTAATCTCTGATGCATGAAGGAGCTGAATGGCCTCTCTTGATCGAAAACTGTGGACTTTGAAAATATCAGAAGGGAAAACTGCAAATGAAGGCGACAGAAGTGAAACATCTCAGCGAAAGGTCAAAGTTCCCCTTTGCAGGATCGAATGAGGCGAAAACATTGGGAGCCCGACGGGTGAAATGGGGCCTCGCTGTCTTTCATTCAGTGTCGTCTTCTCACCTTATTTATTGTGAGCCTAACTCACAAGAGTTGGTATAAAACCCATCTTTCCATTGCTTTCTGTTGATTGTTTTCTGTTCGAAGCTCAGTGCAGTAATTCAGTGTGAGTTTGCGGCTTAACACAGAGAGACCAGATTAAAGGACACACTCGCCCAGAACAAAGCAGTGACCTGTGTGGGGTCTGTGGTGAAGTGAATGTGCCACATATTGTCCGGCTAGTTTCCAACCACAGACCAGAGCTCATGGTACACGGTATAAATGAATGACAGCCGGGCGGGTGCATCATATCGTTGGTGCTGTAATTCCCGGTTAGCCTGGTTACATGGGGTCCATGTTAGGTAAAAGGGGCATGATTCACTCCTGTCTGTTACTGTACACTCTGTGTATGTCTCAGTGTCAGCTCCTGTACATGTACAGCACACAGCAGGTAAAAGGGAATGATTCACTCCTGTACACTCTATGTATGTGTCTCAGTGTCACCTCCTGTACATGTACAGTACACTGCGAGTAAAGACGCATGATTCACTCCTGTCTGTTACTGTACACTCTGTGTATGTCTCAGTGTCAGCTCCTGTACATGTGCAGTACACAGCGGGTAAAAGAGAATGATTCACTCCTGTCTGTTACTGTACACTCTGTGTGTGTCTCAGTGTCACCTCCTGTACATGTACTGCACACAGCGGGTAAAAGAGAATGATTCACTCCTGTCTGTTCCTGTACACTCTGTGTGTGTCTCAGTGTCACCTCCTGTACATGTACAGTACACAGCGGGTAAAAGGGAATGATTCACTCCTGTCTGTTACTGTACACTCTGTGTATGTCTCAGTGTCACCTCCTGTACATGTACAGTACACTGCTGGTAAAGAGGCATGATTCACTCCTGTCTGTTACTGTACACTCTGTGTATGTGTCTCAGTGTTAGCTCCTGTACATGTACAGTACACTGCGGGTAAAAGAGGATGATTCACTCCTGTCTGTTACTGTGCACTCTGTGTATGTCTCAGTGTCACCTCCTGTACATGTACAGTACACAGCAGGTAAAAGGGAATGATTCACTCCTGTACACTCTAGGTATGTGTCTCAGTGTTAGCTCCTGTACATGTACTGCACACAGCAGGTAAAAGGGAATGATTCACTCCTGTCTGTTACTGTACACTCTGTGTATGTCTCGGTGTGACCTCCTGTACATGTACAGTACACTGCGGGTAAAAGAGGATGATTCACTCCTGTCTGTTACTGTACACTCTGTGTATGTGTCTCAGTGTCACCTCCTGTACATGTACAGTACACAGCAGGTAAAAGGGAATGATTCACTCCTGTCTGTTACTGTACACTCTGTGTATGTCTCGGTGTCACCTCCTGTACATGGACAGTACACTGCGGGTAAAGAGGCATGATTCACTCCTGTCTTTTACTGTACACTCTGTGTATGTGTCTCAGTGTTAGCTCCTGTACATGTACAGTACACTGCGGGTAAAAGAGGATGATTCACTCCTGTCTGTTACTGTACACTCTGTGTGTGTCTCAGTGTTAGCTCCTGTACATGTACAGTACACAGCGGGTAAAAGGGAATGATTCACTCCTGTCTGTTACTGGACAATCTGTTTATGTCTCAGTGTCACCTCCTGTACATGTACTGCACACAGCAGGTAAAAGGGAATGATTCACTCCTGTCTGTTACTGTACACTCTGTGTATGTCTCGGTGTGACCTCCTGTACATGTACAGTACACTGCGGGTAAAAGAGGATGATTCACTCCTGTCTGTTACTGTACACTCTGTGTATGTGTCTCAGTGTTAGCTCCTGTACATGTACAGTACACTGCGGGTAAAAGAGGATGATTCACTCCTGTCTGTTATTGTACACTCTGTGTATGTCTCAGTGTCACCTCCTGTACATGTACAGTACACAACAAGTAAAAGAGAATGATTCACTCTTGTCTGTTACTGTACACTCTGTGTATGTCTCAGTGTGAGCTCCTGTACATGTACAGTACACAGCAGGTAAAAGAGAATGATTCACTCCTGCCTGTTACTGTACACTCTGTGTATGTTCGCAGAGTTAGCTCCTTTCGATTTAGTGTACACAGTTCTGGAGGAGGTTGTAGAGATAGGGAGGGTTGTAAGGGCTGGTGGAGGTTTGAGAAATCGGGAAGATATTAGGAGGTGGAGGAGGTTACAGAGGTAGGCAGGGATGTAGGGGACGGTGGAGGTTACAGAGATAGGGAGGGATGCAGGGGATGGAGGAGGTTGCAGAGATAGGGAGGGCCATAGGGGCTGGAGAAGGTTACAGAGATAAGGAGAGTTTTAGGGGCTGGAGGAGGTTACAGAGATAGGGAAGGTTGTAGGGGCTGGAGGAGGTTACAGACATAGGTAGGATTTTAGGGGCTGGAGGAGGTTGCAGAGATCAGGAGGATTGTAGAGGCTGGAGGAGGTTACAGAGATAGGGAGGGTTGTAGGGGCTGGAGGAGGTTACAGAGATCGGGAGGGTTGTAGTGGCTGGAGGAGGTTACAGACATAGGTAGGATTTTAGGGGCTGGAGGAGGTTACAGAGATCGGGAGGGTTGTAGGGGCTGTAGGAGGTTACAGAGATAGGGCGGATTGTAGGGGCTGGCAGAGGATATTGAGATCGGGAGGATTGTAGGGGCTGGAGGAGGTTACAGAGATAGGGAGGATTGTAGGGGCTGGAGGAGGTTACAGAGATAGGGAGGGTTGTAGGTGCTGGAGGAGGTTACAGAGATCGGGAGGGTTGTAGTGGCTGGAGGAGGTTACAGACATAGGTAGGATTTTAGGGGCTGGAGGAGGTTACAGAGATCGGGAGGGTTGTAGGGGCTGGAGGAGGTTACAGAGATAGGGAGGGTTGTAGGGGCTGTCGGAGGTTACAGTGATAGGGAGGATTGTAGGGGCTGGCAGAGGATACAGAGATCGGGAGGATTGTAGGGGCTGGAGGAGGTTACAGAGATAGGAAGGGTTGTAGGGGCTGTAGGAGGTTACAGAGATCGGGAGGATTGTAGGGGCTGGAGGAGGTTACAGAGATAGGTAGGATTTTAGGGGCTGGAGGAGGTTACAGAGATCGGGAGGGTTGTAGGGGCTGGAGGAGGTTACAGAGATAGGGAGGATTGTAGGGGCTGGAGGAGGTTACAGAGATAGGTAGGATTTTAGGGGCTGGAGGAGGTTACAGAAATCGGGAGGGTTGTAGGGGCTGGAGGAGGTTACAGAGATAGGGAGGATTGTAGGGGCTGGAGGAGGTTACAGAGATCGGGAGGATTGTAGGGGCTGGAGGAGGTTACAGAGATCGGGAGGATTGTAGGGGCTGGAGGAGGTTACAGAGATAGGGAGGATTGTAGGGGCTGGAGGAGGATAAAGAGATAGGGAGGATTGTAGGGGCTGGAGGAGGTTACAGAGATCGGGAGGATTGTAGGGGCTGGAGGAGGTTACAGAGATCAGGAGGATTGTAGGGGCTGGCAGAGGTTACAGAGCTCGGGAGGATTCTAGCTTCTGGAGGAGGTTACAGAGATAGGGAGGATTGTAGGGGCTGGAGGAGGTTACAGAGATAGGGAGGATTGTAGGGGCTGGAGGAGGATAAAGAGATAGGGAGGATTGTAGGGGCTGGCAGAGGTTACAGAGATAGGGTGGATTCTAGCTTCTGGAGCAGGTTACAGAGATCGGGAGGATTGTTGGGGCTGGAGGAGGTTACAGAGATAGGGAGCATTGTCGGGGCTGGAGGAGGTTACAGAGATCGGGAGGGTTGTAGGTTCTGGAGCAGGTTACAGAGATAGGGAGGGTTGTAAAGATGGTGATAATTCTCCTGTGAAACATGTCTGAATATTTCAGTGCAATGTTAAGGAGTTTTATAATGTCAGTTTGTGAATTGGATTTTAATCTCTGATGCATGAAGGAGCTGAATGGCCTCTCTTGATCGAAAACTGTGGACTTTGAAAATATCAGAAGGGAAAACTGCAAATGAAGGCGACAGAAGTGAAACATCTCAGCGAAAGGTCAAAGTTCCCCTTTGCAGGATCGAATGAGGCGAAAACATTGGGAGCCCGACGGGTGAAATGGGGCCTCGCTGTCTTTCATTCAGTGTCGTCTTCTCACCTTATTTATTGTGAGCCTAACTCACAAGAGTTGGTATAAAACCCATCTTTCCATTGCTTTCTGTTGATTGTTTTCTGTTCGAAGCTCAGTGCAGTAATTCAGTGTGAGTTTGCGGCTTAACACAGAGAGACCAGATTAAAGGACACACTCGCCCAGAACAAAGCAGTGACCTGTGTGGGGTCTGTGGTGAAGTGAATGTGCCACATATTGTCCGGCTAGTTTCCAACCACAGACCAGAGCTCATGGTACACGGTATAAATGAATGACAGCCGGGCGGGTGCATCATATCGTTGGTGCTGTAATTCCCGGTTAGCCTGGTTACATGGGGTCCATGTTAGGTAAAAGGGGCATGATTCACTCCTGTCTGTTACTGTACACTCTGTGTGTGCCTCAGTGTCAGCTCCTGTACATGTACAGTACACAGCGGGTAAAGGGGCATGATTCACTCCTGTCTTTTACTGTACACTCTGTGTATGTCTCAGTGTCAGCTCCTGTACATGTGCAGTACACAGCAGGTAAAAGGGAATGATTCACTCCTGTCTGTTACTGTACACTCTGTGTATGTCTCAGTGTCAGCTCCTGTACATGTACAGCACACAGCAGGTAAAAGGGAATGATTCACTCCTGTCTGTTACTGTACACTCTGTGTGTGCCTCAGTGTCAGCTCTTGTACATGTACAGTACACAGCGGGTAAAGGGGCATGATTCACTCCTGTCTGTTACTGTACACTCTGTGTGTGTCTCAGTGTCAGCTCTTGTACATGTACAGTACACAGCGGGTAAAGGGGCATGATTCACTCCTGTCTGTTCCTGTACACTCTCTGTATGTCTCAGTGTCAGGTCCGGTACATGTACAGTACACAGCAGGTAAAAGGGAATGATTCACTCCTGTCTGTTACTGTACACTCTCTGTATGTCTCAGTGTCAGGTCCGGTACATAGAACATAGAACATAGAACAGTACAGCAAAGTACAGGCCCTTCGGCCCACATGTACAGTACACAGCGGGTAAAGGGGCATGATTCACTCCTGTCTGTTCCTGTACACTCTGTGTGTGTCTCAGTGTCAGGTCCGGTACATGTACAGTACACTGCAGGTAAAAGGGAATGATTCACTCCTGTCTGTTACTGTACACTCTCTGTATGTCTCAGTGTCAGGTCCGGTACATGTACAGTACACAGCGGGTAAAGGGGCATGATTCACTCCTGTCTTTTACTATACACTCTGTGTATGTCTCAGTGTCAGCTCCTGTACATGTTCAGTACACAGCAGGTGAAAGGGAATGATTCACTCCTGTCTGTTACTGTACACTCTGTGTATGTCTGAGTGTCAGCTCCGGTACATGTACAGTACACAGCGGGTAAAGGGGAATGATTCACTCCTGTCTGTTACTGTACACTCTGCGTATGTCTCAGTGTCACCTCCTGTACTTATACATTACACAGCGGGTAAAAGGGTATGATTCACCCCTGTCTGTTACTATACAGTCTGTGTCTTTCAAAGACTGTGGAAAATACCTGAGGTGATGTTGGACTTGGTTGTTTTTAAACGGTCACTGGAAGGACACTTGGGACTGTGTTTCAAAGCAAACACTTTCTGGAAGTCACATTTATTAAGATAAGTAAAGAAGATATGGGCGGCACAGTGGCGCAGTGGTTAGCCCAACAGCCTCACAGCTCCTGCGACCCGGGTTCAATTCTGGGTACTGCCTGTGTGGAGTTTGCAAGTTCTCCCTGTGTCTGCGTGGGTTTCCTCCGGGTGCTCCGGTTTCCTCCCACAAGCCAAAAGACTTGCAGGTTGATAGGTAAATTGGCCGTTATAAATTGACCCTAGTATAGGTAGGTGGTAGGGGAATATAGGAACAGGTGGGGATGTGGTAGGAATATGGGATTAGTGTAGGACTAGTATAAGTGGGTGGTTGATGGTCGGCACAGACTCAGTGGGCCGAAGGGCCTGTTCCAGTGCTGTATCTCTAAATAAATAAAATAAACAGCTGAAGCCTTATGGACTTTGGAACTGTTTGGACTTAGAGACGTCACATGTCTGGATTTATGGCTCAGGCATTTTGGTTTCAATTTTGGATGTTATTTGGAGTTCAGTTGGGTTGTAAACCTGCGAAGAGAGAAGTCACCCCAACTCACCCACCTCTTTGGGAAACGCTGAGAATCCAGTGCGAGAGCTGGAGAAACTGATGCAGCATTTCTCCTGAGAAGCTTCTGAAAGGCTTCCTCTCAACTTCTCCTGAATGAACTGCTTCTGAAATGATCCCAGTGACCATCGTATGTATCTCATGACACCCATCTGCACGCACTTGGACGCCAGACCAGAAGGCTATCTGGAACATGCCATATCTTATCCTTTTTCTTCTAGAATTGACAATAAATTGGCTAAATTATTCTGTTTAAAATTGATCTTCTGCAGAGCCAGTTTGTTCAATTTTCTTTATTTTTTTTCTTTAATCGGTGTGTGTGTGTGTGTGCATGTAGAACCATTGAAAAATTACAACACAGAAGGAGGCCATTCAGCCCATCCTGTCCGTGCCGGCCAAAAAACAGCACCTGGTCCATAGCCTTGCTGGACATCACTTCAGGTGCATGTCCAGGTACCTTTTAAATAAGTTGAGGGTTTCTGCCTCCACCACCGTTCCTGGCAGTCAATCCCAGACACCCACCACCCTGTGGGTGAAAATGTTTTTCCTCATGTCGCCTCTAATCCTTCTACCAATCACCTTAAATCTGTGTCCCCCGGTAATTGACCTCTCCACTAGGGGAAACAGGTTCCTCCTGTCTACTCTATCTTGACACCCCTCATAATTTTGTACACCTCAAATAAGTCACCCCTCAGCCTCCTCTGTTCTGAGGAAAACAACCCTCGCCAATCTTTCCTCATAGCTGCAACTTTCAAGCCCTGGCAACATTCTTGTAAATCTCCTCTGTACTCTCTCCACAGCAATAATGTCCTTCCCGTAATGTGGTGACCAGAACTGTAGGCAATACTCCAGCTGTGGCCGAACCAGTGTTTTGTACAGTTCCAGCATTACATCCCTGCTGTTGTATTCTATACCTCGGCCAATAAAGGAAAGCATTCCATATGCCTTCTTCACTACTCTATCTACCTGTCCTGTCACCTTCAGGGACCTGTGGACATGAACTCCAAGGTCTCTCACTTCTTCTACCTCTCTCAATATCCTCCCATTTATTGTGTATTCCCTCGCTTTGTTTTCCCTCCCCAAATGCATTCCCTCACACTTCTCCGGATTGAATTCCATTTGACACTTTTCAACCAAACCATTGATATCATTCTGGAATCTACGGCTATTCTCTTCACTATCAACTACACGGCCAATTTTTGTGTCATCAACAAATTTCCCAATCATGCATCCCACATTTAAGTCCCAATCATTAATATAAACCACAAACAGCAAGGCACCCAACACTGAGCCCTGTGGAATGTCACTGGAAACCACTTTCCATTCACAAAAACATCCATCAACTACTACCCTTTGCTTCCTGTCACTGAGCCAATTTTGGATCCAACTCACCACATTTCCCTGTATCCCATGGACTTTCATTTTACTGACCAGTCTGCCATGTGGGATCTTGTCAAATGCCTTACTAAAATCCATGTAGACCACATCCACTGCACTCCCCTCATCAATCCTCTTTGTTACTTCCTCAAAGAATTCAATTAAGCTCGTGAGACATGACCTTCCCTTAACAAATCCATGCTGACTATCCCTGATTAATCCATCCCTTTCTAAGTGACAGTTTATCCTGTCCCTCAGAATAGATTCTAATAATTTACCCACCACCAACGTCAGACTGACCAGCCTATAATTATCCCTCACACCCATTTTAAACAATGGTACAACGTTCGCAGACCCCCAATCCTCTGGCACCTTGCTTGTATCCAGTGAGAATTTGAAAATGATGCTCAGCGCATCTGCTATTTCCTCCCTGGCTTCCTTTAACAACCTGGGATGCAATCCATCCGGCCCTGGTGATTTATCCACTTTCAAGGATATCAGACCCTCTAGTAGTTCCTTATCGTATCTAATATTTCACAATGCTCCTCTTTAACTACAATGTCTACATAAACCCTTTCCTTTGTGTGTTAGGTTATTTTAGAAGGGTAGATAGTTATACTTTCATATTTCCAACTGTGTGTTAATAAGCTTTACATCGTAATTGAATAAGTCTTGTTTAATAATAAATCAATATTTTTTATTGTTTAATTGTTTATTAAAGAAACCTGGTTGGCTCATTTGTGTTCTGAAATGAATTGATAAAAGTACATAGGTGACCATACCCATAAATGCTTAAAATATTTTGAAATACATGTTGTGACCCATGGAGTCATAGGAAGAGTCAGCGTTGAGTTCAACAATTGCAGATCACTGCTCTCATTTTCACGGACAGCAACCTGGGGCTTACCATTGACCAGAAACTGAACTGGAGTAGCCATATAAATACCGTGGCTACAAGAGCAGGTCAGAGGCGAGGAATCCTGCGGCGTGTAACTCACCTCCTGACTCTCCAAAGCCTGTCCACCATCTACAAGGCACAAGTCAGGAGTGTGATGGAATACTCTCCACTTGCCTGGATGGGTGTAGCTCCAACAACACTCAAGAAGCTCGACACCATCCAGGACAAAGCAGCCCGCTTTATTATCACCCCATCCACAAACATTCACTCCCTCCACCACCGACGCACAGTGGCAGCAGTGTGTACCATCTATAAGATGCACTGCAGCAATGCACCAAAGCTCCTTCAACAGCACCTGCCAAACCCGCAACCTCTACCAACTAGAAGGACAAGGGCAGAAAATACATGGGAATACCACCACCTGCAAGTTCCCCTCCAAGTCACACACAATCCGGACTTGGAACTATATCGCCGTTCCTTCACTGTCGCTGAGTCAAAATCCTGGAACTCCCTTCCTAACAGCACTGTGGGTGTACCTACCCCACATGGACTGCAGCGGTTCAAGAAGGCAGCTCACCGCCACCTGCTCAAGGGCAATTAGGGATGGACAACAAATGCTGGCCTGGCCAGTGACGCCCACATCCCATGAAAGAAAAAAAAAACTCCACTTTCCTGCAGTGCTGTTCAGAAGGGAGTTCGAGGATTTTGACCCAGTGACAGTGAAGGAACGGTGATATAGTTCCAAGTCAGGATGTTGTGTGGCTTGAAGGGGAACTTGCAGGTGGTGGTGTTCCCATGCATCTGCTGCCCTTGTCCTTCTAGTTGGTAGAGGTTGTGGGTTTGGAAGGTGCTGTCTAAGGAGCCTTGGTGCATTGCTGCAGTGCATCTTGTAGATGGTACACACTGCTGCCACTGTGCGTCGGTGGTGGAGGGAGTGAATGTTTGTAGATGGGGTGCCAATCAAGCGGGTTGCTTTGTCCTGGATGGTGTCAAGCTTCTTGAGTGTTGTTGGAGCTGCACCCATCCAGGTAAGTGGAGAGTATTCCATCACACTCCTGACTCGTGCCTTGTAGATGGTGGAAAGACTCTGGGGAGTCAGGAGGTGAGTTACTCACCGCAGAAAGTCCCAGCCTTTGACCTGTTCTTGTAGCCACCGTATTTATACGGCTACTCCAGTCAAGGATCTGGTCCTCCACCACTAAGGCCTCCAGCACCACATTCATGAACCTAGGAGCCCTCTCGCTCTTCCCTACTGCACCACTTCTTCACCTCCGGCATTCAGCCAGTGTCAGTACAGCTCCCTTCCAATGAGTGCAGATTCCCTTTAAAAGGGACAGACTGTCTTTAAGAGGACCAGGCTGTCTGCACCACGTGCTATGAGTGCACAGTGCTTGGCCTCCAACTGGAGTTTCAGGCAGCCAGCATAGCGGGCCCAGTTCTGCCCAATGGTACAATCGTGGAGCTGAGGAGACAGATCATGAAACGTAATCCCCGTGCTTGAAAAGAGGTGAGAACCAATTTTTAGTTTCATAGGTCACGAAATCAGATATTCCTCTCAAGCATGTTAAACTTATCATGTGTCATATCTCAAATTATTTGCATGTTGCATTGCCAAACTGTTATTTTCTGAAAGAAAGCTACCTCAGCTACACATTTCAATCAAATAAGAAAGTTAGAATGCAGGTAAGGCAAGGAATTAGGAAAGTAAATGACATGCTGGCCTTCATTGCAAGGGGATTGGAGTACAGGAATAAGGTAGTCTTGCTGCAGTTGTACTGGGCTTTGATGACCCACAGCTGAAGTATATACTTGTCTTAACAAGCAGTGCAGCAAAGGTTCATGAGATTGATTCCTGGGATCAGTGGGTTGTCCTATGGGGAGAGATTGAGTAGATTGGGTCGATACTCCCTGGAGTTTAGAAGAATGAGAGGCAATCTCATTGAAACATATAAAATTGTGAGGGGGTTTGAGAGGGTAGACACTGAGAGGCTGTTTTCCCCCTGACTTGAGAGTCTAGAACACAGGGTCGCAGTCTCAGGATAAGGGGTCGGTCATTTAGGACTGGGAGGAGGAGAAATTACTTCACTTTTGTGGAATTCTGTACCTCAGAGTTGTCGATACTCAGCCACTGAGTATATTCAGAATGGAGATGGATAGATTTTTGCGCTTTAACGGAATCAGGGATGTCGGGGGTCGTGCGAAAAGGCGGAGTTGAGGTATTGATCAGCCATGCTATTGAACGGCGAAGCAGGCTCGAAAGACGACGGCCTATTACTGCTCCTGTATCTTATGTCCTTACGGTTGTGTATGTGTGAAAGGACTGGATAAATCAGTGATACATTATAAACATCAGGTAAATCAGTCACTCATTTGTAAACACGGTGTGAATCAGCAGTATATTTCGAGACACTGTTTAAATCAGATATCACTGGTGTAAACACTGCAATTCAATAGTGCAGTCCGCTATCATGGACTCACAGAGTCATTTACAGCATAGAAGGAGGCCATTCGGCCCATCGAGTCCATGTTGGCTCTCCACGGAGCTGTGCAGTCAGTCCCACTCCCCGGCTCGATCCCCGTAGCCCTGCAAGTCTATTTCTCTCGAGTGGTCATCCAACTTCCTCTTGAAGTCATTGATCATCTCCACTTCCATTGCCCCTGCATCTCTTGCCCAAAACCTTCAATCTGTGTCCGCTAGTCCTTGTACCATTTGTTAGTGGGAACAGCTTTTCCTTGTCTAACTTATCTAAGCCTGTCATAATCTTGTACATTTCTATAAAATCTCCTCTCAATCTCCTTTGTTCTAAAGAGAACAAACCCAGCTTTTCCAATCTAAACTTGTAACTAAAATCCCCCATCCCTGGAAGCATTCTGGTAAATCTCCTCTGCACCCTCTCAAGGACCCTCACATCCTTCCTGAAGTGGAATATAGGATTCTGGTTAAAGTGGGGAGAAGAAAATGAATTTGGCATTGGTAATTAAATATAAATTGACACTGAGCCTTTGGACAAAATATCTGAAATCAACCTAAACGCACTGCTTCTGGAGTGAATTCCAGAGCTTGGGGCCCAGGCAGTTGAAGGCATGACCACCAATGGTGGAAAGATCTGCAGGAGGCCAGAATTTGAGGAGCAGAGAGATCTCACGCCTGGAAATAAAATTTACACAAATCACGAACGGTGAGTAAGCAGTTGGCTGTTGAGGGAGTGGGAGGGGAGATTCCAAAGGTTCCTATCAAGCCCCCTTGACAGCTCATAGCTGACTCAAATCACCAACCGTTGCTTCTCGATGGCCCGAAGAGATGGGCGGAGGAATGCATCAATGTTTGGAAGGGAGGCTACGGTCAACTCCGGGGGCGGAACGAAGTTTCTGATCCGTCTACAGTCCTGCCAAGTTGAATGCGTATTAATGTGGAGAGATAATGGGTGCTGCATCAGATCAACCATTGTATTATTGAGCTATGTTGAACAGCCTAGCAGAGCCAAGCATCTCTACTCATCAATATCAATGCAACAGAGAAAGAAACTGCATTTTCATAGCGTATTCACCACCCAGGGATCTCCCAAAGCATTTCATCCCAGCCAATGAAGCAGTTATTTCGAAGTGCAGTTGTTGCTGTGATGTAGCAAACGTGCAGCCAATTTCTACACAGCAAGATCCCACAGTCAACAATGGGACGAGGGAGCTGCTCATCTCTTTATCAGTGATGCTGCACTGAGGGATCAATCTTATCCCCAGGACACTGAGGCGACAGACCTGCTGGCCCTTCCTCCAGCAGTGGACGCGGGACCTTTCACATCTACCCAAGGAGGCAGAAGGGCGGCCTGGGTTTAATGTCTGATAGAAAGTCAGCACCTCAGTACTGACCCTCTGACAGTGCAGCACTCCAACAGTACTGACCCTCTGACAGTGCAGCACTTCATCAGTACTGACCCTCCGACAGTGCAGCACTCCATCAGTACTGAACCTCTGACAGTGCAACACTCTCTCAGTACTGACCCTCTGACAGTGCAGCACTCTCTCAGTACTGACCCTCTGACAGTGCAGCACTCCATCAGTACTGACCCTCTGACAGTGCAGCACTCCATCAGTACTGAACCTCTGACAGTGCACCATTCCCTCAGTACTGACCCTCTGACAGTGCAGCACTCCATCAGTACTGACCCTCTGACAGTGCAGCACTCCATCAGTACTGACCCTCTGACAGTGCAGCAGTCCATCAGTACTGAACCTCTGACAGTGCACCATTCCCTCAGTACTGACCCTCTGACAGTGCAGCACTCCATCGGTACTGACCCCCCCGACAGTGCAGCACTCCCTCAGTACTGACCCTCTGACAGTGCAGCATTCCCTCAGTACTGACCCTCTGACAGTGCAGCACTCCATCAGTACTGACCCTCCGACAGTGCAGCACTCCATCAGTACTGACCCTCTGACAGTGCAACACTCTCTCAGTACTGACCCTCTGACAGTGCAGCACTCCATCAATACTGACCCTCTGACAGTGCAGCACTCCCTCAGTACTGACCTTCCGACAGTGCAGCACTCCCTCAGTACTGACCCTCTGACAGTGCAACACTCTCTCAGTACTGACCCTCTGACAGTGCAGCACTCCATCAATACTGACCCTCTGACAGTGCAGCACTCCCTCAGTACTGACCTTCCGACAGTGCAGCATTCCCTCAGTACTGACCGTCCGACAGTGCAGCACTCCCTCAGTACTGACCCTCTGACAGTGCAGCACTCCCTCAGTACTGACCCTCTGACAGTGCAGCACTCCCTCAGTACTGACCCTCTGACAGTGCAGCACTCCCTCAGTACTGACCCTCTGACAGTGCAGCACTCCCTAAGTACTGACCCTCCGACAGTGCAGCACTCTCTCAGTACTGACCCTCTGACAGTGCAGCATTCACTCAGTACTGACCCTCTGACAGTGCAACAATCACTCAGTACTGACCCTCTGACAGTGCAGCACTCCCTCAGTACTGACCCTCTGACAGTGCAGCACTCCCTCAGTACTGACCCTCTGACAGTGCAGCAATCACTCAGTACTGACCCTCCGACAGTGCAGCACTCCCTCAGTACTGACCCTCTGGCAGTGCAGCACTCCCTCAGTACTGACCCTCTGACAGTGCAGCACTCCATCAGTACTGAACCTCTGACAGTGCAGCAATCACTCAGTACTGACCCTCTGACAGTGCAGCACTCCCTCAGTACTGACCCTCCGACAGTGCAGCACACTCTCAGTACTGACCCTCTGACAGTGCAGCACTCTCTCAGTACTGAGCCTCTGACAGTGCAGCACTCCCTCAGTACTGACCCTCCGACAGTGCAGCACTCTCTCAGTACTGACCCTCTGACAGTGCAGCAATCACTCAGTACTGATCCTCCGACAGTGCAGCACTCCCTCAGTACTGACCCTCTGACAGTGCAGCAATCACTCAGTACTGACGCTCTGACAGTGCAGCACTCCCTCAGTACTGACCCTCTGACAGTGCAGCACTCCCTCAGTACTTACCCTCCGACAGTGCAGCAATCACTCCGTACTGACCCTCTGACAGTGCAGCACTCCCTCAGTACTGACCTTCTGACAGTGCAGCAATCACTCAGTACTGACCCTCCGACAGAGCAGCACTCCCTCAGTACTGACCCTCCGACAGTGCAGCACTCCCTCAGTACTGACGCTCTGACAGTGCAGCAATCACTCAGTACTGACCCTCCGACAGTGCAGCAATCACTCAGTACTGACCCTCCGACAGTGCAGCACTCCCTCAGTACTGACCCTCCGACAGTGCAGCAATCATTCAGTACTGACCCTCCGACAGTGCAGCACTCCCTCAGTACTGACCCTCTGACAGGGCAGCACTCCCTCAGTACTGACCCTCTGACAGTGCAGCAATCACTCAGTACTGACCCTCCTACAGTGCAGCACTCCCTCAGTACTGATCGTCCGACAGTGCAGCACTCCCTCAGTACTAACTCTCTGACAATGAAGCATTCTCTCTGTACTGACCCTCTAACAGTGCACCACTCCCTCAGAACTGACCCTCTGACAGTGCAGCACTCCCTCAATACTGACCCTCTGACAGTGCAGCACTCCCTCAGTACTAACTCTCTGACAGTGAAGCATTCTCTCTGTACTGACCCTCTAACAGTGCACCACTCCCTCAGAACTGACCCTCTGACAGTGCAGCACTCCCTCAATACTGACCCTCCGACAGTGCAGCACTCCCTTATTCCTGACCCTCTGACAGTGCAGTGCTCCCTCAGTACTGACCCTCTGACAGTGCAGCACTCCCTCAGTACTAACTCTCTGACAGAAAAGCATTCTCTCTGTACTGACCCTCTGACAGTGCAGCACTCCCTCAGAACTGACCCTCTGACAGTGCAGCACTCCCTCAATACTGACCCTCCGACAGTGCAGTGCTCCCTCAGTACTGACCCTCTGACAGTGCAGTGCTCCCTCAGTACTGACCCTCTGACATTGCAGCACTCCCTCAGAACTGACCCTCTGACAGTGCAGCACTCCCTCAATACTGACCCTCCGACAGTGCAGCACTCCCTCAGTACTGATCCTCTGACAGTGCAGCACTCTCTCAGTACTGACCCTCCGACAGTGCAGCGCTTCCTCAGTGTTGACCCTCCGAAAGTGTTGCACCCCTCAGTACTGACCCTCTCACAGTGCAGCAACCTTCAGTACTGACCCTCTGACAGTGCAGCACTCCCTCAGTACTGACCCTCTGACAGTGCAGCACTCCCTCAGTACTGACCCTCTGACAGTGCAGCAATCACTCAGCACTGACCCACTGACAGTGCAGCACTCCCTCAGTACTGACCCACTGACAGTGCAGCAATCACTCAGTACTGACCCACTGACAGTGCAGCACTCCCTCAGTACTGACCCACTGACAGTGCAGCACTCCCTCAGTACTGACCCTCCGACAGTGCAGCACTCCCTCAGTACTGACCCTCCGACAATGCAGCACTCCCTCAGTACTGACCCTCTCACAGTGCAGCACATCCTCAGTACTGCAGTAAGCTGCCAGACTGAATGTCATGTCTATTGTAGTGGAATTCTCACCCAGGATCTTCGGACTCAGAAGCATGCCCCTGACCCAGCCACAGCTGACATCTTTTCTTCTGAGCAATGGCCTTATGTCACTTACATTCACCACCTTGGATTTACTTGGAGCAATTAATATGGTATTTTTTAATCTCAGTGGCGAAATCTGTACTTTTTCTCAGTTGCCAATACTACTGCGGTCACCAGTCCCATCCTTTCTCAATCCCAACCCTGGCACTACTGTAGATCGGTGTTTGCTTTGGTTTATCTTGCGATGTGGGTGAGACTGGCAAGCTAGAGTTTATTGCCCGCAAGCACGACCCCCGAGCTTCCGATCGCTTGCCGTTCTAATTCAGTACCCTGCTCCCACGGCAACATCTGTGTCCTCGGCTTGTTGCAGTCTCCCAGTGAAGCTCAACGCAAGCTCGAGGAACAGCATCTCACATCTGCCACTTAGGCACTTCTGGACCCAGTACTGAGTTCAATCATTTCAGATCATGACTTCCTTTTTTACTTTAGTTTCTTTATTTTTAACCATGGGCCTGGCTTCAACCTGTTTTTCATATTTTTGCATTTGGGCATAGCTGTTTATTATTCTGCCATTAACACTCTCTCTCGACTAATGCTTTATCTTTTCATCCAACTATTCGCACTCCCTTTGCCTCTGTTCCGTGACATCTTTGTCATTTAATCTCTCCTGCCCGCTCCCCTATCACACACTTTCCCCTTTGTTCACCTTGCTCAAATTCTCGTTCTGATGAAAGGTCGTGGCCCTGAACCGTTAACTCTGTTTCTCTCTCCACAGATGCTGCCAGACCTGCTGAGCATTTTCACCATTTTCTGGTTTTTATTTCAGATTTCCAGCATCCGCAGTATTTTTCTTTTGCTTTTGTGACGGTCAGCCACCCAGTTTGGATCTGGAGTCACACGTAGACTGGGAGTTGGGGCGGTAGGGTTGCTTTCCGAGGACATTCATGAACCAGTTTTGCAGTGTGTGAATTGCAACTCTTGTTGATGCTCTGCGATGGGAGTTTTCTGCTATGATTCAGTCGCCAGCCCTCTCCTCTTTGAAGCCAGTAGATCAGAACTTCAGGTTACACTCTCGGCCTCGAGCACAAAATTAAAAAAGGAAGCCGTTACTCGGCTCAGTACTGAGGGAGTGCTGCACTGTATTAAAGCCCCAGGCCCGCCCTGTCTGCCCTGTCAGGTACCGGTCAAAGGTCCCACAACACTATATTGAAGGAGAGCAGAGGAATTATCTCCACTGCCCTGGCCAATATTTATCTCCCAATCAACATCACTTCATTTGGTCACCGTCTCGTTGCTGTTTGTGGGAGCTTGCTGTGCGCAAATTACCAGCCGCGTTTCCCACATTACAACAGTGACTGCCCTTCAAAAGGCACTTCATTGGCTACAAAGAGCCCTGGGATGCCCTGTGGATGTGAAAGTCTCTATAGAAATGCAAGTCTTTCTTTGATTGGGACGACTGGCAAACCCCACGCAGTGGCCCACCCCCCAACCCACCTCAACAATCCCACTCTTCCCTGTGGAAGGGCAGACTGGCACCGACAGAGTAAGCAGGTTAATCTTGCTAGCTCCTGAGCAATGCGGTTTACACTTTACTCGGCTGATGCATATTTTCGGCATTTGAGCGATAATTCGCGTGTTTATTAAAAAATTGACAGAGAGAGAAAGCACGGCAATAAAACATCAGCAGCACATTTCGACTTTCTCTACATCTCGGCTCACTGACTAACAACTTCCCAACTTCTCCCACACGCCCAGACCAAGGTCCTGATCGAAGTGTGGTCTGGAAAATTTTCAGGCCCACGGGGTACCCGGTCCCAGGCTCCCCCTCAACTCAGGCTTTGAGTGAGAAGGCTGGAGGTAACCGCACGAGGGTGAAGGCACTTTGATGAAGATTAGGGCTTGTCACAAAGAAAATAACAAGCTGGCTTTTCTCAGCACAGGAAGTCTGGTTTTCATTATTTTTGTTTTTCTGCTCTTTTGCAAAGTTCAGTTGAGCAAGTATCGGCGTGCAGATCCAGTCCAAGGGCGATGCTTTCTCATAGCCCCAAATACCACATCGTTACTCATTGCAACAGCGCTGCATGCCAGCAAATCGCGATGGTTGCAACTTTCTGAAACCCCTTTTGCATCCCGGTTTCAACCAGTTCAATCATAAGCAAATCAAATTGAAAGAAATAAAGTCAATTCCCGCTCATCGAAAACTCCCAAGTCCGGCCTCTTGACCATCCCCCGATTTGAACCGCTCCACCATTGGCGGCCGTGCCTTCAGCTGCCTGCGGCCCTAAGCTCTGGAATTCCCTCCCGAAACCTCTCCGCCTCCCTCTCTCTTCCTTTGAGATGCTCCTTAAAACCTCCCTCTTTGACCAGACTTTTGGTCACCTGCCCTGAATATCTCCTTCTGCGGCTTGATGTCAAAAATTGTTGTTTTTTTTTTGTTGATGTCGTTCTGGTTAAACGCCGTGGGACGTTTAGCCAAGTTTTATGAGCAATATAATTTTCAGTTGCTCTCTTGATCAGACCAACCGGGTTTGATTCGCCATCATCCTGATTAGGCTGCATTTTAACATCGGACACAAGGGAACGAGGTGGGATTTAAGACCACCCTAATAGCTTACTCGCCGTTTCGACAGACGGCAGCTTTTGATTTGCCAAATTGAAAACTGAATTCACATTTACAAAACTGCCCCGTCGTGGGATCTGAACTCGCAGCAACCTCTGGCCTCTGCCTCCTTACCGGTGCTGGCCAATTGTAATGGAAAAGGAACCCTCTCCTGCTACATTTCAGTCAGTGACCGGTTCATATTGCAGCAACATGTCTCCTCCATTTCTCTGGAATAAAAATGGAATTCAAACCCTGATGTTGGAGGGCAGAGGAAAATAGTTTGTCAGTACAACGAGGCAACACTACAATAGCGGGGGTGGGGGGTGGGGATGGTGGTGTTGTGGTAAAGTCATTGGGCTGGTAATCCAGAGGCGCAGGCTAATGTTCTGGGGACCTGGGTTCAAATCCCACTGTGGCGGCTGCTGAAATTCCAATTCAATTAATTAATAATTTCAATTAATATAAGCCTGGAGAATCCTTGGCATCAGGTGGCAGGACCGTATCTCCAACGCAGAAGTCCTCGAGGCGGCCAACACCCCCAACTTATACACCCGACTGAGCCAGCGGCGCTTGAGATGGCTTGGCCGTGCGAGCCGCATGGAAGATGGCGGGATCCCCAAGGACGCATTGTGCAGCGAGCCCGCCACTGGTATCAGACCCACCGGCCGTCCACGTCTCCGCTTTAAAGACGTCTGCAGACGCGACATGGAGTCCTGTGACATTGATCACAAGTCATAGGAGTCAGTTGTCAGTGATCGCCAGAGCTGGCGGGCAGCCATAAAGATGGGGCTAAAGAGTGGTGAGTCGAAGAGACTTAGCAGTTGGCAGGAAAAAAGACAGAAGCGCAAGGGGAGAGCCAACTGTGTAACAGCCCCGACAACCAATTTTATCTGCAGTGCCTGTGGAAGAGTCTGTCACTCTAGAATTGGCCTTTATAGCCACTCCAGGCACTGCTCCACAAACCACTGACCACCTCCAGGCGCTTATCCATTGTCTCTCAAGACAAAGAGGCCAAAGAAGAAAAGAAGACATACTATATTAATATATGGGTTTAGTACATTGTGTTATGACATAAATCTATAGGCTTCATATACATTATATGATATAGAATGACCATTTTCACGACATCTCCACTGATGCTGGCACAAATAGTCAGATAGATCATTTGACTATAAGCTTATTTTAGATTAAAAAGAAATAAAATAAGAAGCCTCCCATTTCAGACAGAGATGAAGAGAATTTTTTTTCTCTCAGAGGGTCCTGAGTCTGTGGAACTCACTTCCCCTGAGAGTGGTGGAGGAAGGGTCATTGAACGTTTTTAAGGCAGAGGTAGACAGATTCTTGACAAACAAGGGAGTCAACGGTTATCGGGGGTAGGCAGGAAAATGGAATTGAGTTCCCAAACAGATCAGCCATGATCTTATAGAACAGCGGAGCAGACATGAAGGGGCCGAATAGCCTACTCCTGCTCCTAGTTCGTATGTTCATATAGATCTTTGACTCCCAACCCTGAGAAATTTCTTGTGGAACTTTTGGGGGATAGGAATGCATCTCGGGCGGTGACGCAAATGGGCAAATTCAGATTGACTGCCTGTTATGGGCAGCGTCTAATATTCAGTTCCGTCACAGCCAATGGAATGCTTTTCCCAGCACACATGCAGCATAAATAACCAGCAACTCATCGCTGCCTCAACAGCATCCCTGTCTTCAACCCGCCCTTGAAGACAATGGGCAGCCCTCAACCCAATCTGTTACAGGGCGATGTGGCCTCCTCCGTGGAAGATGAGAGAACAACCCAAAGTGCCATTCTGGCTATAAGTTGCAGATCATGGAACACATCCCATCAACCTGTCCATTAAGATCTGTTGCAGAAGCCCCTCATTCTCCATTCAGTGTCACAGGAGGCCATCGAATGGATGGTCCAGCTCGACATCCTATCAGAGCTCTGATGTACGGTCAAAGACCTGAAACGTTAACTCTGTCTCTCTCTCTCTCTCTCCACAAATGCTGCCAGACCTGCTGAGTATTTCCAGCATTTCCTCTTTTTATGTTAGATTTCCAGCATCCACAGCATTTTATATTTGTGGACGGGCCACTCAAAGCTTTCCCTATCCTACGACAGCAGTAGCAGTCAATGGAATTATATAACTGGCACTGCCTATAATGGACAGCTGAAACAATACACGTATGAACATGTTTTCTAGATGTTACAGCATGATTTATACATGGTCACAGAAGATATAATTTAGAATATATAACATAAAGTGATATGATAATATTTAATTGTATATGATGGTATATGTATCATATATTCTAAATTATATCTTCTGTGATACATAATTATATTTGCATATTATATATTCACATATATTTCAATATTGTAATATTTGATATGATTCTTATATATGTTATCATTAAATGTCCATTGTATATATATATGCTTTGCATATATATCATCAATATACTCCATTATTTTATTATTTAGATATTTGACCATAAACTGATTAATGCTATATCATAAATCCGTATATAGTTATATATCACATTAGGTGTACCATTCTATAGTGTAATACTTCGTTATGTATTTATCATAATTTATTTTGCATTTTATAATTAACGTTATTCATTTCGGGATGTGGGTGTCAGCCAAGGTCAGTATTTATTGCCTGTCCCTCGTTACACTTGAGAAGGTGGTGGGGAGCTGCCTTCTTGACAACTGAGAGGCTTGCTCGGCCATTCCAGAGGGCAGGTAAGAGTCAACCACATTGCTGTGGGTCTGGAGTCACAGTGTAGGCCAGACCGGGTAAGGACGGCAGATTTCCATCCCGAAAGGGCATTAGTGAAGCAAATGGGTTTTTAACAACAATCTGTTAGTTTCATGGTCATCTTATCAACAGAAGGTTTATTTAAAATTCCAGATTTATTTATTTAATTGGATTTAAATTCCCAGCTGCCGTGGTGGGATTTGAACACATATTCCTGGATCATTAGCCTAAGAATCTAGATTACTAATCCAGTAACATGATCATTACACTGTGGCACACCATTCGCCCATATACCTTATTGCATATTATAATACAATTAAATACTTATTATTTTATGTCATTATATATTTGACATAACTATATATTGTAATATTTCATCTATATCCACATTATTATATCAGTATTTATGATGGAAGTGGATTATATATAATCATAGATTTCAATATCATAATATTCTGATGTATTAATAATATCAACACTTTGCATTTATAATTCAATATTATAAAACTTATGTAAATATATACATCATCTAATTAGACTTGGAATATTTTATCACATATTATATCATCAGATAATGTCACATTTCTATACATTATCTAATTAAACAAAGTAATGGTTAATTGTACAATATGTTAATAAATCTTCCAGTAATAAGTTGCATATTTTAGATCTTTCTGAATGATTGAAATAGACATCCTAATGTTTCATTATTTGCATGGTATATGATACCATTGGATATTTAACTTTTATATATTGTAATATGTCGATGGCAATTCCTTGTGATTGGCCCTCTTTTCTTCCCAGCAGCAATTTTAAGTGTTAGTGTTCATGTGGCAAAATAATGTGTGCCTTATTCTTGGCAGGTGGGGGGCCTGCATGACTCTCCCTTTATTTACTTCTGACTTTCTCTTGACCCATTTCTGTCTTTCATATCTTTCTCGCTCGTTCTGTCTCACTTTTGTTGTCTCTTTTGTCATTCTGTCTCTCTCTCTCTCTCTTTTCCTGACCACGGAGTATGGTAGCAGAGTGATTATGTTACTGGGTTACCGGACTCGTAATCCAGAGGCCTGCATTAATGAGCTGGAGACATGAGTTCAGATCCAACCAGGGCAGCTGAAGGAATTTAAATTCAGTTACTAAATAAACCTGGAGTTAAAAAGCTTCTAGCAACGATAATGACCATGAAACTATTGCATTGTTGTAAAAACCCATCTCATTCACTAATGCCCTTCAGGGAAGGAAATCTGCTGTCCTTACCTGGTCTGGCCTACATGTGACTCCAGTCCCACAGCAATGTTGTTGCCTCTTAACTGGCCTCTGAAATGCTGCTGGCATGTCCTCCTGCACTCTTCATTGAACCAGGGTTGATCCCCCAGCTTGGTAATGGTAGAGTGGGGGATATGCCGGGCCATGAGGTTACAGACTGTGGTTGAGTACACTGATGGCCCACATTGCCTCCTGGATGCCCAGTTTTGAGTTGCTACATCTGTTGGAAATCTGTCCCAATTAGCATGGTGTTTGTGCCACACAACACGATGGAGAGTATCCTCAATGTGAAGACAGGACTACGTCTCCACATGGACTGTGCGGTGGGCACACCTACCAATACTGTCATGGACAGATGCATCTGCGGCTGGCAGATTGGTGAGGACGAGGTCAAGTATGTTTTTCCCTCTTGCTGGTTCCCTCACCACCTGCCGCATACCCAGTCTAGCAGCTATGTCTTTTAGGACTCCATCTCAATACACTGGACCCAAGTTCCCCCAGCACAGGCACTGGGAGCGTCAGCCTGGATTCTGGGCTACATTTTGGTGTATTCAACATTTATAACTAAACATGTGTTAGTCATCAGACAATTCAACATACCAACGTGAATTATTATATCTATGTATTAAGCAATTACAAATGTTAATGTTCCATTAATTGGATTAGATATGTTCTGGTTATATAATCAGATATTTCAGTCGTTAATTAATCATTATGTCACAATATTGTGGTATCTATTCTGCTTTCATATTTTATACATTAATTAAAGAGTTTTTTAAATGTTTCATTATTTGGATTACATATGAAATAGATATATAACCAGATATTGTGACATTTAATCATTCTTATACCACTACAAATTGAGATATTTAATTTTATATTTCATACATTATTTATTTTCAATGATTATATATATAACATGGTTATGTAATCAGATATTGTGACATTTAATTGATAATTATATTACTGCAGTGGGATACTTAATTATTCCCGTTTCTATTTCATACATTATTTTAAAACGTTTCATGAATTGGATTAGATAGGATCTGGTTCTATAATTGATACTGTGGCATTTCATTAACCATATCACCGTATATCGCGATTTTTAACGATATCGTTGTCACGTTTTCTCTAGTACAACTGGGTATTGTGTTAATTCGATGTATCCATAATTACATCTCGCAATCCCTCATTCTGCATTATTAAACAATGAAGCATCGTTTTTGTAAAGACACATTTCAATATTCCGCTGCGGTTGTTCACACCTTTACACATAATGGGATTGGAAATGTAAAAATCTTTCACCTTGTTAAATAACCGGGCATTTTAATACTTAGTTAAGCATCATAGATAGGAACATATCACCCTGATACACTGGTGTTATTTTCCATTAGATCAAGCGGCTGAATTTTCCCCTCGGTCGCTTTGAATGATCTGAGATTGAAGAGGATTAACTTTTTTATTAAGTACCTGGTTCCCGCAGTCCCGTTCCTGAATTTTTGTTGCACGATTTTATTTTAAATGACTGAGTTGGCACTTTGCGAAAAAAAAAATAAAACGAGTTGAAACTCGTTTAGCGACGGGACAGGAAACTTGTTGAACAAAGGACGGGGTCTGTGGGCTAAATTGTCTCACTTTTAAATCTCTCGCCCACACTCCTCGTCAACTTTGCTTTTGATTTGAGTCTCCCTCCTCATTCTTACCAATCCGCGCATTTGAACTGTAAAATATCATTCCCCCGCCCTCAATGTGCCCAGCTTATGAAATTCAGCCAGTCAACAAGTGTGTCAGTCATGAGTCAGTAGCACTGTTCTCTCTCTGAGTCAGAAAGTTGTGGGGCTCAACACCCCACAGACTTTAGCCCAGAATCCAGGCTGACGCTCCCAGTGCCTGTGCTGGGGGAACTTGGGCCCAGTGTATTGAGCTGGAGTCCTAAAAGACATAGCTGCTAGACTGGGTATGCGGCAGGTGGTGAGGGAACCAACAAGAGGGAATAACATACTTGACCTCGTCCTCACCAATCTGCCAGCCGCAGATGCATCTGTCCGTGACAGTATTGGTAGGTGTGCCCACCGCACAGTCCATGTGGAGACGTAGTCCTGTCTTCACATTGAGGATACTCTCCATCGTGTTGTGTGGCACAAACACCATGCTAAATGGGACAGATTTCCAACAGATCTAGCAACTCAAAACTGGGCATCCAGAAGGCGCTGTGGGCCGTCAGTGTACTCAACCACAGTCTGTAACCTCATGGCCCGGCATATCCCCCACTCTACCATTACCAAGCTGGGGGATCAACCCTGGTTCAATGAAGAGTGCAGGAGGACATGCCAGCAGCATTTCAGAGGCCAGTTAAGAGGCAACAACGTTGCTGTGGGACTGGGGTCACATGTAGGCCAGACCAGGTAAAGACAGCAGATTTCCTTCCCTGAAGGGCATTAGTGAATGAGATGGGTTTTTACAACAATGCAATAGTTTCATGGTCACTATCGTTGCTAGAAGCTTTTTAACTCCAGGTTTATTTAGTAACTGAATTTAAATTCCTTCAGCTACCCTGGTTGGATCTGAACTCATGTCTCCAGCTCATTAATGCAGGCCTCTGGATTACGAGTCCGGTAACCCAGTAACATAATCACTCTGCTACCATACTCCGTGGTCAGGAAAAGAGAGAGAGAGAGACAGAATGACAAAAGAGACAACAAAAGTGAGACAGAACGAGCGAGAAAGGTATGAAAGACAGAAATGGGTCAAGAGAAAGTCAGAAGTAAATAAAGGGAGAGTCATGCAGGCCCCCCACCTGCCAAGAATAAGGCACACATTATTTTGCCACATGAACACTAACACTTAAAATTGCTGCTGGGAAGAAAAGAGGGCCAATCACAAGGAATTGCCAAGCCCCTCACCAGAAAGACCTTTTTTGCATACTAGTAGACAGAGTTGGAACAAAGGACCCAGTCCCTGCTTCTCCAATACACATAAGACCTGGTCAGACCAGTTTAGTCACATGACTAACTGCCTGTTTGTATTTGAACTTGCCACAAAGTGTTTGAAAGGCAGAAAGCTCTTTGCACCTGGACTGAAAAGATCTCTCTCTACCTGCTCCCATCTCTTTCTCACGGAACTGAAGACCCATTGAAGACACATTGAAGTCTCCTACAGTGAACAAGGTTTAAGAAGAATACTGGGCCCCAACGAAAAGAAAGTCCACTTACAAAAGGACTAAAGTGAGCTCGAAGCGCAGTAAACAAGAAACTCTTCTGAAATTGCCTCAAATTTCTCTATTTTATTTTTTGTCTGCTCTTTTCTGTCCCTATTTGCATGTGTGTATCACATATGCATGCTAGCATGGGGCACAGCATGTATCCATAGATGTTAACCAAACTAGAGTTTAAGTTTAACGTTTAATAAAATTCACTTTTCTTCTTTAAACCTGAGAAAACCTATTTGTGCTAATTTCTTTGCCTTATAATTGGAAAGTGGTGAACAAGGATTCACCAAGGGGGAGCTCAAAACACAGTGTGTATAAAAAATAAAACCCTGTTACAGTAAGACCAGATGAAGACAGTAAAAGACGCCGAGACATCTTTCTCACCGGGTCATAACAGGAGCAATAGAGGCGAATATACAGATCAGTGAGAAAACATGAGAGGAATGAAAGGATGAGAGAAAGGAGGTTAAACAGGAAGGAGGGAAGAGAGGGAGAAAAACAAAAAAAAAGGAGAGAGCGAAAGAAAGTGGAAAAAGAGAGGACTGAGAAAGAGGCAAAGTGAGAATGAAAGATCAGGAGAAAGTGCAGAAAGGAGAGAGATAAGGAATGAAGGTGGGAGAAAAGAGTTAAAATAAACAGTGAGTATGAAACGAAGAGTTAGAAAAGTGGGAGAAAGGAGTAAAGGATAAAAGAAGAAGGTACACATGTTTGGGAAAGAAAAGGTAGAAATGGGAATTGGGTTTCATTAACCAGTGGGAGAAAATGTGTCATTAAAAGTCATTCAATAATCGGAGGGAAAGAGGTTCACTGTTGGGAAAGACTAATAATTAGAAGAGATTCAGACAAGAGACAGGTTGGTCTAGTGTCCTTGAATTCTGGCCTCTTGCGCATCCCCCAATTTTAATCGCTCCACAATGATGGACATGTCTTCAGCTGCCTGGGCCCTAAGCTCTGGAATTGTCCCTAAACCTCTGCAACTCTCTCTCCTTTTTTAATCACTCATTAAAGTCCATTTCTTGTACCAATCTTTCCACCACCTGTCCTAATATTGCCTTATCATTGAATTGTTCAGCACAGAAGGAGACCTTTTGGCCCATCGTGTCTGTGCCAGCTCTTTGAAAGAGCTATCCAATAAGTCCCACTTTCCCATAACCCTGCCAATTATTTCTTTTCAAGTATTTCTCCAATTCTCCCTTTGAAAGTTCCTATTGAATCTGCTTCCACCGTCCTTTCAGGCAGCGCATTCCAGATCACAACAACTCACTGCGTAAAAATAAATGGCTTGGTGTCAAACTATTGCCTGTGTGTCCTGGGATGTTTCATCCGGTAAAGGTGCTGACTAAATTATCCATTCACAGGATGTGGGTGTCACTGACAAGACCAGTATTTATTGTGCATGCCAAGATGGCAGTGAGCCACCGTCGCTACAACTGAGTGCCTGGCTAGGCCATTTCAGAGGGTAGTTAAGAATTGCCCACATTGCCCTGGGTCTGGAGTCACACGTAGGCCAGACCGGGTAAGGATGGCAGATTTCCTTCCCTAAGGAACAAGAGTGAAGCAGATGGGTTTTTACAACAATCTAGTAGTTTCATGGTTACCAGTACTGATACTATCTTTTTATTGCATATTTATTTAATTAAGTGCATTTACATTCTCCAACTACTGCGGGGGTTGTGGGTGTTGGGGGAGGGGGCGGGGGGGAGTGCGTTTTTTAACTCAAGTCACCAGATCATTAGTCCAGTAATAATATGTAAGATTATGAGGTTACTAAAACCTACTAACCAATGTGCTAATTGTTAAAATCCAGCTATTGTAAACTAACAACTAACTTATTATCATAAACTAACATTTAGTTTTATTAGAACCCTTCTTTGTAGTATGGTAAAGTGGAAAAACTTCGGAAATAGGACTCAGTATATTCAAGATGTCAAGGCAGAGGGATTCTGGGAGATATTGTCAAGGTTTAAAATGTTTACTTGCAGCAAAAGGGTGAGACCTTGAGAGCAGACAGTGAAAACAGCTTCTGTGTAGATTTGTCTTGTACTGAGAAAGGCATCCTTGAAATGTAAAGGCATTGAAATAAAGTAGTCAACACAAAGGGGTACTACTTACACAAATACAAAAGGTTAGCAATCATCACAAAATGATCCTTGGCTGGTTAAGAAAGGCATCCTTTAATACAAGATTAATCACTGATTGGGAGAGGGGAGGGTTAACTGGAAAATTGCCAGGATAAAAGGAGTGTTGTCCTTGATACTGGACAGCAGAGAATTTTCGAACAACAAGAGGCAAGAGAGAGAGACTGACAAGGAAAACGTGAAGACCAAAAAGACAAAAAGCTGCAAGAGAAAGAGTCGTGCACTCTTCTGTCCAGTCTCTAATGCGGGTAGTGTCTGTGTTAGACTGTTAATCACTGCCTGATTTTGTGACTGTGGTTTATCTGAAAACTTAACAAACTTGTCTTTACCTTTATCTCAATAAAGTCGATTCACGACAAGCTTTGTGCTGCCAAGTCTGTTCCCACCTTAGAAGGGGCTATAAAGCACGCCTATCTTATCAAATCTTACAATAAAGACTATGTTACTGTAGCCTTGTGCAAATGCAACCTGATATTGTCGATTGAGATACTGGAAAACGTGCTGAATAGTGGCTGAACCAAAGACTTTGAGTCACATCTGCAGCCACCTGGAAGACAATAGGTCGGCAGCTGGTAACTGGGCGGAGATCTATGCATCAACTTCTGACCAAATTCTCCACAAAACAACTGATGCGCAGCTCAGAGCGACGTCCCGTCCCACATTGAATGCAACATGAGAGTGTTTATTTAAAACAATAGAGAGATGTATTTTGAGTAACAAAGATCAGACCCGCTGAGTGGAAAATATCGGTGTGTGCCCACATCCCTTTCCGCTTCCTGCCATCTGCTTGCCATCGCTACTCGCTTGCTAAAAGCTACTCCAGCCTTATCTATATTTACACCAGACAACGGCAGATTAACTCTATAAAGGACTGCGGTTCACCTGTTACCAGTTCCTTTTTTCTCTCTGCTATTTCTGCTCAGCTTAACCTGCTGTGCGTAATGCAGTCGGTCTGAAGGAGAGGGGGAGGGCGGTGAAGGAAAGAGAGAAGTGTGGGGGGAATTCATTGAGGGCGAGGGGAAGATAATGGAGAGGGTTGAGAAGAAGTAGGTGGCAAAGGGAGAGAGAGAGAGAGGGTGAGAAAGAGGGAGAGGGAGAAAGAAGTGGGGATCATTGAGGAAGACAGTTGAGGGGGAGAGGGAGGGAGAGTGAGGTAAATCAAGAAAAGGAGAGAGAGAGATGGAGGGGGGAATGTTGAAAAAGGAGAGAGAAGGATAAAGGGAGAGGGGTCAGAGGAGAGAGGGAAGAAACAAGAGGGAGGGAGATTGAGAGAGGGAAAGAGGGAAGTTAAGAGACAGGGAGGAAGATAAAAGAAGAAGGTTGAGAAGATTGGGGTAAGCGAGGGAGGAAGTGAGAGGGAAAAGAAGAGAGAGGAGAGAGCGAGCTCGCCATATCCCTTGATTCCTTGACAAACCAAAAATCTGTCCAAACCAGCCTTAAATATATTTAACGATGGAGTATCCACAACCCACTGGGGTTGAGAATTCTAAACATTCACAACTGTTTGGGTGAAGTAATGTCTCCTCAACTCAGTCCTAAATGATTGGCCCCTTATCCTGTGCCCCCGTGTTTTAGATTCCCCAACCAGCAGAAACAATCTCTCAGTGTTTACCCTAACCAGCCCCTTCAGAATCTTGTATGTTTCAATGAGATCACCTCTCAGAAGGTTTTAGTTAAGACAGGCATCAAGATCGGCGCAGGCTTGGAGGGCCGAATGGCCTGTTCCTGTGCTGTACTTTGTTCTTTGTTCTTTGTTCTCATTCTTCTAACCTCCAGAGAATACAGACCCAATTTACTCAGCCTCTGATCATAGGACAACCCCTCAGCCCTGTGACCAATCTAGTGAACCTTCGCTGCACTGTCTCCATGCAGGAATATCCTTTCTTAAATGTGGAGACCAAGGCTGCACACAGTATTCCAGATGTGGTTTCACCAAAACCCTGTCCAATGACTTCCTTATTCCTGCATGCCAATCCCCTCGCAATAAAGGCTAACATGCCATTTGCCTTCCTAATTGTTTGCTGTACCTGCATGCTAACTTTCTGCATTCCTCGTACAGGCACACCTAAGTGTCTTTGAACAGCAACACTTACAAGTTTCACGCCTTTTAAAGAATATTCTCATTTTCCTTCCGGCTGTCCTCTCAGTTAACCTGTCTATATCGCTTTGTAGCCTCTGTGTCCTGCCCACAGTTTACCTTTCCACCTACCTTTGTATCATCAGCAAACTTAGATACATTACTCTCCGTCCCTTCATCTAAGTCATTAATATAGAGTTTAAATAGCTGACGCCCCAGCACTGATCCTTGCGGCACCCAGCTATTCACTGCCTGCCAACTTGAAAATGCCCCTTTTATGCTCACTCATTGCTTCCTGTATGTTAACCAATCCTCTCACCATGCTAATATATTACCCCCAACTCCATGAGCCTTATCTTGCTTATTAACCTTTTGTGTGGCACCTTATCGAATGCCTTTTGGAAATCCAAGTATACTACATCAACTGGTTTCCCTTTATCTACCTTATTAGTTACATCCTCAAAAAGCTCAATTAAATTTGTCAAACGGATTCCCCTTTAGACTTATTCTAATCATACTGTGCCTTTTCTAAGTGCATTGTTAAAACGTCCTTAATAATAGATTCCAACAATTTCCCAAAGACTGATGTTAGGCAAACTGGCCTGCAGTTCCCTGTTTTCTCTCTCCCTTCTTTCTTGAAAAGTGGTGTAACATTTTCCAACTTCCAATCTGACGGGACCATTCCCGAATCTAAGGAATTTTGGAAAATTATAGCAAACATCCACTATCCACTCTCTCTGTAGCTTTCTCTTTTAGAACCCGAGGGTTTAGGTTATTGGGTCCTGGAGATTTGTTGGATTTTAGTTCCTTAAGTTTCTCCAACACTTTTTCTCTGCTGATATTAGTTTCCTTAATTTCCTCATTCTTTTTAGCCGCTAGGTTACCGTCTATTTCTGGTATGAAATTTGAGTCTACTGTGTTCTCCAACAAGGTTGGTGATTTGCTGGCACAGATAACCACATGGGACTATGATGTTGTGGTGATAACAAAGACCTGGCATAAAAAAGGGCAGGATAGGATACTAAATATTCCTGGATACAAGGTGTTGTCGAAAGATAGGGAAGGAAAGAAAGGAGGAGGGGGCGGCAGTATTTATTAAGGAGAATGCTGGAGAGAGAGGATGTCTGAGAAGGGTTAAGTATGGAATTTATTTGGCCGGAGCTAAGAAGCAATAGAGGTACCATTACACTACTGGGTGCATTCTATAGGCCACCAACTAGTGGGAAAGATGTCGAGGAGTAAATTTGCAGGGAAATTACAGGGAGGTGCAAAATCTATAGAGCAAGGAGGACTTCTGCTATGCTAATATAGATAGTATAAAGGACAGAGCAGGGTGGGGTGGGCATGGGTGAGAGCTTTTGAAATGTGTTCAAGAGAATTTTCTTGATCAGTATGTTTCTGGTCCAATGAGGAAGGAGGCATTGCTGGATCTGGGGAATGAGATGAGTCAGGTGGATCAAAATATCAGTAGGGGAACCTTAGCGATCATAATATCATAAGATTTAGGTTAGCTATGGAAAAAGACAAGGAGCAATCTAAAGCAAAAATACTTAATTGGAGGAGGACCAAATTCAGTGGAGTGAGAACAGGTCAATTAGATTCAAAGGTTGGGAGGCAAAACTGTCGCAGATCAATAAGCTGCCTTTAAAGAGGAAACGGTTCAAGTACATTTGGGGTACATTCCCATGAGGGGGGAAAGGTAGGGCAAGCAAAGCCAAAGATCCCTGGATGGTGAAAGAGATGGAAAGTAAGATGAAGCAGAGAAAAGTGTGTGCATGAAAGATGTCAGGTCGATGATACAAGTGAGAACCAGGCTGAATATAGAAGAGTCAGAGGGGAAGTGAAAAAGGAAATAAGAAAGGCAAAGAAAGAGTGTGAGGCGAGACCGGCAGCTAACATGAAAGGGAAGCCAAAAGTCTTCAATAAGCACATAAGGAATAAAAGGGTAGTAAAAGGAAGGGTGAGGCCGATTAGGGACCTTATTGGGGATTGACACATGGAGGCAGGGGGCATGGCTGAGGTACTAAATGGGTACTTTTCATCTGTCTTTACCAAAGAAGAAGATGCTGCCCAAGTCATAGTGACAGAGGAGGTAGCTGATACACTGGATGGGCTAAAGTTGATAAAGACGAGGCATTAGATTGACTGGCTGAACGTGGAGTCACAGAGTCATTTATGGCACAGAAGGAGGACATTCGGCCCATCAAGTCCATACTGGTTCTACATGGAGCTATCCAGTCAGTCCCACTCCCCCGCTCGATTCCATTAGCCCTGCAAGTTTATTTCCTTCAAGTGGTCATCCAACTTCCTCTTGAAGTCATTGATCGTCTCCGCTTCCACCACCTTCGTGGGCAGCGAGTTCCAGGTCATTACCACCCGCTGTGTAAAAACGTTTTTCCTCATATTCCCCCTGCATCTCTTCCCCAAAACATTCAATCTGTGTCCCTTAGGCTTTGCATCATTAGTTAATGGGAACAGTTTTTCCTTGTCTATCTTATCGAAGCCTGTCATAATCTTGTACACATCTATTAAATCTCCCCTCAATCTTCTTTGTTCTAAGGAGAACAAACTCAGCTTCTCCAATCTAACCTTGTAACTAAAATCCCCCATCCCTGTAACCATTCTAGCAAATCTCCTCTGCACCCTCTCAAGGACCCTCACATCCTTCCTGAAGTGTGGTGACCAGAACTGGACACAATACTCCAGTTGGAGCCTAACCAGAGCTTTATAAAGGTTCAGCATAACTTCCCTGCTTTTGTACTCAATGCCTCTGTTTATGAAGCCCAGGATCCCATATGCTTTACTATCCACTCTCAATATGTCCTGCCACCTTCAAGGAATGATGCACATGCACCCCCAGGTCTTTCCGTTCCTGCACACTCTTTAGAACTGTATATAATGCCTCTTCCTAGTCCTTCTGCCAAAATGCATCACCTCACACTTGTCAGTTTTAAATTCCATCTGCCACTTCTCTGCCCATTCTGCTCGCCTGTCTATGCCCTGTTGCAGCCGTTGTTTAATACATTTAACACGTTGTATTATAGAGAGGTCAGCATGAATTGCTTGTTTTTCGTGGTGTTGTACGAATGAGGCAGTTGAGAATTTTGAGTTAAAAGCAGCACCAGAAAAGGCATTTGCACTGGACCTGCAGATTAAAAGTTTGATGCTCTACTGACTGAGGGCAATGATAAGACACCAGGAATCGATGGGATGGAGCTGAGGATGCTGAGGGAAGGAAGGGAAGAAATTGCAGAGGTGCTGACCATAACCTTCCAATCTGTCTTAGTAATGGGGCTGGTGCCAGAGGACTGGGGATATGCAAATGTTTCTTCAAAAAAAGGATAAACCCAGACACTACAGGCCAGTCATTTGAACCTCGGTAGTGGGAAAGTTTTTAGCAATGATAATCTGGGAGCAGATTGACAGTTACTCGGACAAGAGTAGATTAATTAAGGAAAGAAGCACAATTTGTTAAAGGCAAATCACGTTGAACTAACTTGATTTGGGTTTTTTGATGAGGTAACAGAGACGGTAATGGGGATAATGCAGTTGGTGTGGTGTATGTGGACTTCCAAAAGTTGCTTGATAATGTGCCACGTAATAGGCTTGTCAGAAAATCAGAAGCCCACGGAGTGAAAGGGAAAGTGGCAGCACGCAACCAAGTTGGCTGAGTGACAGGAAACAGAGAGCAGTGGTGAACCAGGGTTTTTCAGAAAAATGGTGAGAAAGGCATACGGGATCCTGGGCTTTATAAATTGAGGCATGGAGTACAATAGCAAGGACATTATCGTGAACCCTTCTAAAACTCTAGTTCATCCTCAACTAAAGTATTGGGTCCAATTCTGAGCACCACACTTTAGTAAGGACGTGAAGGCTTTAGAGAGAGTGCAGAAAAGATTTACAAGAATGGTTCCAGGAATGAGGGTGCATGGGTAGATTGGAGAAGCAGGGATGGTTCTCCTGATAGAAGAGGAGGTTGAAAGGAGATTTGATAGAACTGTTCAAAGTCATGGGGCTGAAGTTTACGCCGGGTCAGATGGTGGCGTGGGGGCGGTTTGGGGGCGGTGTAAAATTGAGCGGGAGGCTCCAGGAGGCCTACCCGCCCCGCTTCCTCCTCCAGTCAACTTTACGGCAGTCGGGCAAGGGGGTAAATGGCCCGCCCACCCAAAGCCAATCAATTCCCTTAAGTAGCCGGTTCAGGCCACTTAAGTGGCAAGCGGGCGTGCTGGGGATGTGAAAGGCTGCCCAGTGATAGCTACCTGCCTTTCTGAGTGCCGGGGGGGGCGGGGTCATGACAGTTGGGAACAGGGCGATTGAGGGCTCCCCCCCGCCTCCCAACCCACCCCCGGGACCCAAGACGTTCCCCCCTCGCCCCCAAACGACCACTCCAGCCTCACCAGGGCATGACCAAACTCCCTGGTGAGGCAAGCCCAACTTACCTGAGGTCCTGGCTCCACGTCGTCCGCTGGGCTGCAGTCCCAGCAGTGGCCACCGCTCCCGGTGGCTACAGGGACTAAGAGCTGCCGGCTCGCTGATTGGCCGGCAGGCGGAAGTCCCGTCTCGGGTCCATTACAGCCCAGGGACCCGTAAAATGCGGGACGGATCCTTGGGTTAGGCGGAAATGGGTTTACCATCGACTTTTACGTCGGTGGTGAATTCCCGTCCACCTGAGGTAAAATCCAGCCTTTGAGGTCCAGACAGAGTTGATAGAGAGAAACTGTTCCCCTTGGTGGAAGGGTCGAGAACCAGAGGACAACGATATAAGTTGAAAGCAAAAGAACCAAGGACCAAAGAAAATTTCTCTTTTTAGTCAAGGAGTGTTTAGGATCTAGAATGCACTGCTTGAGTGTGTGGTAAAGCCAGATTCCATTGGGGCTTTCAAAAGGGAATTGGATAAGCAACTGAAGAGAAAGAGAAAAGTGCAGGACTAGGGGGAAAAGGCAGAGAAGTGGAACTTTCTACAATGTAGAAATCTACTATGAAGTCTCTCAACCCTCATTGCAGTAAATCTCTTCTGTGCCCACCCCAGAGCCTTCTAGTCCTTCCTAAAGTGTGACACCCAGAATTGTACTCAAAGCTCTTGCAAGAAAACACAGAGGGGCCATGAGAAATTAAATGAGAGGGAAACTGAGAGATTTGCTCTGTCGCTATCGTTTGTCATGTTGGCAGGAAATTCTCGGCTTGTTCCGCCGATGGGTAACTTCCAGAGATGGCTAGATAATGTCACTCTTTGCAGTCAATGCCGACCATGCAAAGCCCAAGTACATTGTGTTTTATGTGCATTAACCACCCGGTGTGATAGATGTCTAATCTCACATGTATAACTGTTGAGTGCATTTCTATGATAATTACAGCCTTCGCACCGGGATCTCCATTTTCTGTTAATTAAGTTTGCCCGTTTAATATACATCACTTTAAATTCCTGTTGTTTACATTCTCCTGTTTAATTGACACTCCTATTTGTTACATTCACCTGGTTCCTGTTTATTGTATCTCCCTGCTAATTACATTCCCTGTTTAATGTATCTTCCTGTTAATAATATTTCATATTTAACATTATTGACCTGTTACTATTGTTCCCTGTTTGATGTCTCTCACTTTCAATTATATTTCATGTTTAATGTATCTCCCTGTTAAGTATATTCCACTGTTGCATATATCACCCTGTTAATTATGCTCCCTGCTCCTTGTTAATTGTATTTTTTCCATTTTAATGTAGCTCCCTGGTAATTATATTCCAGTTTAATATATCGCCCTGTTCATTATATTCTCCTACTTAATGTATCCGCATGTTCATTATAATGAACACGACATAAGAACATAAGAAACAGGAGCAGGAGTAGGCCATTCAGCCCTTCGAGCCTGCTCCTCCATTCAGTGAGATCATGGCTGATCTTCTACTTCAACACCATTTTGCTGCACTATCCCCGTAACCCTTAATATTTTAAATATGTAGAAATCTATTGATCTCTGTTTTGAACATACTCAATGACTGAGCCTCTGCAGCCCTCTGGGGTAGAGAATTCCAAAGATTCACCACCCTCTGAGTGAAGAAACTCCTCCTCATTGCAGTCCTAAATGGCCTGCCCCTTATTCTGAGACTGTGTCCCCTGGTTCTAGACTGCCCAGGCAGGGGAAACATCCTTCCTGCATCAACCCTGTCAAGACCAGTAAGAATTTTGCATGTTTGAATGAGATCACCTCTCGTTCTTCTAAACTCCAGAGAATAAAGGCCCAGTCTATTTAATCGTTCCTCATAGGACAGTCCCTCCATCCTAGGAATTAGTTTGTTGAACCTTTGTTGCACTCCCTCTGTGACAAGTATACCTTTTCTTTAGTAAGGAGACCAAAACTGCACACAATACTCCAGGTACGGTCTTACTGAGGCTCTATATAATTGTAGTAAGACATCTTTGCTCCAAATGCTCAAATCCTCTTGTACCGAAGGCTAGCTTACCATTTGCCTTCTTAATTACTTGCTGTACCTGTATGTTGGCTCATGAACAAAGACAACCAAGTCCCTTTGAAGTTTAACATTCCCAGCCTCTCACTATTTAAGATATTCTCTGTATTTCTGTTTTTCCTACCAAAGTGAATAACCTCACATTTCTCTGCATTGTATTCCATCTTCCAAATCTTTGCCCACTTGTTCCGCCTCTCCAAATCCCCTTGAAACACCTTTGCATCCTCCTCACAACTCACACTTCCAACTAGTTTTGTGTCATTGGCAAATTTGGAAATATTATAATTAAACCCCACATCAAAATCATTGACATAGCTTGTGAACAGCTGGGGCCCAAGCACTGATCCTTGTGCTACCTGACTAGTCACAGCCTGCTAACCTGACATTTTTTTTTTTTTATTCGTTCATGGGATGTGGGCACCACTGGCTAGGCTAGCATTTATTGCTCATCCCTAATTTCCCTTGAGAAGGCGGTGGTGAGCTGCCATCCATGTGTGGGGTAGGTACACCCACAGTGCTATTAAGAAGGGAGTTCCAGGATTTTGACCCAGCGACAGTGAAGTAACGGCGATATAGTTCCAAGTCAGGATGGTGTGAGACTTGGAGGGGAACTTGCAGGTGGTGGTGTTCCCATGCATCTGCTGCCTTTATCCTTCTAGTGGTAGAGGTGGTGGGTTTGGAAGGTGCTGTCTAAGGAGTCTCGGTGTGTTGCTGCAGTGCATCTTATAGATTTACTATAACATCTTGTTAATATATCATCCCAGTTTAATGTATCTTCCTGTTAACTATAGTCCCTGTTTACTGTATCGTCCTGTTAGTTATATTCATAGCTTAATAAATCTCCCTGTTAATTTTTTTCCCTCTTTAATGTATCATCCTGTTAATTATAACCCATGATATTGTATCTCTCTGTTAATTATATATCCTGTTTACCATACACCCGATAATGATATTCCCTCTTTAATATATCTCCCTGTTAATTATATGCCACATTTATATTATCTCCCAGTTATGTATATTCCCTGTTTAATATATATGTTGTTAATTATATTTCCTGTTTAATGTATCTCCCTGTTAATTATATTCCCTGCATATTGTTTCTCTCAGCTAAATATATCCCCTGTTCAATACATCTACTAGTTAATAATTTTCCATTTTTAATGTATCTCCCTGTTAATTATATTCCCTGTTTAATGTATCTCCCTGTTATTTATATTGCTAGTTTATTGTATCTCCCTATTAATTGTATCTTCCAGTTAATTGTATTGCCAGCTTAATGTTTCTCACTGTTAGTAGTAATGTCAGTTTAATGTATCTCCCTGTTAATTATATTCCCTGTTTAATGTATCTCCCTGTTAATTATATTCCCTGTTTAATGTATCTCCCTGTTATTTATATTGCCTGTTTAATGTATCTCCCTGTTAATTATATTCCCTGTTTAATGTATCTCCCTGTTATTTATATTGCCTGTTTAATGTATCTCCCTGTTAATTATATTCCCTGTTTAATGTATCTCCCTGTTAATTATATTCCCTGTTTAATGTATCTTCCTGTTATTTATATTGCCTGTTTAATGTATCTCCCTGTTAATTATATTCCCTGTTTAATATATCTCCCTGTTATTTATATTGCCTGTTTAATGTATCTCCCTGTTAATTATATTCCCTGTTTAATGTATCTCCCTGTTAATTATATTCCCTGTTTAATGTATCTCCCTGTTATTTATATTGCCTGTTTAATGTATCTCCCTGTTAATTATATTCCCTGTTTAATGTATCTCCCTGTTAATTATATTCCCTGTTTAATGTATCTCCCTGTTAATTATATTCCCTGTTTAATGTATCTCCCTGTTATTTATATTGCCTGTTTAATGTATCTCCCTGTTAATTATATTCCCTGTTTAATGTATCTCCCTGTTAATTATATTCCCTGTTTAATGTATCTCCCTGTTAATTATATTGCTAGTTTATTGTATCTCCCTATTAATTGTATCTTCCAGTTAATTGTATTGCCAGCTTAATGTTTCTCCCTGTTAGTAGTAATGTCAGTTTAATGTATCTCCCTGTTAATTATATTCCCTGTATATTGTTTCTCTCAGCTAAATATATCCCCTGTTCAATACATCTACTAGTTAATAATTTTCCATTTTTAATGTATCTCCCTGTTAATTGTATTCCCTGTTTAATGTATCTCCCTGTTATTTATATTGCTAGTTTATTGTATCTCCCTATTAATTGTATCTTCCAGTTAATTGTATTGCCAGCTTAATGTTTCTCCCTGTTAGTAGTAATGTCAGTTTAATGTATCTCCCTGTTAATTATATTCCCTGTTAATTGTATTTCCCTGTTAATTGTACCTCCCTGTTAATTTTATTGCCTGTTCAATGTATCTCTCTGCTAATTATATTCCCTGTTTTATGTATTATCCTGTTAATTGTATTCCCTGTTTATTGTATCCCCCTGCCATTTTCCCTGTCTAATGTATGTCCTCTGTTAAGTGTATCTTCCTGTTAATTATATTCCCTGTTTTATGCATTATCCTGTTAATTATATTTCCTGTTTATTGTTTCTCTCAGTTAATTATATCCCCTGTTTAATATATCTACCCGTTTATAATATACTTTGTTTATTGTATCTCCATGTTAATGTTATTCCCTGTTCAATCCATCTCCCTGTTACATTATTTGTTTAATGTATCTCCCTGTTAATTAAATTCTCTATTTAATTGCAGTCCTTATTTAGTATATTCCTCTGTTAATTCTGTTCCCCTGTTTAATCTATCTTCTTGTTTAGACTATCTTCCTGTTAATGTTATTCTCCTGTTTAAGGTATCCTCCTGCTAACTGTATTCCCCGTTTATGATTTCTCTATTAGTTTTATTTCCTCTTTGATGTGTCTGCCTGTTGATTACATTTCCTGTCTTCTTTATCTCACAGTTAATTATATTCTCCAGTTTAACCTACCTGCCCCCGCCCCAGTTAAATGTATTCCCTGTTTAATATATTTCCCTACTCATTATAGTTCTAGTACTCTGAATCTCCGTGTTATGTATTTTGCCTGTTTAATATGTCACCCAGTTAATTATCTTCCCTGTTTATCGTATCTCCCTGTTAATAAAATTCCCTGTTTAAGGTATCTCACTGTTAATATTTTTCACATTTTATTTGAGCAATCTTTTAATGTTATTCGATCTTTAATATGCTTCTCCGTTAATTATACTCCGTATTTATTTTCTCTCCCTGTTATGTATTTATGTTTAATGTATCGAACTGCTATTTAGAATCCGTTTAATGTTTCTCCCAGTTAGTTATAATCCATGTTTATTGTTTCTCTCAGTTAATTATCTCCCTTGTTTATTACATCCCCTGCTTAATGTATCTCCCTCTTAATTATATCCCTGTTTATTGTTTCTATCACTTAATGATATTCCCTGTTGAATATATCTATCAGTTAATAATATTCCGTTTTACTGCATCTCCCCGTTAATTATAATCCTGGTTAATGTACCTCCCTGTTAATTGTATTCCCTGTTTATTGTATCCCCCTGTTAATTATATTCCCTATTAATTGTATCTCCCTGTTAATTGTATTCCCTGTTGAATCTATCTTCCTGTTAATTATATACCATATTTATTGTTTCTGTCAGTTAATTAGATCTCTTGTTTAATATATCTAACTGTCAATAATATTCCATTTTAATGTGTCTCCCTGTTAATTATATTGCCCATTTTATGTATCTCCCTGTTAATTATATTGCTAGTTTTATGTATCACCCTGTTAATTGTGCTCCCTATTTAATATATCTCCCTGTTAATTATATTGCCCATTTTATGTATCTCACTGTTAATTATATTGCCCATTTTATGTATCTCCCTGTTAATTATATTCCCTGTTTAATATATCTCCCTGTTAATTATATTGTCCATTTTATGTATCTCCCTGTTAATTATATTCCCTGTTTAATATATCTCCCTGTTAATTATATTGTCCATTTTATGTATCTCCCTGTTAATTATATTGCCCGTTTATGTATCTCCCTGTTAATTATATTCCCTGTTTAATATATCTCCCTGTTAATTATATTGCCCATTTTATGTATCTCCCTGTTAATTATATTCCCTGTTTAATATATCTCCCTGTTAATTATATTGCCCATTTTATGTATCTCCCTGTTAATTATATTGCCCGTTTATGTATCTCCCTGTTAATTATATTCCCTGTTTAATATATCTCCCTGTTAATTATATTGCCCATTTTATGTATCTCCCTGTTAATTATATTCCCTGTTTAATATATCTCCCTGTTAATTATATTGCCCATTTTATGTATCTCCCTGTTAATTATATTGCCCGTCTAATGTATGTCCCTGTTAATTATATTCCCTGTTTAATATATCTCCCTGTTAATTATATTGCCCATTTTATGAATCTCCCTGTTAATTATATTCCCTGTTTAATATATCTCCCTGTTAATTATATTGCCCATTTTATGTATCTCACTGTTAATTATATTGCCCATTTTATGTATCTCCCTGTTAATTATATTCCCTGTTTAATATATCTCCCTGTTAATTATATTGTCCATTTTATGTATCTCCCTGTTAATTATATTCCCTGTTTAATATATCTCCCTGTTAATTATATTGTCCATTTTATGTATCTCCCTGTTAATTATATTGCCCGTTTATGTATCTCCCTGTTAATTATATTCCCTGTTTAATATATCTCCCTGTTAATTATATTGCCCATTTTATGTATCTCCCTGTTAATTATATTCCCTGTTTAATATATCTCCCTGTTAATTATATTGCCCATTTTATGTATCTCCCTGTTAATTATATTCCCTGTTTAATATATCTCCCTGTTAATTATATTGCCCATTTTATGTATCTCCCTGTTAATTATATTGCCCGTCTAATGTATGTCCCTGTTAATTATATTCCCTGTTTAATATATCTCCCTGTTAATTATATTGCCCATTTTATGAATCTCCCTGTTAATAATATTCCCTGTTTAATATATGTCCCTATTAATTATATTCCCTGTTTAATATATCTCCCTGCTAATTATATTGCCCATTTAATGTATCTCCCTGTTAATTATATTGCCCATTTTATGAATCTCCCTGTTAATAATATTCCCTGTTTAATATATGTCCCTGTTAATTATATTCCTGTTTAATACATCTCCCTGTTAATTATATTGCCCATTTAATATATCTCCCCATTAATTATATTCCCTGTTTAATGTATCTCCCTGTTAATTATATTCCCTGTTTAATATATCTCCCTGTTAATTATATTGCCCATTTAATGTATCTCCCTGTTAATTATATTGCCAGCTTAATGTCTCTCCCTATTAATTGTATCTTCCAGTTAATTATATTCCCTGTTCATTGTATCTCCCTGTCAACTGTATTCCCTATTTAATTTATCTCCTTGTTAATTATATTCCCTGTTTAATGTGTTGTCTTATTAATTATATCTCCTGTTTATTGTTTCTCTCAGTTAATTATATCCCCTGTTTAATATATCAACCATTAATTATACACCCCGTTTAAGGTATCTCCCTGTTACTTTTATCTTCCGTTAATTTTATTCCCTGTTTATGTATCGCGCTGTCAGTTCTATTCCCTGTTTAATGTATCTCCTCTGTGAAGAGTATCTCAGTTAATTATGTCCCCTGTTTCATATATCTACCCGTTCATTATCGAACTTGTTTAATGTATCTCCATGTTAATTATATTCCCTGTATAATGTACTTCCCCATTAATAATATTCCCTGATTAATGTATCTCCCCGTTAATTATGCTCCCTGTTTAATGTATCTCCATGTTAATTATATTCCCAGTTGAATGCACCTCCCAGTTAATTATATTCCCTGTTTAATGTATATCCTTGTTAATTATATTCCCTGTTTAATATATCTCCCTGTTAATTATATTCCCTGTTTAATATATCTCCTTGTTAATTATATCCCCTGTTAATGTATCTCCTTGTTAATTATATTCCCTGTTTTATATATCTACCTGTTTATTATCGATCTTGCTCAATGTATCTCCCTGTTAATTATATTCCCTGTTTAATGTATCTCCCTGTTAATTATATTCAATGTTTAATACATCTACCCATTCATTATCGATCTTGTTTAATGTATCTCCCTGTTAATTATATTCCCTGTTTAATATATCTACCCATTTATTTTCGATCTTGTTTAGTGTATCTCCCTGTTAATTATATTCCCTGTTTAATGTATCTCCCTGTTAATTATATTCCTTGTTTAATGTATCTCCCTGTTAATTATATTCCCTGTTTAATGTATCTCCCTGTTAATTATATTCCTTGTTTAATGTATCTCCCTGTTAATTATATTCCCTGTTTAATATATCTACCCGTTTATTATCGATCTTGTTTAATGTATCCCCCTGTTAATTATATTCCCTGTTTAATATATCTACCCGTTTATTATCGATCTTGTTTAATGTATCCCCCTGTTAATTATATTCCCTGTTGAATATAACTACCCGTTTATTTTCGATCTTGTTTAATGTATCTCCCTGTTAATTATATTTCATGTTTAATGTATCACCCTGTTAATTATATTCCCTGTTTAATATATTTACCCGTTTCCTATCGATCTTGTTTAATGAATCTCCCTGTTAATTATATTCCATGTTTAATATATCTCCATGTTAATTATATTGCCCGTTTTATGTATCTCCCTGTTAATTATATTGCCCATTTAATGTATCTCCCTGTTAATTATATTCCCTGTTTAAAATATCTCCCTGTTAATTATATTGCCCGTTTTATGTATCTCCCTGTTAATTATATTGCTCATTTAATGTATCTCCCTGTTAATTATATTGTCCATTTTATGAATCTCCCTGTTAATAATATTCCCTGTTTAATATATCTCCCTGTTAATTATATTGCCCGTTTTATGTATCTCCCTGTTAATTATATTGCTCATTTAATGTATCTCCCTGTTAATTATATTGTCCATTTTATGAATCTCCCTGTTAATTATATTGCTCATTTAATGTATCTCCCTGTTAATTATATTCCCTGTTTAAAATATCTCCCTGTTAATTACATTGCCCGTTTTATGTATCTCCCTGTTAATTATATTGCTCATTTAATGTATCTCCCTGTTAATTAGATTGTCCATTTTATGAATCTCCCTGTTAATAATATTCCCTGTTTAATATATCTCCCTGTTAATTATATTGCCCGTTTTATGTATCTCCCTGTTAATTATATTGCTCATTTAATGTATCTCCCTGTTAATTATATTGTCCATTTTATGAATCTCCCTGTTAATAATATTCCCTGTTTAATATATCTCCCTGTTAATTATATTTCCCGTTTTGTGTATTGCCCTGTTAATTACATTCCCTGTTTAATATATCTCCCTGTTAATTATATTCCCTGTTTAATACATCTCCCTGTTAGTTATATTGCCCATTTAATGTATCTCCCAATTAATTATATTCCCTGTTTGATGTATCTCCCCGTTAATTATATTGCCCATTTAATGGATCTCCGTGTTAATTATATTCCCTGTTTAAAATATCTCCCTGTTAATTATATTGCCCATTTTATGTATCTCCCTGTTAATTATATTGCCTGTTTAATATATCACTCTGTTAATTATATTGCCCATTGTATGTATCTCCCTGTTAATTATATTGCCCGTTTTATGTATCTCCCTGTTAATTATATTCCCTGTTTAATGTATCTCCCTGTTCATTATGTTGCCCATTTAATGTATCTCCCTGTTAATTATATTGCCCATTTTATGAATCTCCCTGTTAATAATATTCCCTGTTTAATATATCTCCCTGTTAATTATATTACCCGTTTTGTGTATCTCCCTGTTAATTATATTCCCTGTTTAATATATCTCCCTGTTAATAATATTGCCCATTTAATGTATCTCCCTGTTAATTATATTCCCTGTTTAATTTATCTGCCTGTTAATTATATTGCCCATTGAATATATCTCCCTGTTAATTATATTGCCCGTTTTATGTATCTCCCTGTTAATCATTTTCCCTGTTTAATATATCTCCCTGTTAATTATACTCCCTGTTTAATACATCTCCCCGTTAATTATATTGCCCAATTAATGTATCTCCCCATTTATTATATTCCCTGTTTAATGTATCTCCCTGTTAATTATATTTCCTGTTTGATATATCTCCGCATTAATTATATTGCCCATTTAATGTATCTCCCTGTTAAGTATATTGCCAGTTTAATGTCTCTCCCTATTAATTGTATCTTCCAGTTAATTATAGTCCCTGTTTATTGTATCTCCCTGCCAACTGTATTCCCTGTTTAATTTATCTCCTTGTTAATTATATTCCCTGTTTAATGTGTTGTCCTATTAATTATATTTCCTGTTTATTGTTGCTCTCAGTTAATTATAACCCCTGCTTAATATATCAACCATTAATTATACACCCCCTTTAAGGTATCTCCCTGTTAATTGTATCTTCCGTTAATTTTATTCCCTGTTTTGTATCTCGCTGTCAGTTCTATTCCCTGTTTAATGTATCTCCTCTGTTAAGTGTATCTCCCTGTTAATTATATTCCCTGTTTATGTATTATCCTGTTAATTATATTTCCTGTTTATTGCTCTCTCAGTTAATTATATCCCCTGTTTAATATATCTACCCATTTATTATCGACCTTGTTTAATGTATCTCCATGTTAATTATATTCCCTGTATAATGTACTTCCCCATTAATTATATTCCCTGATTAATGTATCTCCCCGTTAATTATATTCCCTGTTTAATATATCTACCCGTTTATTATCGACCTTGTTTAATGTATCTCCATGTTAATTATATTCCCTGTATAATGTACTTCCCCATTAATTATATCCGATGTATAATATATCTACCCGTTTATTATCGATCTTGTTTAATGTATCTCCATGTTAATTATATTCCCTGTATAATGTACTTCCCCATTAATTATATTCCCTGTTTAATGTATCTCCCTGTTAATTATATCCCCTGTATAATATATCTACCCGTTTATTATCGACCTTGTTTAATGTATCTCCATGTTAATTATATTCCCTGTATAATGTACTTCCCCATTAATTATATTCCCTGTTTAACGTATCTTCCTGTTAATTATATCCCATGTATAATATATCTACCCGTTTATTATCGATCTTGTTTAATGTATCTCCATGTTAATTATATTCCCTGTATAATGTACTTCCCCATTAATTATATTCCCTGTTTAATGTATCTCCCTGTTAATTATATCCCCTGTATAATATATCTACCCGTTTATTATCGACCTTGTTTAATGTATCACCATGTTAATTATATTCCCTGTATAATGTACTTCTCTGTTAATTATATTCCCTGTTTAGTGTATCTCCCTGCTAATTATATTCCCTGTTTAATGTACCTCCCTGCTAATTATATTCCAGGTTGAATGTATCTCCCTGTTAATTATATTCCAGGTTGAATGTATCTCCCTGTTAATTATATTCCCTGTTTAATGTATCTCGCTGCTTATTATGTTCCCTGTTAATTATATTCCCTGTTTAGTGTATCTCCCTGCTAATTATATTCCCTGTTTAGTGTATCTCCCTGCTAATTATATTCCCTGTTTAATGTATCTCCCTGCTAATTATATTCCCTGTTTAATGTACCTCCCTGTTAATTATATTCCCTGTTTAATATATCTCCCTGTTAATAATATTGCCCATTTAATGTATCTCCCTGTTAATTATATTCCCTGTTTAATTTATCTGCCTGTTAATTATATTGCCCATTGAATATATCTCCCTGTTAATTATATTGCCCGTTTTATGTATCTCCCTGTTAATCATTTTCCCTGTTTAATATATCTCCCTGTTAATTATACTCCCTGTTTAATACATCTCCCCGTTAATTATATTGCCCAATTAATGTATCTCCCCATTTATTATATTCCCTGTTTAATGTATCTCCCTGTTAATTATATTTCCTGTTTGATATATCTCCGCATTAATTATATTGCCCATTTAATGTATCTCCCTGTTAAGTATATTGCCAGTTTAATGTCTCTCCCTATTAATTGTATCTTCCAGTTAATTATAGTCCCTGTTTATTGTATCTCCCTGCCAACTGTATTCCCTGTTTAATTTATCTCCTTGTTAATTATATTCCCTGTTTAATGTGTTGTCCTATTAATTATATTTCCTGTTTATTGTTGCTCTCAGTTAATTATAACCCCTGCTTAATATATCAACCATTAATTATACACCCCCTTTAAGGTATCTCCCTGTTAATTGTATCTTCCGTTAATTTTATTCCCTGTTTTGTATCTCGCTGTCAGTTCTATTCCCTGTTTAATGTATCTCCTCTGTTAAGTGTATCTCCCTGTTAATTATATTCCCTGTTTATGTATTATCCTGTTAATTATATTTCCTGTTTATTGCTCTCTCAGTTAATTATATCCCCTGTTTAATATATCTACCCATTTATTATCGACCTTGTTTAATGTATCTCCATGTTAATTATATTCCCTGTATAATGTACTTCCCCATTAATTATATTCCCTGATTAATGTATCTCCCCGTTAATTATATTCCCTGTTTAATATATCTACCCGTTTATTATCGACCTTGTTTAATGTATCTCCATGTTAATTATATTCCCTGTATAATGTACTTCCCCATTAATTATATCCGATGTATAATATATCTACCCGTTTATTATCGATCTTGTTTAATGTATCTCCATGTTAATTATATTCCCTGTATAATGTACTTCCCCATTAATTATATTCCCTGTTTAATGTATCTCCCTGTTAATTATATCCCCTGTATAATATATCTACCCGTTTATTATCGACCTTGTTTAATGTATCTCCATGTTAATTATATTCCCTGTATAATGTACTTCCCCATTAATTATATTCCCTGTTTAACGTATCTTCCTGTTAATTATATCCCATGTATAATATATCTACCCGTTTATTATCGATCTTGTTTAATGTATCTCCATGTTAATTATATTCCCTGTATAATGTACTTCCCCATTAATTATATTCCCTGTTTAATGTATCTCCCTGTTAATTATATCCCCTGTATAATATATCTACCCGTTTATTATCGACCTTGTTTAATGTATCACCATGTTAATTATATTCCCTGTATAATGTACTTCTCTGTTAATTATATTCCCTGTTTAGTGTATCTCCCTGCTAATTATATTCCCTGTTTAATGTACCTCCCTGCTAATTATATTCCAGGTTGAATGTATCTCCCTGTTAATTATATTCCAGGTTGAATGTATCTCCCTGTTAATTATATTCCCTGTTTAATGTATCTCGCTGCTTATTATGTTCCCTGTTAATTATATTCCCTGTTTAGTGTATCTCCCTGCTAATTATATTCCCTGTTTAGTGTATCTCCCTGCTAATTATATTCCCTGTTTAATGTATCTCCCTGCTAATTATATTCCCTGTTTAATGTACCTCCCTGTTAATTATATTCCCTGTTTAATGCATCTCCTTGTTAATTATATTCCCTGTTTAATGCATCTCCTTGTTAATAATATTCCCGGTTGAATGTATCTCCCTGTTAATTATATTCCCTGTTTATTGTTTATCTCAGTTAATTATATCCCCTGTTGAATGTATCGATCAGTTCATAATATTCAATTTTACTATATCGCCCTGTTAACTATTTTGTCCCTTTAGTGTATCTGCTTGTTAATTATGTTCCATATTTATTGTACCTCCCTATGAACTATATTCCGTGTTTGTTGTATCTCACTGTTAATTTTATTCCCCTGTTTAATCTATCTCCTAGTTTAGACGGTCTTGCTGTTTCTGTTATTCTCCTGTTTAAGGTATCTTCCTGCTAATTATCATCCCCGTTTATGATTTCTCTCCGTGAATTGTATTTCACCTTTGATTTGTCTGCCTGTTAATTATATTTCCTGTCTTCTTTATCTCACAGTTAATTGAATTCTCCTCAGTTGTTAAAATGTATTCCCTGTTTAATATATTTCCCTACTCATTATAGTTCTTGTATTTCGCAACTCTGTGTTAAGTAGTTTTCCTGTTTTATATTTCACCCGGTTAATCACCTTCCCTGTTTACTGTACCTCCCCGTTATTAAAATTCCCAGTTCATTCGATCTCCCTGTTAATTATATTCCGTGTTTAAGGTATCTCACTGTTAATATTTTTTGCTTTCTATTTTAGCTCAATTTTAATGATATTTCCTGTTTAATGTGTCTCGTTTTAATTATACCCTATACTTATTTTATCTCCCTGTTATGTGTTTATTTTTAATCTATCTCCCTGCTAATTATACTCCGTGTTTAATGTTTCTCCCTGCTCTTTATACTCCATGTTTATTGTGCCTCCCAGTTAATTATATACCCTGTTTAACTTATATCCCTGTTAATTATATTCCCTGTTCAATATTCTTCCCTGTTCATTAAATTCCATATTTAATTTCTCTCCCAGTTAATTATATTTCCTGTTTAATTAATCTCCCTGATAATTATACCCATGTTTATTGTCTCTCCCAGTTAGTTATATACTCTCTCTATTATATCTCCCTGTTAATTATATTCCCTGTTTAATGTATCTCCTTGTTAATTATATTCCATGTTTATTGTATCTCCCTGTTAATTATATTTCGATGATAATTGTATTCCCACTTTAATGTATCTCTGTGTTAATTCTATCTCCCTGTTAATTATTTTCCTTGCTTAATCTGTCTCCCTGTTAATTATATTCCATGTTTAATGTACCTCCCTATTAATTGTATTCCCTGTTAACTGTGTTCCCTGTTTATTGTATCTCCCTGTTTATTCTTTTCCCTGTTTATTGTTTCTCCCTGTTAATTGTATTCCATGTTTATTGTATCTCCCTGTTTATTCTATTCCCTGTTTATTGTATCCCCCTGTTAATTGTATTCCCTGTTTATTGTTTTCCCTGTTTAATGTATCTCCCTGTTAATTGTATCTCCCTGTTAATTATATTCCCTGTTTAATGTATCTCCCTGTTAATTATATCCATGTTTAATGTATCTCCCTGTTAATTGTATCTCCCTGTTAATTATATCCATGTTTAATGTATCTCCCTGTTAATTGTACCTCCCTGTTAATTGTATCTCTCTGTTAATTGTATCTCCCTGGTAATTATATTCCCTGTTTAAGGTATCTCCCTGTTAATTATATCCATGTTTAATGTATCTCCCTGTTAATTGTATCTCCTTGTTAATTATATCCATGTTTAATGTATCTCCCTGTTAACTGTATCTCCCTGTTAATTGTATCTCTCTGTTAATTGTATCTCCCTGTTAATTGTATTCCCTGTTTATTGTTTCTCCCTGTTAATTGTATTCCATGTTTATTGTATCTCCCTGTTTATTCTATTCCCTGTTTATTGTATCCCCCCTTAATTGTATTCCCTGTTTATTGTTTTCCCTGTTTAATGTATTTCACTGTTAATTGTATTCCCTGTTCAATTTATCTCCCTGTTAATTATATTCCCTGTTTAATGAATCTCCCTGTTAATTATACTCATGTTTAATGTATCTCCCTGTTTATTTTATCTCCTTGTTAATTGTATCTCTCTGTTAATTTTAATACCTGTTTAATGTATCTCCCTGTTAATTATATCCATGTTTAATGTATCTCCCTGTTAATTGTATCTCCCTGTTAATTGTATCACCCTGTTAATTATATTCCCTGTTTAATGTATCTCCCTGTTTATTGTATCTCCCTGTTAATTGTATCTCCCTGTTAAATATATCCATGTTAAATGTATCTCCCTGTTAATTGTATTCCCTGTTTAATGTATCTCCTTGTTAATTGTATCTCTCTGCTAATTGTATCTCCCTGTTAATTATATTCCCTGTTTAATGGATCTCCCTGTTAATTGTATCTCCCTGTTAATTACATTCCCTGTTTAATGTATCTCCCTGTTAATTATATCCATGTTTAATGTATCTCCCTGTTTATTGTATCTCCCTGTTAATTGTATCTCCCTGTTAATTGTATTCCCTGTTTAATGTATCTCCCTGTTAATTATATCCATATTTAATGTATCTCACTGTTAATTTTATCTCCTTGTTTATTATATTCCCTGTTTAATGTATCTCCCTGTTAATTATATCCACATTTAATGAATCTCACTGTTAATTTTATCTCCTTGTTTATTATATTCCCTGATTAATGTATCTCCCTGTTAATTATATCCATATTCAATGTATCTCCCTGTTAATTATATCCATATTTAATGTATCTCACTGTTAATTTTATCTCCTTGTTTATTATATTCCCTGTTTATTGTATCTCCCTCTTAATTGTATCTCCCTGTTAATTATATTCCCTGTTTAATGTATCTCCCTGTTAATTATATCCATATTTAATGTATCTCACTGTTAATTTTATCTCCTTGTTTATTAAATTCCCTGTTTATTGTATCTCCCTGTTAATTGTATCTCTCTGTTAATTGTATCTCCCTGTTTATTATATTCTCTGTTTAATGTATCTCCCTGTTAATTATATCCATGTTTAATGTATCTCCCTGTTTATTGTATCTCCCTGTTAATTGTATCTCCCTGTTAATTATATTCCCTGTTTAATGTATCTCCCTGTTAATTATATCCATGTTTAATGTCTCACCCTGTTTATTGTATCTCCCTGTTAATTGTATCTCCCTGTTAATTATATCCATGTTTAATGTATCTCCCTGTTTATTGTATCTCCCTGTTAATTGTATCTCCCTGTTAATTATATCCATGTTTAATGTATCTCCCTGTTTATTGTATCTCCCTGTTAATTGTATCTCTCTGTTAATTGTATCTCCCTGTTAATTGTATTCCCTGTTTAATGTATCTCCCTGTTAATTATATCCATATTTAATGTATCTCACTGTTAATTTTATCTCCTTGTTTATTATATTCCCTGTTTAATGTATCTCCCTGTTAATTATATCCATGTTTAATGTATCTCCCTGTTTATTGTATCTCCCTGTTAATTGTATCTCCCTGTTAATTATATTCCCTGTTTAATGTATATCCCAGTTAATTATATCCATGTTTAATGTATCTCCCTGTTTATTGTATCTCCCTGTTAATTGTATCTCTCTGTTAATTGTATCTCCCTGTTAATTGTATTCCCTGTTTAATGTATCTCCCTGTTAATTATATCCATGTTTAATGTATCTCCCTTTTTATTGTATCTCCCTGTTAATTGTATCTCCCTGTTAAATATATTCCCTGTTTAATGTATCTGCCTGTTAATTATATCCATATTTAATGTATCACACTATTAATTTTATCTCTTTGTTTATTATATTCCCTGTTTATTGTATCTCCCTGTTAATTATATCCATGTTTAATGTATCTCCCTGTTTATTGTATCTCCCTGCTAATTGTATCTCCCTGTTAATTATATCCATGTTTAATGGATCTCCCCGTTTATTGTATCTCCCTGTTAATTGTATCTCCCTGTTAATTAAAGCCATGTTTAATGTATCTCCCTGTTAATTATATCCATGTTTAATGTATCTCCCTGTTAATTGTATCTCCCTGTTAATTGTATCTCTCTGTTAATTGTATCTCCCTGGTAATTATATTCCCTGTTTAAGGTATCTCCCTGTTATTTATATCCATGTTTAATGTATGTCCCTGTTAATTGTATCTCCTTGTTAATTATATCCAAGTTTAATGTATCTCCCTGTTAACTGTATCTCCCTGTTAATTGTATCTCTCAGTTAATTGTATCTCCCTGTTAATTGTATTCCCTGTTTATTGTTTCTCCCTGTTAATTGTAATCCATGTTTATTGTATCTCCCTGTTTATTCTATTCCCTGTTTATTGTATCCCCTGTTAATTGTATCTCCCTGTTAATTGTATCTCCCTGTTAATTATATTCCCTGTTTAATGTATCTCCCTGTTAATTATATCCATGTTTAATGTATCTCCCTGTTTATTGTATCTCCCTGCTAATTGTATCTCCCTGTTAATTATATCCATGTTTAATGGATCTCCCGGTTTATTGTATCTCCCTGTTAATTGTATCTCCCTGTTAATTATATTCCCTGTTTATTGTATCTCCCTGTTAATTGTATCTCCCTGTTCATTATATTCCCTGTTTAATGTATCTCCCTGTTAATTATATCCATGTTTAATGTATCTCCCTGTTTATTGTATCTCCCTGTTAATTATATTCACTGTTTATTGTATCTCCCTGTTAATTATATCCATGTTTAATGTATCTCCCTGTTTATTGTATGTCCCTGTTAATTGTATCTCCCTGTTAATTATATTCCCTGTTTAATGTATCTCCCTGTTAATTATATCCATGTTTAATGTGTCTCCCTGTTTATTGTATCTCCGTGTTAATTGTAACTCCCTGTTAAATATATTGCCTGTTTAATGTATCTCCCTGTTAATTGTATCTCCCTGTTAATTGTATCTCTCTGTTAATTGTATCTCCCTGGTAATTATATTCCCTGTTTAAGGTATCTCCCTGTTAATTATATCCATGTTTAATGTATCTCCCTGTTTATTGTATCTCCCTGTTAATTGTATCTCCCTGTTAATTAAAGCCATGTTTAATGTATCTCCCTGTTAATTGTATCTCCCTGTTAATTGTATCTCTCTGTTAATTGTATCTCCCTGGTAATTATATTCCCTGTTTAAGGTATCTCCCTGTTAATTATATCCATGTTTAATGTATCTCCCTGTTAATTGTATCTCCTTGTTAATTATATCCATGTTTAATGTATCTCCCTGTTAACTGTATCTCCCTGTTAATTGGATCTCTCTGTTAATTGTATCTCCCTGTTAATTGTATTCCCTGTTTATTGTTTCTCCCTGTTAATTGTATTCCAGGTTTATTGTATCTCCCTGTTTATTCTATTCCCTGTTTATTGTATCCCCCTGTTAATTGTATTCCCTGTTTATTGTTTTCGCTGTTTAATGTATTTCCCTGTTAATTGTATTCCCTGTTCAATTTATTTCCCTGTTAATTATATTCCCTGTTTAACGAATCTCCCTGATAATTATATCCATGTTTAATGTATCTCCCTGTTTATTTTATCTCCTTGTTAATTGTATCTCTCTGTTAATTATAATACCTGTTTAATGTATCTCCCTGTTAATTATATCCATGTTTAATGTATCTCCCTGTTTATTGTATCTCCCTGTTAATTACATTCCCTGTTTAATGTATCTCCCTGTTAATTATATCCATGTTTAATGTATCTCCCTCTTTATTGTAACTCCCTGTTAATTGTATCTCCCTGTTAATTGTATTCCCTGTTTAATGTATCTCCCTGTTAATTATATCCATATTTAATGTATCTCACTGTTAATTTTATCTCCTTGTTTATTATATTCCCTGTTTAATGTATCTCCCTGTTAATTATATCCACATTTAATGTATCTCACTGTTAATTTTATCTCCTTGTTTATTATATTCCCAGTTTAATGTATCTCCCTGTTAATTATATCCATATTCAATGTATCTCCCTGTTAATTATATCCATATTTAATGTATCTCACTGTTAATTTTATCTCCTTGTTTATTATATTCCCTGTTTATTGTATCTCCCTCTTAATTGTATCTCCCTGTTAATTATATTCCCTGTTTAATGTATCTCCCTGTTAATTATATCCATATTTAATGTATCTCACTGTTAATTTTATCTCCTTGTTTATTAAATTCCCTGTTTATTGTATCTCCCTGTTAATTGTATCTCTCTGTTAATTGTATCTCCCTGTTTATTATATTCCCTGTTTAATGTATCTCCCTGTTAATTATATCCATGTTTAATGTATCTCCCTGTTTATTGTATCTCCCTGTTAATTGTATCTCAATGTTAATTATATTCCCTGTTTATTGTATCTCCCTGTTAATTATATCCATGTTTAATGTATCACCCTGTTTATTGTATCTCCCTGTTAATTGTATCTCCCTGTTAATTATATCCATGTTTAATGTATCTCCATGTTTATTGTATCTCCCTGTTAATTGTATCTCCCTGTTAATTATATCCATGTTTAATGTATGCCCTGTTTATTGTATCTCCCTGTTAATTGTATCTCCCTGTTAATTGTATCTCCCTGTTAATTGTATTCCCTGTTTAATGTATCTCCCTGTTAATTATATCCATATTTAATGTATCTCACAGTTAATTTTATCTCCTTGTTTATTATATTCCCTGTTTAATGTATCTCCCTGTTAATTATATAAATGTTTAATGTATCTCCCTGTTTATTGTATCTCCCTGTTAATTGTATCTCCCTGGTAATTATATCCATGTTTAATGTATCTCCCTGTTAATTATATCCATGTTTAATGTATCTCCCTGTTTATTGTATCTCCCTGTTAATTGTATCTCCCTGTTAATTATATCCATGTTTAATGTATCTCCCTGTTTATTGTATCTCCCTTTTAATTGTATCTCCCTGTTAATTATATCCATGTTTAATGTATCTCCCTGTTAATTGTATTCCCTGTTTAATGTATCTCCCTGTTAATTGTATCTCCCTGTTAATTGTATCTCCCTGTTAATTATATTCCCTGTTTAATGGATCTCCCTGTTAATTATAACCATGTTTAATGCATCTCCCTGTTAATTGTATTCCCTGTTTAATGTATCTCCCTGTTTATTGTATCTCCCTGTTAATTGTATCTCCCTGTTAATTACAGTCCCTATTTAATGTATCTCCCTGTTAATTATATCCATGTTTAATGTATCTCCCTGTTTATTGTATCTCCCTTTTAATTGTATCTCCCTGTTAATTATATCCATGTTTAATGTATCTCCCTGTTAATTGTATTCCCTGTTTAATGTATCTCCCTGTTTATTGTATCTCCCTGTTAATTGTATCTCCCTGTTAATTACAGTCCCTATTTAATGTATCTCCCTGTTAATTATATCCATGTTTAATGTATCTCCCTGTTTATTGTATCTCCCTGTTAATTGTATCTCTCTGTTAATTGTATCTCCCTGTTAATTGTATTCCCTGTTTAATGTATCTCCCTGTTAATTATATCCATATTTAATGTATCTCACTGTTAATTTTATCTCCTTGTTTATTATATTCCCTGTTTAATGTATCTCCCTGTTAATTATATCCATATTTAATGTATCTCACTGTTAATTTTATCTCCCTGTTTATTATATTCCCTGTTTAATGTATCTCCCTGTTAATAATATCCATGTTTAATGTATCTCCCTGTTTATTGTATCTCTCTGTTAATTGTATCTCCCTGTTAATTGTATTCCCTGTTTAATGTATCTCCCTGTTAATTATATCCATGTTTAATGTATCTCCCTTTTTATTGTATCTCCCTGTTAATTGTATCTCCCTGTTAAATATATTCCCTGTTTAATGTATCTCCCTGTTAATTATATCCATATTTAATGTATCTCACTATTAATTTTATCTCCTTGTTTATTATATTCCCTGTTTAATGTAACTCACTGTTAATTATATTCCCTGTTCATTGTATCTCCCTGTTAATTATATCCATGTTTAATGGATCACCCCGTTTATTGTATCTCCCTGTTAATTGTATCTCCCTGTTAATTATATCCATGTTTAATGGATCACCCCGTTTATTGTATCTCCCTGTTAATTGTATCTCCCTGTTAATTATATTCCCTGTTTATTGTATCGCCCTGTTAATTGTATCTCCCTGTTCATTATATTCCCTGTTTAATGTATCTCCCTGTTAATTATATCCATGTTTAATGTATCTCCCTGTTTATTGTATCTCCCTGTTAATTATATTCACTGTTTAATGTATCTCCCTGTTAATTATATCCATGTTTAATGTGTCTCCCTGTTTATTGTATCTCCCTGTTAATTGTAACTCCCTGTTAAATATATTCCCTGTTTAATGTATCTCCCTGTTAATTATATCCATGTTTAATGTATCTCCCTGTTTATTGTATCTCCCTGTTAATTGTATCTCCCTGTTAATTATATCCATGTTTAATGTATCTCCCTGTTAATTATATCCATGTTTAATGTATCTCCCTGTTTATTGTATCTCCCTGTTAATTGTATCTCCCTGTTAATTATATCCATGTTTAATGTATCTCCCTGTTTATTGTATCTCCCTGTTAATTGTATCTCCCTGTTAATTATATCCATGTTTAATGTATCTCCCTGTTAATTGTATTCCCTGTTTAATGTATCTCCCTGTTAATTGTATCTCCCTGTTAATTGTATCTCCCTGTTAATTATATTCCCTGTTTAATGGATCTCCCTGTTAATTATAACCATGTTTAATGTATCTCCCTGTTAATTGTATCTCCCTGTTAATTACAGTCCCTATTTAATGTATCTCCCTGTTAATTATATCCATGTTTAATGTATCTCCCTGTTTATTGTATCTCCCTGTTAATTGTATCTCCCTGTTAATTGTATTCCCTGTTTAATGTATCTCCCTGTTAATTATATCCATATTTAATGTATCTCACTTAATTTTATCTCCTTGTTTATTGTATTCCCTGTTCAATTTATCTCCCTGTTAATTATATCCATATTTAATGTATCTCACTGTTAATTTTATCTCCTTGTTTATTATAATCCCTGTTTAATGTATCTCCTTGTTAATTATATCCATATTTAATGTATCTCACTGTTAATTTTATCTCCTTGTTTATTATATTCCCTGTTTATTGTATCTCCCTCTTAATTGTATCTCCCTGTTAATTATATTCCCTGTTTAATTATTCTCCCTGTTAATTAAATCCATATTTAATGTATCTCACTGTTAATTTTATCTCCTTGTTTGTTATATTCCCTGTTTATTGTATCTCCCTGTTAATTGTATCTCTCTGTTAATTGTATCTCCCTGTTTATTATGTTCCCTGTTTAATGTATCTCCCTGTTTATTGTATCTCCCTGTTAATTGTATCTCCCTGTTAAATATATTCCCTGTTTAATGTATCTCCCTGTTAATTATATCCATATTTAATGTATCTCACTATTAATTTTATCTCCTTGTTTATTATATTCCCTGTTTAATGTAACTCACTGTTAATTATATTCCCTGTTCATTGTATCTCCCTGTTAATTATATCCATGTTTAATGGATCACCCCGTTTATTGTATCTCCCTGTTAATTGTATCTCCCTGTTAATTATATCCATGTTTAATGGATCACCCCGTTTATTGTATCTCCCTGTTAATTGTATCTCCCTGTTAATTATATTCCCTGTTTATTGTATCGCCCTGTTAATTGTATCTCCCTGTTCATTATATTCCCTGTTTAATGTATCTCCCTGTTAATTATATCCATGTTTAATGTATCTCCCTGTTTATTGTATCTCCCTGTTAATTATATTCACTGTTTAATGTATCTCCCTGTTAATTATATCCATGTTTAATGTGTCTCCCTGTTTATTGTATCTCCCTGTTAATTGTAACTCCCTGTTAAATATATTCCCTGTTTAATGTATCTCCCTGTTAATTATATCCATGTTTAATGTATCTCCCTGTTTATTGTATCTCCCTGTTAATTGTATCTCCCTGTTGATTATATCCATGTTTAATGTATCTCCCTGTTAATTATATCCATGTTTAATGTATCTCCCTGTTTATTGTATCTCCCTGTTAATTGTATCTCCCTGTTAATTATATCCATGTTTAATGTATCTCCCTGTTTATTGTATCTCCCTGTTAATTGTATCTCCCTGTTAATTATATCCATGTTTAATGTATCTCCCTGTTAATTGTATTCCCTGTTTAATGTATCTCCCTGTTAATTGTATCTCCCTGTTAATTGTATCTCCCTGTTAATTATATTCCCTGTTTAATGGATCTCCCTGTTAATTAAATCCATATTTAATGTATCTCACTGTTAATTTTATCTCCTTGTTTATTATATTCCCTGTTTATTGTATCTCCCTCTTAATTGTATCTCCCTGTTAATTATATTCCCTGTTTAATTATTCTCCCTGTTAATTAAATCCATATTTAATGTATCTCACTGTTAATTCTATCTCCTTGTTTGTTATATTCCCTGTTTATTGTATCTCCCTGTTAATTGTATCTCTCTGTTAATTGTATCTCCCTGTTTATTATATTCCCTGTTTAATGTATCTCCCTGTTAATTATATCCATGTTTAATGTATCTCCCTGTTTATTGTATCTCCCTGTTAATTGTATCTCAATGTTAATTATATTCCCTGTTTAATGTATCTCCCTGTTAATTATATCCATGTTTAATGTATCACCCTGTTTATTGTATCTCCCTGTTAATTGTATCTCCCTGTTAATTATATCCATGTTTAATGTATCTCCCTGTTTATTGTATCTCCCTGTTAATTGTATCTCCCTGTTAATTATATCCATGTTTAATGTATGCCCTGTTTATTGTATCTCCCTGTTAATTGTATCTCTCTGTTAATTGTATCTCCCTGTTAATTGTATTCCCTGTTTAATGTATCTCCCTGTTAATTATATCCATATTTAATGTATCTCACAGTTAATTTTATCTCCTTGTTTATTATATTCCCTGTTTAATGTATCTCCCTGTTAATTATATAAATGTTTAATGTATCTCCCTGTTTATTGTATCTCCCTGTTAATTGTATCTCCCTGGTAATTATATCCATGTTTAATGTATCTCCCTGTTAATTATATCCATGTTTAATGTATCTCCCTGTTTATTGTATCTCCCTGTTAATTGTATCTCCCTGTTAATTATATCCATGTTTAATGTATCTCCCTGTTTATTGTATCTCCCTTTTAATTGTATCTCCCTGTTAATTATATCCATGTTTAATGTATCTCCCTGTTAATTGTATTCCCTGTTTAATGTATCTCCCTGTTAATTGTATCTCCCTGTTAATTGTATCTCCCTGTTAATTATATTCCCTGTTTAATGGATCTCCCTGTTAATTATAACCATGTTTAATGTATCTCCCTGTTAATTGTATTCCCTGTTTAATGTATCTCCCTGTTTATTGTATCTCCCTGTTAATTGTATCTCCCTGTTAATTACAGTCCCTATTTAATGTATCTCCCTGTTAATTATATCCATGTTTAATGTATCTCCCTGTTTATTGTATCTCCCTTTTAATTGTATCTCCCTGTTAATTATATCCATGTTTAATGTATCTCCCTGTTAATTGTATTCCCTGTTTAATGTATCTCCCTGTTTATTGTATCTCCCTGTTAATTGTATCTCCCTGTTAATTACAGTCCCTATTTAATGTATCTCCCTGTTAATTATATCCATGTTTAATGTATCTCCCTGTTTATTGTATCTCCCTGTTAATTGTATCTCTCTGTTAATTGTATCTCCCTGTTAATTGTATTCCCTGTTTAATGTATATCCCTGTTAATTATATCCATATTTAATGTATCTCACTGTTAATTTTATCTCCTTGTTTATTATATTCCCTGTTTAATGTATCTCCCTGTTAATTATATCCATATTTAATGTATCTCACTGTTAATTTTATCTCCCTGTTTATTATATTCCCTGTTTAATGTATCTCCCTGTTAATAATATCCATGTTTAATGTATCTCCCTGTTTATTGTATCTCTCTGTTAATTGTATCTCCCTGTTAATTGTATTCCCTGTTTAATGTATCTCCCTGTTAATTATATCCATATTTAATGTATCTCACTGTTAATTTTATCTCCTTGTTTATTATATTCCCTGTTTAATGTATCTCCCTGTTAATTATATCCATATTTAATGTATCTCACTGTTAATTTTATCTCCCTGTTTATTATATTCCCTGTTTAATGTATCTCCCTGTTAATAATATCCATGTTTAATGTATCTCCCTGTTTATTGTATCTCTCTGTTAATTGTATCTCCCTGTTAATTGTATTCCCTGTTTAATGTATCTCCCTGTTAATTATATCCATGTTTAATGTGTCTCCCTGTTTATTGTATCTCCCTGTTAATTGTAACTCCCTGTTAAATATATTCCCTGTTTAATGTATCTCCCTGTTAATTATATCCATGTTTAATGTATCTCCCTGTTTATTGTATCTCCCTGTTAATTGTATCTCCCTGTTAATTATATCCATGTTTAATGTATCTCCCTGTTAATTATATCCATGTTTAATGTATCTCCCTGTTTATTGTATCTCCCTGTTAATTGTATCTCCCTGTTAATTATATCCATGTTTAATGTATCTCCCTGTTTATTGTATCTCCCTGTTAATTGTATCTCCCTGTTAATTATATCCATGTTTAATGTATCTCCCTGTTAATTGTATTCCCTGTTTAATGTATCTCCCTGTTAATTGTATCTCCCTGTTAATTGTATCTCCCTGTTAATTATATTCCCTGTTTAATGGATCTCCCTGTTAATTAAATCCATATTTAATGTATCTCACTGTTAATTTTATCTCCTTGTTTATTATATTCCCTGTTTATTGTATCTCCCTCTTAATTGTATCTCCCTGTTAATTATATTCCCTGTTTAATTATTCTCCCTGTTAATTAAATCCATATTTAATGTATCTCACTGTTAATTTTATCTCCTTGTTTGTTATATTCCCTGTTTATTGTATCTCCCTGTTAATTGTATCTCTCTGTTAATTGTATCTCCCTGTTTATTATATTCCCTGTTTAATGTATCTCCCTGTTAATTATATCCATGTTTAATGTATCTCCCTGTTTATTGTATCTCCCTGTTAATTGTATCTCAATGTTAATTATATTCCCTGTTTAATGTATCTCCCTGTTAATTATATCCATGTTTAATGTATCACCCTGTTTATTGTATCTCCCTGTTAATTGTATCTCCCTGTTAATTATATCCATGTTTAATGTATCTCCCTGTTTATTGTATCTCCCTGTTAATTGTATCTCCCTGTTAATTATATCCATGTTTAATGTATGCCCTGTTTATTGTATCTCCCTGTTAATTGTATCTCTCTGTTAATTGTATCTCCCTGTTAATTGTATTCCCTGTTTAATGTATCTCCCTGTTAATTATATCCATATTTAATGTATCTCACAGTTAATTTTATCTCCTTGTTTATTATATTCCCTGTTTAATGTATCTCCCTGTTAATTATATAAATGTTTAATGTATCTCCCTGTTTATTGTATCTCCCTGTTAATTGTATCTCCCTGGTAATTATATCCATGTTTAATGTATCTCCCTGTTAATTATATCCATGTTTAATGTATCTCCCTGTTTATTGTATCTCCCTGTTAATTGTATCTCCCTGTTAATTATATCCATGTTTAATGTATCTCCCTGTTTATTGTATCTCCCTTTTAATTGTATCTCCCTGTTAATTATATCCATGTTTAATGTATCTCCCTGTTAATTGTATTCCCTGTTTAATGTATCTCCCTGTTAATTGTATCTCCCTGTTAATTGTATCTCCCTGTTAATTATATTCCCTGTTTAATGGATCTCCCTGTTAATTATAACCATGTTTAATGTATCTCCCTGTTAATTGTATTCCCTGTTTAATGTATCTCCCTGTTTATTGTATCTCCCTGTTAATTGTATCTCCCTGTTAATTACAGTCCCTATTTAATGTATCTCCCTGTTAATTATATCCATGTTTAATGTATCTCCCTGTTTATTGTATCTCCCTTTTAATTGTATCTCCCTGTTAATTATATCCATGTTTAATGTATCTCCCTGTTAATTGTATTCCCTGTTTAATGTATCTCCCTGTTTATTGTATCTCCCTGTTAATTGTATCTCCCTGTTAATTACAGTCCCTATTTAATGTATCTCCCTGTTAATTATATCCATGTTTAATGTATCTCCCTGTTTATTGTATCTCCCTGTTAATTGTATCTCTCTGTTAATTGTATCTCCCTGTTAATTGTATTCCCTGTTTAATGTATCTCCCTGTTAATTATATCCATATTTAATGTATCTCACTGTTAATTTTATCTCCTTGTTTATTATATTCCCTGTTTAATGTATCTCCCTGTTAATTATATCCATATTTAATGTATCTCACTGTTAATTTTATCTCCCTGTTTATTATATTCCCTGTTTAATGTATCTCCCTGTTAATAATATCCATGTTTAATGTATCTCCCTGTTTATTGTATCTCTCTGTTAATTGTATCTCCCTGTTAATTGTATTCCCTGTTTAATGTATCTCCCTGTTAATTATATCCATGTTTAATGTATCTCCCTTTTTATTGTATCTACCTGTTAATTGTATCTCCCTGTTAAATATATTCCCTGTTTAATGTATCTCCCTGTTAATTATATCCATATTTAATGTATCTCACTATTAATTTTATCTCCTTGTTTATTATATTCCCTGTTTAATGTAACTCACTGTTAATTATATTCCCTGTTCATTGTATCTCCCTGTTAATTATATCCAGGTTTAATGGATCACCCCGTTTATTGTATCTCCCTGTTAATTGTATCTCCCTGTTAATTATATCCATGTTTAATGGATCACCCCGTTTATTGTATCTCCCTGTTAATTGTATCTCCCTGTTAATTATATTCCCTGTTTATTGTATCGCCCTGTTAATTGTATCTCCCTGTTCATTATATTCCCTGTTTAATGTATCTCCCTGTTAATTATATCCATGTTTAATGTATCTCCCTGTTTATTGTATCTCCCTGTTAATTATATTCACTGTTTAATGTATCTCCCTGTTAATTATATCCATGTTTAATGTGTCTCCCTGTTTATTGTATCTCCCTGTTAATTGTAACTCCCTGTTAAATATATTCCCTGTTTAATGTATCTCCCTGTTAATTATATCCATGTTTAATGTATCTCCCTGTTTATTGTATCTCCCTGTTAATTGTATCTCCCTGTTAATTATATCCATGTTTAATGTATCTCCCTGTTAATTATATCCATGTTTAATGTATCTCCCTGTTTATTGTATCTCCCTGTTAATTGTATCTCCCTGTTAATTATATCCATGTTTAATGTATCTCCCTGTTTATTGTATCTCCCTGTTAATTGTATCTCCCTGTTAATTATATCCATGTTTAATGTATCTCCCTGTTAATTGTATTCCCTGTTTAATGTATCTCCCTGTTAATTGTATCTCCCTGTTAATTGTATCTCCCTGTTAATTATATTCCCTGTTTAATGGATCTCCCTGTTAATTATAACCATGTTTAATGTATCTCCCTGTTAATTGTATCTCCCTGTTAATTACAGTCCCTATTTAATGTATCTCCCTGTTAATTATATCCATGTTTAATGTATCTCCCTGTTTATTGTATCTCCCTGTTAATTGTATCTCCCTGTTAATTGTATTCCCTGTTTAATGTATCTCCCTGTTAATTATATCCATATTTAATGTATCTCACTTAATTTTATCTCCTTGTTTATTGTATTCCCTGTTCAATTTATCTCCCTGTTAATTATATCCATATTTAATGTATCTCACTGTTAATTTTATCTCCTTGTTTATTATAATCCCTGTTTAATGTATCTCCTTGTTAATTATATCCATATTTAATGTATCTCACTGTTAATTTTATCTCCTTGTTTATTATATTCCCTGTTTATTGTATCTCCCTCTTAATTGTATCTCCCTGTTAATTATATTCCCTGTTTAATTATTCTCCCTGTTAATTAAATCCATATTTAATGTATCTCACTGTTAATTTTATCTCCTTGTTTGTTATATTCCCTGTTTATTGTATCTCCCTGTTAATTGTATCTCTCTGTTAATTGTATCTCCCTGTTTATTATATTCCCTGTTTAATGTATCTCCCTGTTTATTGTATCTCCCTGTTAATTGTATCTCCCTGTTAAATATATTCCCTGTTTAATGTATCTCCCTGTTAATTATATCCATATTTAATGTATCTCACTATTAATTTTATCTCCTTGTTTATTATATTCCCTGTTTAATGTAACTCACTGTTAATTATATTCCCTGTTCATTGTATCTCCCTGTTAATTATATCCATGTTTAATGGATCACCCCGTTTATTGTATCTCCCTGTTAATTGTATCTCCCTGTTAATTATATCCATGTTTAATGGATCACCCCGTTTATTGTATCTCCCTGTTAATTGTATCTCCCTGTTAATTATATTCCCTGTTTATTGTATCGCCCTGTTAATTGTATCTCCCTGTTCATTATATTCCCTGTTTAATGTATCTCCCTGTTAATTATATCCATGTTTAATGTATCTCCCTGTTTATTGTATCTCCCTGTTAATTATATTCACTGTTTAATGTATCTCCCTGTTAATTATATCCATGTTTAATGTGTCTCCCTGTTTATTGTATCTCCCTGTTAATTGTAACTCCCTGTTAAATATATTCCCTGTTTAATGTATCTCCCTGTTAATTATATCCATGTTTAATGTATCTCCCTGTTTATTGTATCTCCCTGTTAATTGTATCTCCCTGTTAATTATATCCATGTTTAATGTATCTCCCTCTTAATTATATCCATGTTTAATGTATCTCCCTGTTTATTGTATCTCCCTGTTAATTGTATCTCCCTGTTAATTATATCCATGTTTAATGTATCTCCCTGTTTATTGTATCTCCCTGTTAATTGTATCTCCCTGTTAATTATATCCATGTTTAATGTATCTCCCTGTTAATTGTATTCCCTGTTTAATGTATCTCCCTGTTAATTGTATCTCCCTGTTAATTGTATCTCCCTGTTAATTATATTCCCTGTTTAATGGATCTCCCTGTTAATTATAACCATGTTTAATGTATCTCCCTGTTAATTGTATCTCCCTGTTAATTACAGTCCCTATTTAATGTATCTCCCTGTTAATTATATCCATGTTTAATGTATCTCCCTGTTTATTGTATCTCCCTGTTAATTGTATCTCCCTGTTAATTGTATTCCCTGTTTAATGTATCTCCCTGTTAATTATATCCTTATTTAATGTATCTCACTTAATTTTATCTCCTTGTTTATTGTATTCCCTGTTCAATTTATCTCCCTGTTAATTATATCCATATTTAATGTATCTCACTGTTAATTTTATCTCCTTGTTTATTATAATCCCTGTTTAATGTATCTCCTTGTTAATTATATCCATATTTAATGTATCTCACTGTTAATTTTATCTCCTTGTTTATTATATTCCCTGTTTATTGTATCTCCCTCTTAATTGTATCTCCCTGTTAATTATATTCCCTGTTTAATTATTCTCCCTGTTAATTAAATCCATATTTAATGTATCTCACTGTTAATTTTATCTCCTTGTTTGTTATATTCCCTGTTTATTGTATCTCCCTGTTAATTGTATCTCTCTGTTAATTGTATCTCCCTGTTTATTATATTCCCTGTTTAATGTATCTCCCTGTTTATTGTATCTCCCTGTTAATTGTATCTCCCTGTTAATTATATTCCCTGTTTAATGTATCTCCCAGTTAATTATATCCATGTTTAATGTATCTCCCTGTTTATTGTATCTCCCTGTTAATTGTATCTCCCTGTTAATTATATCCATGTTTAATGGATCTCCCTGTTTAATGTATCTCCCTGTTAATTGTATCTCCCTGTTTATTTTATCTCCCTGTTAATTGTATCTCTCTGTTAATTGTATCTCCCTGTTAATTGTATTCCCTGTTTAATGTATTTCCCTGTTAATTATATCCATATTTAATGTATCTCACTGTTAATTTTATCTCCTTGGTTATTATATTCCCTGTTTAATGTATCTCCCTGTTAATTATATCCATATTTAATGTATCTCACTGTTAATTTTATCTCCTTGTTTATTATATTCCCTGTTTAATGTATCTCCCTGTTAATTATATCCATGTTTAATGTATCTCCCTGTTAATTATATCCCTGTTTAATGTATCTCCCTGCTTCTTGTATCTCCCTGTTAATTGTATCTCCCTGTTAATTATATTCCCTGTTTAATGTATCTCCCTGTTAATTATATCCATGTTTAATGTATCTCCCTGTTTAATGTATCTCCCTGTTAATTATATCCATATTTAATGTATCTCACTGTTAATTTTATCTCCTTCTTTATTATAATCCCTGTTTATTGTATCTCCCTTTTAATTGTATCTCTCTGTTAATTGTATCTCCCTGTTTATTATATTCCCTGTTTAATGTATCTCCCTGTTAATTATATCCATGTTTAATGTATCTACATGTTTATTGTATCTCCCTGTTAATTGTATCTCCCTGTTAATTATATTCCCTGTTTAATGTATCTCCCTGTTAATTATATCCATGTTTAATGTATCTCCCTGTTTATTGTATCTCTCTGTTAATTGTATCACCCTGTTAATTATATCCATGTTTAATGTATCTCCCTGTTTAATGTATCTCCCTGTTAATTGTATCTCCCTGTTTATTGTATCTCCCTGTTAATTGTATCTCCCTGTTAATTATATTCATGTTTAATGTATCTCCCTGTTTATTGTATCTCCCTGTTAATTGTATCTCTCTGTTAATTGTATCTCCCTGTTAATTATATCCATATTTAATGTATCTCCCTGTTAATTCTATCTCCTTGTTTATTATATTCCCTGTTTAATGTATCTCCCTGTTAATTATATCCATATTTAATGTATCTCACTGTTAATTTTATCTCCTTGTTTATTATATTCCCTGTTTAATGTATCTCCCTGTTAATTATATCCATGTTTAATGTTTCTCCCTGTTTCTTGCATCTCCCTGTTAATTGTATCTCCCTGTTAATTATATTCCCTGTTTAATGTATCTCCCTGTTAATTATATCCATGTTTAATGTATCTCCCTGTTAATTATATCCATGTTTAATGTATCTCCCTGTTTATTGTATCTCCCTGTTAATTCTATTCCCTGTTTAATGTATCTCCCTGTTAATTATATCCATATTTCATGTATCTCACTGTTAATGTTATCTCCTTGTTTATTATATTCCCTGTTTAATGTATCTCCCTGTTAATTATATCCATGTTTAATGTATCTCCCTTTTTATTGTTTCTCCCTGTTAAATGTATCTCCCTGTTAAATATATTCCCTGTTTAATGTATCTCCCTGTTAATTATATCCATATTTAATATATCTCACTGTTAATTTTATCTCCTTGTTTATTATATTCCCTGTGTAATGTATCTCCCTGTTAATTATATCTATGTTTAATGTATCTCCCTGTTAATTGTATCTCCCTGTTAATTATATTCCCTGTTTATTGTATCTCCCTGTTAATTATATCCATGTTTAATGTATCCCCCTGTTTATTGTATCTCCCTGTTAATTGTATCTCCCTGTTAATTATATCCATGTTTAATGTATCTCCCTGTTTATTGTATCTCCCTGTTAATTGTATCTCCCTGTTAATTATATTCCCTGTTTATTGTATCTCCCTGTTAATTGTATCTCCCTGTTCATTATATTCCCTGTTTAATGTATCTCCCTGTTAATTATATCCATGTTTAATGTATCTCCCTGTTTATTGTATCTCCCTGTTAATTATATTCCCTGTTTATTGTATCTCCCTGTTTATTATATCCATGTTTAATGTGTCTCCCTGTTTATTGTATCTCCGTGTTAATTGTATCCCCCTGTTAAATATATTCCCTGTTTAATGTATCTCCCTGTTAATTATATCCATGTTTAATGTATCTCCCTGTTTATTGTATCTCCCTGTTAATTATATCCATGTTTAATGTATCTCCCTGTTTATTGTATCTCCCTGTTAAATATATCCATGTTTAATGTATCTCCCTGTTAATTATATTCCCTGTTTAATGTATCTCCCTGTTAATTATATCCATGTTTAATGTATCTCCCTGTTAATTGTATTCCCTGTTTAATGTATCTCCCTGTTTATTGTATTTCCCTGTTAATTTTATTCCCTGTTTATTGTATCTCCCTGTTAATTATATCCATGTTTAATGTATCTCCCTGTTTATTGTCTGTCCCTGTTAATTGTATCTCCCTGTTAATTATATTCCCTGTTTAATGTATCTCCCTGTTAATTATATCCATGTTTAATGTGTCTCCCTGTTTATTGTATCTCCCTGTTAATTGTATCTCCCTGTTAAATATATTCCCTGTTTAATGTATCTCCCTGTTAATTATATCCATGTTTAATGTATCTCCCTGTTTATTGCATCTCCCTTTTAATTATATCCATGTTTAATGTATCTCCCTGTTTATTGTATCTCCCTGTTAAATATATCCATGTTTAATGTATCTCCCTGTTAATTATATTCCCTGTTTAATGTATCTCCCTGTTAATTATATCCATGTTTAATGTATCTCCCTGTTAATTGTATTCCCTGTTTAATGTATCTCCCTGTTTATTGTATCTCCCTGTTAATTATATCCATGTTTAATGTATCTCCCTGTTTATTGTATCTCCCTGTTAATTGTATCTCTCTGTTAATTGTATCTCCCTGTTAATTATATTCCCTGTTAATTGTGTCTCCCTGTTAATGATATTCCCTGTTTAATGTATCTCCCTGTTAATTATATCCATGTTTAATGTATCTCACTGTTAATTGTATCTCCCTGTTAATTATATCCATGTTTAATGTATCTCCCTGTTAATTATATTCCCTGTTTAATGTATCTCCCTGTTAATTATATCCATGTTTAATGTATCTCCCTGTTAATTATATCCATGTTTAATGTATCTCACTGTTAATTGTATCTCCCTGTTAATTATATCCATGTTTAATGTAACTCCCTGTTAATTGTATCTCCCTGTTAATTATATCCATGTTTAATGTATCTCACTGTTAATTGTATCTCCCTGTTAATTATATCCATGTTTAATGTATCTCCCTGTTAATTATATTCCCTGTTTAATGTATCTCCCTGTTAATTATATCCATGTTTAATGTATCTCACTGTTAATTGTATCTCCCTGTTAATTATATCCATGTTTAATGTAACTCCCTGTTTATTGTATCTCCCTGTTAATTATATCCATGTTTAATGTATCTCCCTGTTTATTGTATTTCCCTGTTAATTGTATCTCCCTGTTAATTGTATCTCCCTGTTAATTATATTCCCTGTTAATTGTATCTACCTGTTAATGATATTCCCTGTTTAATGTATCTCCCTGTTAATTATATCCAAGTTTAATGTATCTCCCTGTTAATTATATCCATGTTTAATGTATCTCCCTGTTTATTGTATCTCCCTGTTAATTGTATCTCCCTGTTAATTATATCCTTGTTTAATGTATCTCCCTGTTAATTGTATCTCTCTGTTAATTGTATCTCCCTGTTAATTGTATTCCCTGTTTAATGTATCTCCCTGTTAATTATATCCATATTTAATGTATCTCACTGTTAATTTTATCTCCTTGTTTATTATACTCCCTGTTTAATGTATCTCCCTATTAATTATATCCATGTTTAATGTATCTCGCTTTTTATTGTATCTCCTGTTAATTGTATCTCCCTGTTAAATATATTCCCTGTTTAATGTATCTCCCTGTTAATTATATCCATATTTAATGTATCTCACTGTTAATTTTATCTCCTTGTTTATTACATTCCCTGTTTAATGTATCTCCCTGTTAATTATATCCATGTTTAATGTATCTCCCTTTTTATTGAATCTCCCTTTTAATTGTATCTCCCTGTTAATTATATTCCCTGTTTAATGTATCTCCCTGTTAATTATATCCATGTTTAATGTATCTCCCTGTTTATTGTATCTCCCTGTTAATTGTATCTCCCTGTTAATTATATCCATGTTTAATGTATCTCCCTGTTTATTGTATCTCCCTGTTAATTATATTCCCTGTTTATTGTATCTCCCTGTTAATTGTATCCATATTTAATGTATCTCACTGTTAATTTTATCTCCTTGTTTATTATATTCCCTGTGTAATGTATCTCCCTGTTAATTATATCCATGTTTAATGTATCTCCCTGTTAATTGTATCTCCCTGTTAATTATATTCCCTGTTTATTGTATCTCCTTGTTAATTATATCCATGTTTAATGTATCTCCCTGTTTATTGTATCTCCCTGTTAATTGTATCTCCCTGTTAATTATATCCATGTTTAATGTATCTCCCTGTTTATTGTATCTCCCTGTTAATTGTATCTCCCTGTTAATTATATTCCCTGTTTATTGTATCTCCCTGTTTATTGTATGTCCCTGTTAATTGTATCTCCCTGTTAATTATATTCCCTGTTTAATGTATCTCCCTGTTAATTATATCCATGTTTAATGTGTCTCCCTGTTTATTGTATCTCCGTGTTAATTGTATCTCCCTGTTAAATATATTCCCTGTTTAATGTATCTCCCTGTTAATTATATCCATGTTTAATGTATCTCCCTGTTTATTGTATCTCCCTATTAATTATATCCATGTTTGATGTATCTCCCTATTTATTGTATCTCCCTGTTAAATATATCCATGTTTAATGTATCTCCCTGTTAATTATATTCCCTGTTTAATGTATCTCCCTGTTAATTATATCCCTGTTTCATGTATCTCCCTGTTAATTGTATTCCCTATTAAATATATTCCCTGTTTAATGGACCTCCCTGTTAATTATATCCATGTTTAATGTATCTCCCTGTTTATTGTATCTCCCTATTAATTATATCCATGTTTGATGTATCTCCCTGTTTATTGTATCTCCCTGTTAAATATATCCATGTTTAATGTATCTCCCTGTTAATTATATTCCCTGTTTAATGTATCTCCCTGTTAATTATATCCCTGTTTCATGTATCTCCCTGTTAATTGTATTCCCTGTTTAATGTATCTCCCTGTTTATTGTATCTCCCTGTTAATTATATTCCCTGTTTATTGTATCTCCCTGTTAATTATATTCCCTGTTTAATGTATCTCCCTGTTAATTATATCCAAGTTTAATGTGTCTCCCGGTTCATTGTATCTCCCTGTTAATTGTATGTCCCTGTTAAATATATCCATGTTTAATGTATCTCCCTGTTAATTATATTCCCTGTTTAATGTATCTCCCTGTTAATTAAATCCATGTTTAATGTATCTCCATGTTAATTGTATTCCCTGTTTAATGTTTCTCCCTGTTTATTGTATCTCCCTGTTAATTATATCCATGTTTAATGTATCTCCCTGTTTATTCTATCTCCCTGTTAATTGTATCTCTCTGTTAATTGTATCTCCCTGTTAATTATATTCCCTGTTAATTGTATCTCCCTGTTAATGATATTCCCTGTTTAATGTATCTCCCTGTTAATTATATCCATGTTTAATGTATCTCCCTGTTAATTGTATCTCCCTGTTAATTATATCCATGTTTAATGTATCTCCCTGTTTATTGTATCTCCCTGTTAATTATATCCATGTTTAATGTATCTCCCTGTTTATTGTATCTCCCTGTTAATTGTATCTCTCTGTTAATTGTATCTCCCTGTTAATTATATTCCCTGTTAATTGTATCTCCTGTTAATGATATTCCCTGTTTAATGTATCTCCCTGTTAATTATATCCATTTTTAATGTATCTCCCTGTTTATTGTATTTCCCTGTTAATTGTATCTCTGTTAATTGTATCTCCCTGTTAATGATATTCCCTCTTTAATGTATCTCCCTGTTAATTATATCCATATTTAATGTATCTCCCTGTTAATTATATCCATATTTAATGTATCTCCCTGTTAATTATATCCATGTTTAATGTATCTCCCTGTTTATTATATCTCCCTGTTAATTGTATCTCCCTATTAATGATATTCCCTGTTTAATGTATCTCCCTGTTAATTATATCCATATTTAATGTATCGCCTTGTTAATTATATCCATGTTTAATGTATCTCCCTGTTTATTGTATCTCCCTGTTAATTGTATCTCTCTGATAATTGTATCTCCCTGTTAATGATATTCCCTGTTTAATGTATCTCCCTGTTAATTATATCCATATTTAATGTATCTCCCTGTTAATTGTATCTCCCTGTTAATTGTACCTCCCTGTTAATTATATTCCATGTTTAATAAATCGGTGTTTTATTTGCAGTCCTGGTTTAGTGTATTTTTCTGTGAATTTTGTTCTCCTGTTTAATCTATCTCCTTTCTTGTTCTTTAGGTTATCGACCTGCTGAAGATATCCTCCTGCTAATTATATTCCCTGTGAACGATTTCTCTCCGTTAATTGTATTTACCCTTTGATGTGTCTGCCTGTTAATTATATTTCCAGTCTTCTTTATCTCTCAGTTAATTATATTCTCATGTTTAACGTAACTCCCAGTTAAATGTATTCTGTGTTTAATATACCTCGCTATTCATTATAGCTCTTGTACTCCGAATCTCGGTGTTATATATTTTTCCTGTTTAATATGTCACCCAGTTAATTATCTTCCCTGTTTATTGTATCTCCCTGTTATTAAAGTTCCCAGTTCAATCTATCTCCCTGTTAATTATATTCCGTATTTAAGGTATCTCACTGTTAATATTTTTCGGTTTTAATTTAGCTCCCTTTTGATGATATTCCCTGTCAATGTTTCTCCCTTTTAATTATACTCCATGTTTATTTTATCTCCCTGTTATGGGTTTATTTTTAATCAATCTCCCTGCTAATTATCCTCCGTGTTTAATATTTCTCCCTGCTCTTTATACTCCATGTTTATTGTGCCTCCCAGTTAATTATATACCCTGTTTAATTTATTGCCCTGTTAATTATATTCCCTGTTCAATATTCTTCCCTGTTCATTAAATTCCATATTTATTTTCTCTCCCAGTTAATTATATTCCCTGTTTAATTAAACTCCCTGATAATTTACCCCATGTTTATTGTTTCTCCCAGTTAATTATATTCTCTCTTTAATGTATCTCCCTGTTAATTACATTTCATGTTTATTCTATCTCCCTATTAATTGGATCTCTCTGTTAATGGTATCCCCGTTTTAATGCATCTCCCCAATAATTGTATTCCCTATTTATTGTAACTCCCTGATAATTGTATTCCCTGCTTAATGTATCTGCCTGTAAATTATATTCCCTGTTTATTGTATCTCCCTGTTTATTGTTTTCTCTTTTTAATGTATCTCCCTGTGAATTGTATGCCCTGTTTTATGTATCTCTCCGTTAATTATATCCCATGTTTAATGTATCACACTGTTAATTGTATCTCCCAGTTTATTCTATTCCCTGTTCATTGTATCTCCCTGTTAATTGTATTAGCTGTTTATTGTATCTCCCTGTTAATTATATTTACCTGTTAATTATATTCCATGTTTAATGTATCTCACTGTTAATTGTATCTCCCTGTTTATTCTATCCCCTGTTTAATGTATGTCCCTGTTAATTATAATCCCTGTTAATTGTATCTCCCTGTTAATTATATCCATGTTTAATGTATCTCCCTGTTAATTGTATCTCCCTGTTAATTATATTCCCTGTTTAATGTATCTCCCTGTTTATTGTATCTCCCTGTTAATTGTATCTCCCTGTTAATTATATCCATGTTTAATGTATCTCCCTGTTTATTGTATCTCCCTGTTAATTGTATCTCCCTGTTAATTATATCCATGTTTAATGTATCTCCCTGTTTATTGTATCTCTCTGTTAATTGTATCTCTCTGTTAATTATATCCATGTTTAATGTATCTCCCTGTTAATTATATCCATGTTTAATATATCTCCCTGTTTATTGTATCTCCCTGTTAATTGTATCTCTCTGTTAATTGTATCTCCCTGTTAATTGTATTCCCTGTTTAATGTATCTCCCTGTTAATTATATCCATATTTAATGTTTCTCCCTGTTAATTTTATCTCCTTGTTTATTATATTCCCTGTTTAATGTATCTCCCTGTTAATTATATCCATGTTTAATGTATCTCCCTGTTTATTGTATCTCCCTGTTAATTGTATCTCTCTGTTAATTGTATCGCCCTGTTAATTGTATTCCCTGTTTAATGTATCTCCCTGTTAATTATATCCATATTTAATGTATCTCACTGTTAATTTTATCTCCTTGTTTATTATATTCCCTGTTTAATGTATCTCCCTGTTAATTATATCCATGTTTAATGTATCTCCCTGTTTATTGTATCTCCCTGTTAAATGTATCTCCCTGTTAATTATATTCCCTGTTTATTGTATCTCCCTGTTAATTATATCCATGTTTAATGTATCTCCCTGTTTATTGTATCTCCCTGTTAATTGTATCTCCCTGTTAATTATATCCATGTTTAATGTATCTCCCTGTTTATTGTATCTCCCTGTTAATTGTATCTCCCTGTTAATTATATTCCCTGTTTATTGTATCTCCCTGTTAATTGTATCTCCCTGTTCATTATATTCCCTGTTTAATGTATCTCCCTGTTAATTATATCCATGTTTAATGTATCTCTCTGTTTATTGTATCTCCCTGTTAATTGTATGTCCCTGTTAATTGTATCTCCCTGTTAATTATATTCCCTGTTTAATGTATCTCCCTGTTAATTATATCCATGTTTAATGTGTCTCCCTGTTTATTGTATCTCCCTGTTAATTGTATCTCCCTGTTAAATATATTCCCTGTTTACTGTATCTCCCTGTTAATTATATCCATGTTTAATGTATCTCCCAGTTTATTGTATCTCCCTGTTAATTATATCCATGTTTAATGTATCTCCCTGTTTATTGTATCTCCCTGTTAATTATATCCATGTTTAATGTATCTCCCTGTTTATTGTATCTCCCTGTTAAATATATCCATGTTTAATGTATCTCCCTGTTAATTATATTCCCTGTTTAATGTATCTCCCTGTTAATTATATCCATGTTTAATGTATCTCCCTGTTAATTGTATTCCCTGTTTAATGTATCTCCCTGTTAATTATATCCATGTTTAATGTATCTCCCTGTTTATTGTATCTCCCTGTTAATTATATCCATGTTTAATGTATCTCCCTGTTTATTGTATCTCCCTGTTAATTGTATCTCTCTGTTAATTGTATCTCCCTGTTAATTATATTCCCTGTTAATTGTATCTCCCTGTTAATGATATTCCCTGTTTAATGTATCTCCCTGTTAATTATATCCATGTTTAATGTATCTCCCTGTTAATTGTATCTCCCTGTTAATTATATCCATGTTTAATGTATCTCCCTGTTTATTGTATCTCCCTGTTAATTATATCCATGTTTAATGTATCTCCCTGTTTATTGTATCTCCCTGTTAATTGTATCTCTCTGTTAATTGTATCTCCCTGTTAATGATATTCCCTGTTTAATGTATCTCCCTGTTAATTATATCCATATTTAATGTATCTCCCTGTTAATTGTATCTCCCTGTTAATTGTATCTCTCTGTTAATTATATTCCATGTTTAATAAATCGGTCTTTTATTTGCAGTCCTGGTTTAGTGTATTTTTCTGTGAATTTTGTTCTCCTGTTTAATCTATCTCCTTTCTTGTTCTTTAGGTTATCGACCTGCTGAAGGTATCCTCCTGCTAATTATATTCCCTGTGAACGATTTCTCTCCGTTAATTGTATTTACCCTTTGATGTGTCTGCCTGTTAATTATATTTCCAGTCTTCTTTATCTCTCAGTTAATTATATTCTCATGTTTAACGTAACTCCCAGTTAAATGTATTCTGTGTTTAATATGCCTCGCTATTCATTATAGCTCTTGTACTCCGAATCTCGGTGTTATATATTTTTCCTGTTTAATATGTCACCCAGTTAATTATCTTCCCTGTTTATTGTATCTCCCTGTTATTAAAGTTCCCAGTTCAATCTATCTCCCTGTTAATTATATTCCGTATTTAAGGTATCTCACTGTTAATATTTTTCGGTTTTAATTTAGCTCCCTTTTGATGATATTCCCTGTCAATGTTTCTCCCTTTTAATTATACTCCATGTTTATTTTATCTCCCTGTTATGGGTTTATTTTTAATCAATCTCCCTGCTAATTATCCTCCGTGTTTAATATTTCTCCCTGCTCTTTATACTCCATGTTTATTGTGCCTCCCAGTTAATTATATACCCTGTTTAATTTATTGCCCTGTTAATTATATTCCCTGTTCAATATTCTTCCCTGTTCATTAAATTCCATATTTATTTTCTCTCCCAGTTAATTATATTCCCTGTTTAATTAAACTCCCTGATAATTTACCCCATGTTTATTGTTTCTCCCAGTTAATTATATTCTCTCTTTAATGTATCTCCCTGTTAATTACATTTCATGTTTATTCTATCTCCCTATTAATTGGATCTCTCTGTTAATGGTATCCCCGTTTTAATGCATCTCCCCAATAATTGTATTCCCTATTTATTGTAACTCCCTGATAATTGTATTCCCTGCTTAATGTATCTGCCTGTAAATTATATTCCCTGTTTATTGTATCTCCCTGTTTATTGTTTTCTCTTTTTAATGTATCTCCCTGTGAATTGTATGCCCTGTTTTATGTATCTCTCCGTTAATTATATCCCATGTTTAATGTATCACACTGTTAATTGTATCTCCCAGTTTATTCTATTCCCTGTTCATTGTATCTCCCTGTTAATTGTATTAGCTGTTTATTGTATCTCCCTGTTAATTATATTTACCTGTTAATTATATTTACCTGTTAATTATATTCCATGTTTAATGTATCTCACTGTTAATTGTATCTCCCTGTTTATTCTATCCCCTGTTTAATGTATGTCCCTGTTAATTATATTCCCTCTTTATTGTATCTCCCTGTTAATTATATTTACCTGTTAATTATATTCCATGTTTAATGTATCTCACTGTTAATTGTATCTCCCTGTTTATTCTATCCCCTGTTTAATGTATGTCCCTGTTAATTATATTCCCTGTTTATTGTATCTCCCTGTTAATTATATTTACCTGTTAATTATATCCCATGTTTAATGTATCACACTGTTAATTGTATCTCCCAGTTTATTCTATTCCCTGTTCATTGTATCTCCCTGTTAATTGTATTAGCTGTTTATTGTATCTCCCTGTTAATTATATTTACCTGTTAATTATATTTACCTGTTAATTATATTCCATGTTTAATGTATCTCACTGTTAATTGTATCTCCCTGTTTATTCTATCCCCTGTTTAATTTATGTCCCTGTTAATTATATTCCCTGTTTATTGTATCTCCCTGTTAATTATATTTACCTGTTAATTATATTCCATGTTTAATGTATCTCACTGTTAATTGTATCTCCCTGTTTATTCTATCCCCTGTTTAATGTATCTCCCTGTTAATTGTATTCCCTGTTTATTGTATCTCCCTGTTAATTATATTTACCTGTTAATTATATTCCATGTTTAATGTATCTCCCAATTTATTCTATCCCCTGTTTATTGTATCTCCCTGTTAATTGTAACTCCCTGTTAATTGTATTCCCTGTTTATTGTATTTCACAGTTAATTATACTCAATTTTTATTATATCTCCCTGTTAATTATATTTCCTGTTTAAGTATATTTCCATAATTTATGTTGCCTTTTTAATTTATCTCCCAGTTAATGATATTCCAGCTTTACTGCATCTCACTGTAATTTATATTCCCTGTTTATTGCATCATCAAGTTAATTATAATACATTCTTTTTGTCTGTCCCAGTTACTAATATATCCTGTTTACTATATCTCACTGTTAATTATCTTCCCCGTTTATTATATCTCCTCTTAATTATATTTCCCGTTTATTGTATCTCCCATTTAATTATATTTCCCGTTTAATGTATCTCCTTGCTACTTATACCCCATGTTTATTAAATCTCCTTGTTAATTATATTCCCTCTTTAATGTATCTCCTTGCTACTTATACCCCATGTTTATTAAATCTCCTTGTTAATTATATTCCCTGTTTATTGCATCTCCCTGTTAATTATAGTCCCTGTTTCATATATCCACCTGTTAATTATAATCCATCTTTAATATGTCTGTCTTGTTAATTATATTTCATGTTAATATATGACCCTGTTAATAATATTCCGTGATTTTTGTAGCTCCCTGTTAATTGATTTATCTTGTTTAAGTATATTCCCACAAATTATGTTGCCTTTTTATTGTATCTCCCAATTAATAATATTCCACGTTTATTGAATCTCCCTATTAATTATATTCCCTGTTTATTGCATCATCCAGTTAATTATAATCCATTCTTTTTATATCTCCCGTTTAATGATATATCCTGTTTACTATATCACACTGTTAATTATATTCTGTGTTTAATGGCTCTCTCTGTTAATTATAGACCCTGCTTAATGTATCTCACTGTTAATTATATTCCCTGCTGAATTGTATCACCCTGTTTATTGTATCACCCCGATAATTATATTCCCTGTTTCATGTATCATCCTGTTAATTATATTTCCTGTTTATTGTTGCACTCAGTTAATTATTTCCCCTGTTTAATATATCTACCAGTTAATAGTATTCCATTTTCAATGTCTCTCCCAGTTAGTTAGATTGCCTGTTTAATGCATCTCCTTGTTAATTACATTCCATGTTTATTGTATCTCCCTGTTAATTATCTTACCTGTTTAAGTAACTCCCTGTTAATTGAATAGCCTGTTTATTGTCTCTCCCTGTTAATTGCCTGTTTACTGCATCTCCCAGTTAATTGTATCTCCCAGTTAGTTGTATTCCATGTTAGTTGTATGTCCCTGTTAATTAAATCGCCTATTTAATATATCTACCAGTTAATAATATTCCATTTTATAATATCTCCCTGTTAATTATTTTCCCTGGTTAATATATCTCTCCCTGCTAATTATATTCCATGTTTATTGTTTCTCTCTGTTAATTATATCCATATTTCAAATATTTACCAGTCAATAATGTTCCATTTTAATGTATCTCGCTGTTAATTATATTCCCTGTTTAATGCATCTCAATGTTAATTGTATTCCCTGTTTAATGCATCTCGATGTTAATTGTATTCCCTGTTTATTGTATCTTCCTGTTAATTGTACCTCCCTGCTAATTGTATTCCCTGTTTAATGTATCTCTCTGTTAATTGTATCTCTCTGTTAATTATATCCCTGTTTAATGTATCTCGCTGTTAATTGTATTTCCTGTTTAACGTATCTTCCTGTTAATTGTTTATCCCTTTTAATTATATTTCCTGTTTATTTAATCCCCTATTAATTGTATTCCCTGTTTAATGTATCTCCCTGTTAATTATATTCCCTGTTTAATGTATCGCCCTGTTAATTGTATCTCCCTGTCAATTATATTCCCTGTTTATTTTATCTCCCTGGTAATATTTATTGCTTTTGACTTTAGCACACTTTTAATGATATTCCCTCTTTAATGTGTCTCCCAGTTAATTATACTCCATGTTTAGTGTATTGCCCTGTTAGTTATATTCGCTGTTCAATATTCTTCCCTGTTAATTAAATTCCATACTTATTTACTCTTTCAGTTAATTATAATTCCTATTTAATGTATCTCCTCGTTAATTGTATCTCCCTGTTTAATGTATCTCCCTGATAATTATGTTCCCTGTTTAAAATATCTCACTGCTAATTGTTTGTTTAATGTATCTCCTTGTTAATTATGATCCCTGTTTAACCTTTCTCCAACAAAAATTCCCATCAAAGGAAATTTCCTGTTATTTAAATTCTCAGCCTAATGCCTCATCCTGTTGATTGTATTCTTGATTAATCTATCTCCCAGTTATATTCCCCTTTTTCATTAAAGTCCCTGTTAATTATTTCCTGTTTCAATGTACCTTCCCATTAATAATATACCCTGTTTAATGTATCTCCCTGTTGATTATATTCGGGTTTAATCTATCTCGCAGTTAATGATATTCCCCTTTTTACTTATAGCTTCTTTTTAATTTTGATCCATGTTTCATGTATCGCCCTGTTAATTAGATTCCCTATTTAATCTGTCCCTGGGTTAATTATATTCCCTTTTAATTAAAAATCCTTATTAAGTAGTTTCCCTTTTCAATGTATCTCCTCGTTAATTATATTCCCTGGTTAAATTATCTCCCTGTTAATTACATTCACAGTTTAATATATCTCCCTATTCATTATTTTTCCTGTTTGATCTGTCTTCCAGTTCATTATATTGCCTGTTCGATGTATTTCACTGTTAAACATATTCCCTGACTACGTATCTCCCTTCAGTCATACTTCTTGCTCATTCTGCCTGTGAAGTGTATTCCGTTTAATGTAACCCCTGTTCATTACATTCCCGTTTATTGTTTCTCCCTGTTCGTTATATTCCTTTCTGAATGTAACATTGTTAATTGCAGTGGCAAGTGGTCCAGAGGAAAACCACAAAGAAAAAACATCCCAAAGCCACCACCCAAACCAGTGGCAAGAGGAGGCTTTCATCTGAATCAGACTGCAACAACTCCTCTTCACTGGACGGGGAAATGCTGGAACGACAGCCCCTTCAAAAGAGGCGGCAGAACTCCGAGATGGATGATAAAGCATCCCAGCCCCCGGGCACTGGAAGCTGTGATGGGCCCGGCGTGCCCCAACCCCAATTCCCCACACGTAACGACGTGGCCAACGCATCTCAGCTCCGGGACACCGGGAGCAAAGACACGTCTGGCGCACCTGAGCTCCGGGAGACCGGGAGCTGTGATGTTTTCGAGGAGGAACAGATGGAAGCAGCTGAGGACAACCCAATCCTCTCTGCCTACAAGACCCCCCCGATGTCACCCGAGCGGCACAAACCCTGCAGGAAAAATCAGGAGGGGTTTCTGAGCCCAACCAACGTGAAACTGCTTGCGCATACGATGGGTATGCAGGAACATCCCGAAGGGGAAGGACTGGGACTAGCGAGGACAAATGGTATGGGAAGCAACAACTAATTTTTAGTAAAAAATGGGTGTAAGAATTGCTTCCATTAATGTGCGTAGCATTAAATCGACTACGCGATGTGTTTCAACCTTGGATTACCTTGCCAAGGTCAAAGCTGACCTACTGTTTCTGCAGGAGTGTGGAATACCACACCTCAGCACCTACAGGCAGTGGTCGCGATGGTGGTCCCACGGGCCATCGATCTGGTCGGGGGGTAATGACTGCCGTTCCTCCGGCCTGGGTATTCTGCTGCGGGGAGGTAACTTCACCATCTCCGAAGTTAAGGAGGTGGTGGGCGGCCGCCTCCTCGTAGCAGACGTGATGTACAACAACGCTCCGCTCCGGTTGATCAACGTGTACGCCCCGGTACAACGCAGCGAGCGGCTGACCGTCTTCCAGCAGCTCCCACTGCTGCTGGCGACGTCCAGGCCGGTCATCCTAGGCGGTGACTTCAACTGCATCATCGATGCGGCTGGACGATCCGGCAGTGACGACAGAAAACTGGACGCTACGTCCAGATTCCTCATAGAAACAGTTAAGGATGCCAAACTGCACGACGTCTTCAGCAAACCTGCAGACGGAGCGCAGCGCAGATACACATGGTCAAGATCGGACGGGTCTGCCCGTTCCAGGATTGACTTCCTGTTTGTTTCCCGTGCTGTCACGGTCGGATCCACCGACGTCAAGCCGGTGTTCTTCTCCGACCACTGCCTCTTACTGGCCGACTGTCACTTACAGGACGACCAGCGGGTTGGCAGAGGGACGTGGAAGCTCAATGCGACACTGCTGACCCCAGAGAACGTTGAGGAACTCAAAAGGGATTACAAAGGTTGGAGGACCGTGAAACCCCTCTTTGAGTCTCCAGTTCACTGGTGGGAAGCGATAAAGGAGAACATCAAGAGGTTCTTCATCCACAAAGGTGTTCAGAAGGCGAGAGAGAGACAGAGGGAACTGTCCCGACTCCAGAAAATTATGCAAAATCTACTCCGGTTGCAGTCAATGGGGGTCGAGGTCAAGGAGGACCTCCAAGAGGTGAAGAGCCAGCAGGCCTCGCTCTTTGCCAAGGAGGCCTCCAAGATCATCTTCCGGTCCAGAGTCCGCTCCATCGAGCAGGATGAGACGTGCTCGCGTTACTTCTTCCAAAAGGTACACAGAGAGAGCTCTGTTATCAGCAGCCTGAAGGAAGAAGATGGCTCGGTAACGTCTTCGCAGTCCGACATACTAAGGATCAGCAAATCCTTTTATGCTGGGCTGTATGACGCGAAGCCCACAGACAGCAGAGCCTCCCAGTCCTTCCTGTCATCTATCACAGAGGTCTTAGATGACAGCAGGAGGGAGGGACTGGACAAGCCGCTAACTCTGGACGAGCTGACAAAGGCCGTCGAGTCTTTCGAGGCGAGTAAAACTCCCGGGAGCGACGGCTTACCGGTCGAGTTGTACTCGTCCCTGTGGGACTGGGTCGGCCCGGACCTGCTGGAAGTATACGAGAGTATGCTCCTGGCCGGTAGCATGTCAGAATCCATGAGAAAAGGCATCATCACCCTCATTTACAAGCAGAAGGGGGAGAGGGTAGAAATCAGAAATTGGCGGCCCATCTCACTGCTTAATGTTGATTACAAGATTCTGTCCAAAGTCATAGCCAGTCGAGTCAAGTCTGCTCTGGAGCTGGTGATTCACCCCGATCAGACCTGTACTGTACCCGGCAGGAAGATCTCTGATAGCCTCGCGCTACTCAGGGATACGATCGCCTACGTACGGGACAGGAGGGTGGACACCTGCCTCATCAGCCTGGACCAGGAGAAGGCTTTTGACAGGATATCGCACACCTACATGATGGACGTGCTTTCCAAAATGGGGTTTGGGGAGGGAATCTGCAATTGGATCCAACTGCTCTACACAAACATCAGTAGCGCAGTGTCAATCAACGGGTGGGAATCTGAAAGTTTCCCGATCAAATCTGGAGTCAGACAGGGCTGTCCTCTGTCCCCGGTCTTGTTTGTTTGCTGTATTGAACCCTTTGCTGAGTCTATTAGGAAGGATGCGAGCATAAGAGGGGTGACAATCCCAGGCAGCGGAGGCACTCAGGTCAAAACCTCCCTGTACATGGATGACGTCGCCGTCTTCTGCTCGGATCCGCTGTCCGTGCGCAGACTGATGAGCATCTGCGACCAGTTCGAACTGGCCTCGGGAGCCAAAGTTAACCACGGCAAGAGCGAGGCCATGTTCTTTGGGAACTGGGCTGACCGATCCTTTGTCCCCTTCACCGTCAGGTCAGATTACCTGAAGGTGCTGGGGATATGGTTCGGAAGGGCCGGGGCGTGCACCAAAACATGGGAGGAGCGAGTAGCCAAGGTACGACAAAAGTTGGGCATGTGGGGGCAGCGATCTCTCTCCATTGTGGGTAAGAACCTGGTCATCAGGTGCGAGGCGCTCACGTTGTTGCTCTACGTGGCGCAGGTCTGGCCCATACCCCACTCCTGCGCCGTGGCAGTCACCCGAGCCATTTTCCGCTTCGTCTGGGGATCTAAAATGGACCGGGTCCGGAGGGACACGATGTTCAAATCTCTGGACATGGGCGGGAAAAATGTACCCAACGTGGCCCTCATCCTGATGACCACCTTCGTGTGCGGCTGCATCAAGCTATGTGTAGATCCCCAGTACGCAAACTCCAAGTGTCACTACGTGCTGAGGTTCTATCTGTCCCCGGTGTTGCGAAGGATGGGCCTGGTCACATGGCCGCGGAACGCTCCGTGCAGTTGGGACGTGCCGTACCACCTATCCTTCGTGGAGCAGTTTCTGCGGAAAAACACCTTTGACCACCGGTCCATCAGGCAGTGGTCTGCACGGAATGTCCTCAAGGCCCTACGGGAAAAGGAAACGGTGGATCCTGTCGGATGGTTCCCCGAGCAGACCGTCAAAGTCATTTGGCGGAATGCCTCATCACCAGAACTTTCAAACAAGCACCAAGACGTAGCTTGGCTGGTGGTGAGAAGGGCCCTCCCCGTCAGATCCTTCATGCACACCCGAAGTCTCGCCCCCTCCGCACAGTGCCCCCGCGTTGGCTGTGGTGGGGAAGAGACGGTCGCCCACCTCCTCCTGGAATGTGCCTTTGCAAAGCAGGTGTGGAAAGAGATGCAGTGGTTTTTGTCAAGGTTCATCCCAAGCAGCTCTGTAACACAGGAGTCTGTGCTCTACGGGCTGTTCCCAGGGACGCACACCGAGACAAACATCAACTGCTGCTGGAGGGCTATCAATTCGGTGAAAGACGCCCTTTGGTCTGCCCGAAACTTGCTGGTCTTCCAGCGCAAAGAGTTGTCCACCGCCGAATGTTGCAGACTGGCACATTCCAAGGTCCAGGACTACGTGCTGAGGGACGCACTAAAGCTAGGGGCAGCCGCAGCAAAGGCTCAATGGGGAAAGACCACAGTGTAAGGTTCCCCCACCAAGCTGGACTGAGGGGCTGGATCCATGGGAAACACCTCGAACTGTATCGTTAATATTTTCATTTGCTGTAAATGTAAAACTGTAATTGGCATGACAATAGTGAAATGGAAGGGTTGTGAAGAAACTCATGATAGTATTGAAAGAAACTGATCTCTTTTGCAATGTTTGTATTTTTTCGTGCTGTTTGGAAACTGTTTGCAATGTAATTTTTACAGATTTTTATGAATAAAGTATATTTTGGGAAAAAAAAAAAAAAAAAACATTGTTAATTGCATTCGGGTTTACTCTATCTCTCTGTTTATTAAATCGCATGTTTAATGTATCTGCCTGTTTATTATATTCCCTGTTTAATATGCCCCCTCTTAATTATATACCCTGTTTACTATTTCTCACAGTTAATTACATTCTCCTGTTTAAGCTATATTTCTGTTAAATATATTTCCTGTTTAATTATATGCCCTGTTTAAGTTATCTCTCTGTCAATTATATTTACAGCTTAATATATCTCCCTATTAATTTTATTCCCTGTTTTATCTGTATCCTTGTTAATTATATTCTACTTTTAATTATATTTCCCTGTGGATGATAGTCCCTGTATATTGCATTTCGCTATTAATTATATTCCCTGTTTAATGGAACTCTGTCAGTAATGTTCTTCGTTTAATATATGGCATTGTTAATTAAACTCCCAGTTCAATGTAAACCTTGATGATTAGATTCCTAATGTATCTGTTACTTATACTCCGTTTAAATGTCTGGCCCTTTTAATTGCGTTCTCTCAAATACATCTACCTGTTAATTATATTATATTCCCTGTTTAGTGTATCTCCGTGTTACTTATATTCTCTTGCTTAAAGTCTCTTCCTCTATTATAGTTCCCGTTTAATGTATCTCCCTATTGATTATAAACCCCGTTTCGGGTATCTCCCTGTTAATTATATTCCTTACTTATCACACTTGTTAACTATATTATCTTTAATTTGTCTCCCTGGCAATTATATTCCCTGTTTCAGGTATCACCCTGTTACTTTTATTCCCCCGTTTAATTTCGGTGATAATTATATTCTCTGTTTAATGGATCAGCGTGTTATCTCTATTCATCCGATTAATGTATCTCCCTGTCAGTTATGTTTTCTTGTTTAATTTTTTTCCCCCGGGTTAAATACATTTTGCCATTTATTATGTATCTCCTGTCATATTTTCTTTAATTTCATGGATGGGTTTATCATTAAATGCGGATGGAAGCTCCCTCGGCACACTGCCCAGGTCTCGGGGGATTGAAGGGCGATCAGAGCAGATCCCTTTCTGCCTGGTCCTCCGTGGCTGGGTATTAAACAGCGGCTCCGTGTCCTTTCAGACATGCTCTCGCCCCCTGGCTGATCGCCCGGCACATGTCAGCACTTTAAGTTTCAAACTCTCAGGTCTGTGATACACCCTTTCTGAATTTCCCCTGCACACATCCCCTGTTCCCTTTTCTTTTGCTGCAAGCGTGCTTTTTTTTTTTTTGATTTTGATTTTTTAAAAAAGAACTTCTCTGGCCCTTTCTGCGCTCACACCGAATAATCTGCCGTGTCATGTAGGTGGGAAGTTAGGTCACGGGCGGGCCCCGCCGTCCCAGACATACCTAGAACCATCTCTTTTCGGTTCCTGTGTCGAGTCAAAGCGAGAGATGGTTCTGATTCATTCTCTAGAGTGTAATGAGAACCAGCATTCCGCCTTCTTTTACCTTCAGATCACTCCTTAGCTTAGCTCAGCACTTTTCGCTTCCTTCAGGGTGCATTTCCGTCATTCCGCTGCCCAGCGCCTCCCACCCCGACCCCCTTCCCACATTTGCTCGCAGTTGCCAAGCCCAGCTTCCCTTCATTCTGCATCTGTCATTGAAGTCTTATTCCGCCATTCAATCTTACCCAGCAAACATCTATCAATCTTCAACAGCTTTTCTGGGCGGGGGGGGGGGGGGGGGGGTGGGGGGAGAGTTCCAGATTTCCACTCCCCTCTGTGGGAAGAAGTGCTTCCTGATATCAGCCCCGAACCGCCTGGCTCTAATTTTCTGGTTCTTCCCCCATATTCTGGACTCCCTACCACCAACACCGCCCCCCTCCCCACCACCCCCCCCCCCCCATCCCCCCACCACCATAGCAAATAGTTTTGATACTATCAACTTCTTTACCATCCCAACCATCTTAAACACCTCAATTAGATCACATTTTCGATGGAAATCAAAGGTTATCGGGGGTAGATGGGAGTGTGGAATTCGAGACACAATCAGATCAGCCATGATCTTATTGAATGGAGGATCAGGCTCAAGGGGCCGAATAGCCTACTTCTGCTCCTAATTTATTTGTTCTCATGCACAAATACACAAACACACTCGTACATGTACACATGCATACACTCAAATGCAGACATGTACACACGCTCACAAACACACCCACTAAAATGTACACAGCTTCTAAAATACACACACTTAACATACACCCACTGAAATATACACACACAAGCACACATATGCTCGCATACACACACTCACAAGCATACACATTGAAATATATGCACACATGCGCACATGTACATGATCACACACGGAAATATACACGCAATCACACTCACAAACACAAATTGATATAAGTACACAAACACACCGAGACACTGAACTACACACAAACACACTGAAGTATCCATGCTGAAATATGTACACATCCAATGAATATAAACACACACTGAAATATACACACACAAACACACACTGGAGCATGCACACAAATATAACCACATACAATGAAATATACACACACAATCAAACACTGGAACATACACACAAATATAACCACATACACTGAAATATACACACACAATCAAACACTGGAACATACACACAAATATAACCACATACACTGAAATAGACACACACTGAAATATACACACACAATCACACACTGGAGCATGCACACAAATATAACCGCATACACTGAAATATACACACACAATCAAACACTGGAACATACACACAAATATAACCACATACATTGAAATATACACACACTGAAATGTACACACACAATCACACACTGGAGCATGCACACAAATATAACCACATACACTGAAATATACACACACAAACACTGGAACATCCACAGAAATATAACCACATACACTGAAATATACACACACAATCACACACTGCAAGACATACACACAAATATAACCACATACATTGAAATATACACACACTGAAATATACACACACAATCACACACTGGCATATACACACTGAAATATATCCACATACACTGACATATGCAAATACTGAAGTATACACATCCTCACAAACACACAGATTGAAATACACACACATACAGAAATATACACACACACTGATATCTACATACATACACACACACACACATATCTAAGCACACACACACAAAGATATGTGAACACACACTGATATATACACAAACATACACACTGAAAAAAATACACACATTGACACTCACAAACATATTCACACATAATGAAATACATACACAAACATGCACACTCAGATATGCAGACAAACATACACATATGTGCATAGGTATATGTACGTATATATATATATATATATATATACATTCACACTAACACTCATAGTGACATTTGCATATACACACAAACACACATACATATATACACATATATACATTTATATAAACACACAACCAGATGCATTGTATAGTATAAAGACAAAGCTTCAAGCCAATTTCAGACCCTGCCAAAGAGTGGCCCATTCACAAATGTGAAACAGCAGATCATGCAAATGGAGCTTCTGTTTGGGAACATTTCAGCAGCTAGCAAACCAAATGGCATTACCGCAGATCCTTAAGATTGAACATTTGAGGAGGGTGGTGGGGGACACATTTAGCAGGGGCTGGAGGGTGGAGCAACAAGACAGCAACATGAAAAGGGGCCAGAGCTTGGGATAATGTGCAAGGAACGGTGGAGTTCAGGGCAAGAGCCAATTGTGCCATTGCAATAGACGGTGTAAGCTTTAGGATTTCTACAATCCAAAGCAACTGAACACCCAGGAGGCTTGTGTCTCATGCACGTGACTTCATAGAATCATCGAATGAGAAAACACAGGAGGCCATTCGGCCTATTTTGCTGGTACCAGTTCTTTGAAAGAGCTATCCAATCAATCCCATTTCCCCCACCTCCTCACTCTGCCCCCAGCTCTTTCCCCATCGCCCCAGAATGTTTTTCCCCTTTCAAGTATTATCCCATTTCTCCAATTCCCCTTTTGAAAGTTCCTATTGAATCTGCTTCCACCGTCCTTTCAGGGCAGCACATTCCAGGTCACAACAACTCACTGTGTAAAAACATTTCTCCTCATCTCCCCCTCTGGTCCCTCTGCCGATTATCTTAAACCTGTGTCCCTCTGGTTACCGACCCTCCTGTCACTGGAAACAGTTTCTCCTTATTTACTCCATCAAAACCCTTCATGGTTTTGAACGCCTCGATTAAATCTCCCCTTAACCATCTCTGCTCTAAGGAGAACAATCCCAGCTTCTCCAGTCTCTCCACATTAACTGAACTCCCTCATCCCTGGGAGCATTCTGATACATGTCCCCTTAACCTTTTCTTCTCTAAGGGGGGAAACACCAACTTCTCAAGTCCTTCAGGAAGGGTGGGTTGGGGAGAGGGTGGGGGGAGCGGAAGATTGAGATTCCGTTCAGATTAACAGCCCAGACTAGAAAGCAGGATCCACTCACCTGAGTTCGTTCTGAATCCTTTCAGATGAACACATGGAAATCTCATCGATTTTGTTAAGCCAGCTGACAACATGGAAGTTAAACTTAAAGCCAAGAAATTTCAAACAGGTTAACCTGAGTGCAGTTTCTTTACATATATAGCTGTATCTACAGTCAAAAACGCTGCAGCATTTACAGTGCACCTGTTACAGCGAGTGTAGCTTCAAGCTAAATGATTCTGTGCATTAGGGCGAATGATAAGTTAAATGGAAATATTTTGCTCTCTATTGTAATCGGATGCCCTCGCATGAGTCACGGAATCATGGTTAACTAGATAGACAGAAGTAGTCGTTCCACTAGCGAAAGTTACACTGTTTTGGAAAGAAAAATGCGTTGCCGGTACAAGATTTTTGTGTGTTTTTTTTTTCAATTAAAAAGTAAGGGGGTTTGTACGGGGAGATTTGAACAAGAGACAAAAAGAAAGTATTGCAGGTCGTTTTTTTTTTTCCGGCAGTGATCTCGATGGCGAAGAGGGTTGGCATTACATCCCGCAGAGAGCAAAATCATAAAACAATCAGCCAATGTAGTCCCAGTGCCAAGTGTCGAGCAGGCAAACATACTGTGTCCTGGGCAAAAGGGTACAGGTCTCTTCACAAACAGCCGTCTTACCTTTCTTTTCATCGAATTTAATCCATTCAGATTTATACCCAATGTAAAACGTAAAAATACACATAATTTTTCATAAAGCTAATGGTGACCATGAAACCATTGTCGATAGTTGTGAAAAAAAAACTGGTTGACTAATGTCCCTTGGGGAAGGAAATCTGCCGCCCTTACCTGGTCTGGCCTACATTTGACTCCAGACCCACTGCAATGTGGTTGACTCTTAAATGCCCTCTGAAATAGCCACTCAGTTCGGGGGAAATTGGGGATGGGCAATAAATGCTGGCCGAGCCAGCGATGCCCACATCTCACAGGGGAATATAAAAAATTATGAGATGTATAAACGGCATGATGCATATTGGCACAACATTGTATAGAGTATAGACAGTGCACTGAGTTGTATACGCAGTGATATGTATTAAATTGAATTACAAGGAATATACAGCACAGTAACAGACCATTCGGCCCATCAGCTCCATGCTGGTCTTTATGCCCCACTCGGACCTCCTCCCACCCCCTCTTCATCTCACCCTATCAGCATCTCCTTCCATTCCTTTCTCCCCCGTGTGTTTATCAAACTTCCCCTTAAATCCATCGACACTACCCTGTGGTAGCGAGTTCCACATTCTCACCACTCTCCGGGAAAAGAAGTTTCTCCTGAATTCCCGATTGGATTTATTAGTGACTATCGTATATTGATGGTCCTCTAGTTTTCTCTTCAGACTCTGGAAACATGCTCTCTATCTTTGTGTATACGCTATCAAAACCTTTCAGAATTTTAAAAACCTCTGTTAGGTCATCCCTCAGCCTTCTTTTTCAATAGAAGGGATTCAGTCCATTCATCCTTTGCTGATAGGTATAACCTGGCAGTTTCTGATATCATTCTAGCAAATCTTTTTCACACCCTCCCCAATGTCTCGATATCTCTTTTTTATAAAATGCTGACCAGAACTGCATACAATACAGTAACATGGTCGAACCAAGGTTCTGTACAGGTTTTTTACATCGCTTCACTACTTTTTAATTCTAGAAATAAATTCCAGTGTTTGTTATCACTTTCACCGATTTGAACATTTATACTGCGCGATCACCCTAGATTCCTATTTTCCAAGTAATAATTGACCTCCTTATTTCTCTTGGTGAAGTGTAATATTTTGCACTTATCTGTGTTGAGATTCATTTGCCAATTGGATGCTCATTCTACTAATGTATTTACATCTCCTTGTATCTAGTTACTGTCCTCCTCTGTGTTTTCCTCCCAATTTAGTGTCATCTGCAAATTTAGAAATTGTGTTTTTGATTAGTTAGTAGAGGTCGTGGGTTTGGAAGGTGCTGTCTAAGGAGTCTTGGTGCATTGCTGCAGTGTATCTTGTAGATGGTACACACTGCTGCCACTGTGCGTCGGTGGTGGACGGAGTGAATGTTTGTAGATGGGGTGCCAATCAAGTGGGCTGCTTTGTCCTAGATGGTGTCGAGCTTCTTGAGTGTTGTTGGAGCTGCACCCATCCAGGCAAGTGGAGAGTATTCCATCACACTCCTGACTTGTGCCTTGTAGATGGTGGACAGGCTTTGGGGAGTCAGGAGGTGAGTTACTTGCTGCAGGATTCCTAGCCTCTGACCTGCTCTTGTAGCCACAGTATTTATATAGCTACTCCAGTTCAGTTTCTGGTCAATTATAACTGCCAGGATGTTTATAGTGAGGAATTCAGTGATCGTAATGCCATTGAATGTCAAGGGGAGATGGTTAGATTCTTTCTTGTTGGAGATGGTCATTGTCTGGCACTTGTGTGGCGCGAATGTTACTTGCCACTTATCAGCCCAAGCCTGGATATTGTCCAGGTCTTGCCGCATTTCTACACAGACTGCTTCAGTATCTGAGGAGTCACGAATGGTGCTGAACATTGTGCAATCATCAGCGAACATCCCCACTTCTGACCTTATGATTGAAGGAAGGTCATTGATGAAGCAGCTGAAGATGGTTGAGCCTAGGACACTACCCTGAGGAACATCCTACAGTGATGTCCTGGGCTAAGATGATTGACCTCCAACAACCACAACCATCTTCCTTTGTGCTAGTCATGACTCCAACCAGCAGAGAGTTTTCCCCTGATTCCCATTGACTCCAGTTTTGCTCGGGCTCCTTGATGCCATACTCGGTCAAATGCTGCCTTGATGTCAAGGGCAGTCACCTCACCTCTTGAGTTCAGCTCTTTTCTCCATGTTTGAACCAAGGCTGTAATGAGTTCTTGTACATCTATTCAATCTCCCCTCAATCTCCTTTGTTCTAAGGAGAACCAACCCAGTTTTTCCAACTAACCTTGTAACTAAAATGCTCCATCCCTGGAACCATTCTGGTAAATCTCCTCTGCACCCTCTGCAGGACCCTCACATCCTTCCTACGCACGTTATACATTATAGAGGCAATTTATCACATAGTATAGTTTATCATGAAGAATATGCAGTGTGTCTTGCACCTCGTATAAAGTATTTAATATATATTCAATCCAATACAGTTTATCTGCTTCACGAATCAGGGCCTTTTAAACAAAATGATTGGTTGGTTGGCACCTACAAAAGATAATGGACATTCAACAAACAAACCATTTAGGTGGGGTGTCGTTTGGTGCACTTTTGTTGAAGACTGTGAAGACCAGACAGAATGGAATTTATTTATAAAAAGCGCAGTGTGTCTTATAGAATATATTTCGTAATGAAGCTAATGGAGTATATATTGCACAACCTACTTCTAGACAATCCAATGATGCACGTCTTAAAATTAACCTAATATATTGCCGAGAATATAATTTGCGTCCCATGCGCCAAATCACGTTTCTACCAATATTTGATCCAATGAAATGCACTGAATAACTGTTTGAAATCATAGAATCCGGTAGCAGACAACATTTTTTTTTTTGAAATAGCGGTTCAGATCTTTTGTTTTGCGCTTCAGAGTTGCTGGTTTGGTGAAGTTGGAGATTGAAATGTGGGGAGTGTGTGACGCCTGTCGCGCATCCGGCCCGTTAATTCCGGACCCTTTCTCTCAAGAACTCTTCGTGTCAAATGCTGATAAGAATCGAGTGCACCTTTTGCAATCATAAAAAAAAATCCCGCACTTTTTCTTTTGCAAAGACGGCAGGACCACGAAGGCTTGTGAGAGTTTGATGTGATTCGAAGTACCAACATTTGCAGGGCTCCGGGGGATATGTGGGGAAATGTAACTTCTCCCTCGCTGCTTTGTGTGCCCTTCCCACACGACTTAATACCCATGTTTATTCAATGTGTACCAGTTTCTCACAGGGGGCTTCATCAAACGCCTCGTTCAGTACAGCTCAGTGCTTTCTGATTCTCTCTCTGCGCACAAAATCCAGGTTCACAACATTTACTGTGTAGACACAGCGCAGAACTTGTTGAAGGTTGCAAGGCAGGTTGAGAAAGCGGTTCATATGGATGCTTTGTTGACAGAGAGGACAAGGAAGTTATGATAAACCTTTATAAAACACTGGTTCGGCCTCAACTAGAGAATCGTGTCCAATTCTGGGCAGCGCGCTTTAGGAAGGGTGTGGAGGCATCAGAGAGGGTGCAGGAAAGGTCCCGCGAGAATGGTTCTGGGGTTGAGAGACCACAGTTGTGTGGATAGGTCGGAGAAGCTGGGGCCGTTCCCCCTGCAGAAGAGAAGATCGAGAGGAGATTTGATGGAGACATTCAGGGGTCTGGGCAGAGTAGATCGAGAGAAACTGTTCCCACTGGTGAAAGGGTCGAGAACGAGAGGGCACAGATTTAAGCTGACTGGTAAAAGAAGCAACAGCGGCCTGATCAATGATCTTTTTTGTGCTGCGAGTGGTGAGGATCTGGAATGCGTGGCCTGAGAGTGCGGTGGAGGCAGATTCAACTGTGACTTTGAAAAAAGAATTGGATAATTATCAAAAGAGCAAATATTTGCAGGGCTGTAGGGGATGGGTAAGGGAGTGCCTCGAGGTGAGTTGCTCCGGCAAAAAAAAAAGGAGCCAGCATAGACACGACAGGCCGAATGGCCTCCATCTGTGCTGTAACCATTCTGTGATTCTATGGGAACTGAAACGGCGTCAGGCTGAATTCTGGAGAATTCAGTGGTCAGCAAAGAACAGCCAGTTCCGGACCTCAGCTTCAATCACGGCCTGGGCTGAGGGACAGCACTGAGATAAACCGACACTTAGCAACTGTCAGAGCATGGCATTAAAAGTGCATTAGTTACAGCTCTCTCTCTTAAATCCATTCTCATTATAAAGATCACAGAATCAACAAATATTCCCTCTAGTGAGTGGGTCAATAACCAGAGGTCGTGGCTTTAAAATCATTGGTAAAAGACCCAGAGGGGAGATGAGGAGAATTTCTTTTCCACTCGGGAGAGAAGGTGGGGGGTTCTCGGGATCTGGAACACTTGACCTGAAAAAGTTGGTGGAAAGTGGTTGCACAACGAATCCTGAAAGGGAGTTCCTCAAGGATGAAGAACCGATAGGGTCACGGGCAAAATGTGAGGATGGAGGACTAAACACGGCTGCTCTCTCAAAGGGACAGCACAGGCACGATAGGCCAAATGGCCTTCTTCTGTGCTCTGCCATTCTGCTATTCTGTGATTTGTCTTTCTACAATTTCATCCAAAGGACGATTTTCCTGACCTCCCATCTTCCACACTGCGTAACCTGAACTCATCCAAGACTCTGCGGCCTCCATGTCCTAACTCACACTGTTCGCCCACCAGAACATCTCTGCTCATGGCCTACATTGGCTCCTGGCCCAGCCAGGCCTCAATTTTAAAATTCCAGTATCTCTGCATTCCTCCAGTTCTGCCCTCTTGTGCATACCAGCACCACCACCCCCGCCACCACCTCCCCCACCCCCCCCCCCCCCCCACCCCCTCCCTCTCCCCTAGCCTTCAGCTGCCTGGGCCCTAAGCTCTGGAACTCCCTCACTAAACCTCTCTGCCTCTCTCTCCCTCTCCTCCTTAAAAAGGCTGCTTAAAACTTAGATCTTTGACCAAGATTTTGCTCCTGTCCTAATATCTCCTTATATGGCTCGGCATCAAATTTTGTTTAATAATCACTCCTGTCAATCACCCCGGACGTTTAGCCAGAAGCATCGATGGGAGGGGCTGCAGAAGGGAAGGAGGAAGATGAAGAAAGGCAAGGGGAAAGAGAGATAGAGGGAGAGGGAGGACAGGTAGGCACTCAGCAACAGAGAGAAGGGTGCAAAGAATAAAGGAGGGAAGAAAAGGGAGAGAATTAGCAAAGCACTCAGATCAAAAGAGATCAAAAGAGAGGAGAGAAAAAACACAGAGAGAGAGCTACAAGTGAACGTTCAGAGAGAGTGACGGAGGGAAGATAGAAAGAGGAATGAGTCAATAAAACACTAATATAGAGACAGGAAGGGAAGAGGGAGAAAATTCAGAGATGTGCAGATAGAGAGACAGACAGAGAATACACAGAGAGAAACAGCAAGAGAGAGAGAGAGAGAGACAGAGAGAGACAGATCGACAGAAAGAGCAAGAAACAGAAAAAGAGAATGAGAGAAAGAGAGAGAGATGAGAGAGAGAGACTGAGACAGACAGACATATATAGAGCAAAAAAGAGACAGCACGAAAGAGATAGAAAGAGAGACAGTGAGAGAACTAGTGAGTGAAAGACAAAAAGAGAGACAGAGAGAGAAAGACATCCTGACACTAGCAGAGAAATATCAACAAGGAGATACAAGGAAATATTTGAGGAGAGAGACAGAGAGAAGGGCAAGAAGGTGGGAACAGAGAGAGAAAGAGAGGGTCAGACAAGTGCCGAGATAAAGATACAGAAAAAAGGGGAGGTTACAGAAAAGGCAGCCAGGCAGTGAGGAGGACACATTGTTAAATACAGACACAAACACTGAAACGGAAAGACACATTACACACACACACACATACGCACAGACACAATGAAGCAGAGAGACCAGTGAAAGAACAACTGAGGATGGAGGAGGGCGATAATGGATGGATTGTGCACCAGGAACTGTAATATAAATGCACACAGGTTTCTATATAGGACAGGATGTGGATATAAGACAGATCTTTGACATGAACATCAAGCTAAAGATTATTATACAATTTGCTTATGATAATCTATTGTCATAGTGGAGTGTCTGTGACCCATTCGGAGTTTTCACCAGTCTGTGTGAGATTTAAAAAGAGCAAAATGCTCTGCACCGACCAATGACTGTCGCCCATTCACTGTCCTCAGCAGAGGGAAGCAACGTATATATTCGATAAGTCATTTTCCTTTTACAAGTTGATACTAGACTCCATGTGGTCAGAATTACAGAGGGAGAGAGACAGACAGACAGAGAAAGAGAAAGGGAAAGAGACAGACAGAAAGAGAGACACAGTGGCGCAGCGGTTAGCACCGCAGCCTCACAGCTCCAGCGACCCGGGTTCAATTCTGGGTACTGCCTGTGTGGAGTTTGCAAGTTCTCCCTGTGTCTGCGTGGGTTTCCTCCGGGTGCTCCGGTTTCCTCCCACATGCCAAAGACTTGCAGGTTGATAGGTAAATTGGCCATTAGCAATTGCCCCTAGTATAGGTCGGTGGTAAGGAAATATAGGGACAGGTGGGGATGTGGTAGGAATATGGAATTAGTGTAGGATTAGTATAAATGGGTGGTTGATGGTCGGCACAGACTTGGTGGGCCGAAGGGCCTGTTTCAGTGCTGTATCTCTAAACTAAACTAAACATACACATAGACAGTGAGAGAGACAGATTCAGAGAGAGAGATATGGACAGTGAGAGAGACAGATAGAAAGAGAGATAGAGAGAGAGATACACATAGACAGTCAGAGAGACAGACAGAAATACTCAAAGACAAAAGAAAGAGAAAGACAGACAGAAAGAGAAAGAGACACACACACAAAGACATAGATACACAGAGACAGTGAACAAAAGAGAGAGAGATAGGCAGATAGAGAAACAGAGATACAGAGAGACAGCAAACAAGACAGAGCAGAACAGAGAAACACAGGCAGAATTACACAGAGAGACAGTTAGAGAAACAGGGAAATAGAGAAAGGGAGAGAGAGAGAGAGAAAGAGTGATAGATCGCGCATGAGAGCAATAGATAAAGAAATAGACAGAGAGAGAGAGCAACAGAGACCGAGACAGAGAGACAGGGAGATGACCACACTGCCTTATTTGAAAATTGACAAAAATATCATGTTTTCAAGGATATGATGCTAGGCTTCCAAATTTTAAGGAAAGGCAACGTGGAAATTCTCCCAGCATTTCTATTCATGCAAAGCAGTGTTAAAATGACTAACGGTATCACCACAACACCCCATGCATTCATATTTTTTATTCATTCATGGGATGTGGGCGTCGCTGGCCAGGCCAGCATTTATTGTCCATCCCTCATTGCCCTTGAGAAGGTGGTGGTGAGCTGCCTTCTTGAACCGCTGCAGTCCATGTGGGGTAGGTAGACCCACAGTGCTGTTAGGAAGGGAGTTCCAGGATTTTGACCCAGCGACAGTGAAGGAACGGCGATATAGGTCCAAGTCAGGGTGGTGTGTGACTTGGAGGTGAACTTGCAGGTGGTGGTGTTCCCATACATCGGCTGCCCTTGGCCTTCTAGAGGTCGTGGGTTTGGAAGGTGCTGTCTAAGGAGCCTTGCTGTGTTGCTGCAGTGTATCTTGTAGATGGTACACACTGCTGCCACTGTGCATCAGTGGTGGAGAGAGTGAATGTTTGTGGATGGGGTGCCAATCAAGTGGGCTGCTTTGTCCTGGATGGTGTCGAGCTTCATGAGTGTTGTTGGAGCTGCACCCATCCAGGCAAGTGGAGAGTATTCCATCACACTCCTGACTTGTGCCTTGTAGATGGTGGACAGGCTTTGGGGAGTCAGGAGGTGAGTTATTTGCCGCAGGATTCCTAGCCTCTGACCTGCTCTTGTAGCCAATGCATTTATATGGCTACTCCAGTTCAGTTTCTGGTCAATGGTAACCCCCAGGATGTTGATAGCGAGGGATTCAGCAATGGTAATTCCATTGAATGTCAAGGAGAGATGGTTAGATTCTCTCTTGATGGAGATGGTCATTGCCTGGCACTTGTGTGACGCGAATGTTACTTGCCACTTATCAGCCTAAGCCTGGATATTGTCCAGGTCTTGCTGCATTTCTACATGGACTGCTTCAGTATCTGAGGAGTCACGAATGTTGCTGAACATTGTGCAATCATCAGCGAACATCCCCACTTCTGACCTTATGATTGAAGGAAGGTCATTGATGAAGCAGCTGAAGATGCCTTAGGCCTAGGACACGACCCTGAGGAACTCCTGACATTGAACAGATTTTCATTCGCCAATGCTATTAAGGGTTACAGAACCAATATGGGTAATTGGAGTTGAGATACAGATCAGCCATGAGCTCGCTGAATGGCAGAACAGGCTCGAGAGGGCAGAATGGCCTCCTCCTGTTGCTGTGTAACAGGCTCAATGAGCTAAATGGCCTCCTCCTGTTCATATGTAACAGACTCGAGAGGCTGAATGGCCTTCTCCTGTTCCTGTGTCCAGACGTCTCCCAACTGCAGTTAGATACCTGACAGTCTGACCTCACCACTCCAGCACCCAACTCTTTCAATTGTCAGCTTCACCCACCTCCATCTATTTGTATCTCCCTCAGTCTCTCATTCTGTCTGCTTTTCTATTTATCTATCCCCTTCTCTCTGCATCTCTGTCTATTTGTCTCACTGCCTTGGTATTCCTGTCTCTCTATCGCTTCTCCTTTTTGTCTCTCTCTATCTCCCTCTACCTCTCAATGACGTTGTATCCTTGTCTCTCTATCTCTCTCTACCTCTCTCTCTATCTCCTTCTATCTCTCAATGAATTTGCACCCCTGTCTCTCTATCTATCTCTGTCTCTTCTCCCTTTAGCTTTTTTTTCTGTTACTCCTGCTTTTGATTTCCTTCCATGGCCTCCCTCCCTTTCCTTTGATATCTCTTTCTTACTCACCTCTCCTCTCTCCATCTATCTCTGTTTCTTCCTCCTTTCCCCTGCTCTGACTGTCCATCGTCTCTCTTTTCTTTCCTCTGCCTCTTGCTCCCTCCCTCTCTCTGGGTCACCTTTCCCTCCCTCTCCCCTTCCTCTCTGTCTCTCTCTCTCTCTCGCCCCCTCCCTCTCCCTCACCTCCCTCTCCCTCCTTGTTAGACTGCAGCAGCAGTTACACACGGCTCCGCTTCGGAGGTGACAAAAGGGCCGCCAGAAGTTTGATTGGTTGAAAGTTGCTGAGTGAGCCGTGAGTTTGAAGTAGTTGCGAAAGTCTGGAACCGCAGAGGAAGCGGCGCCGAGAGCAGAGCAGAGAGCGAGAGAGAGAGAGAGTGACTGAGTGAGTGACTGAGTCCACACTGAAAACACAAAGCCGGTTCAAGGAGCGAGAGTGGTGTCTGGAGCTCCCTGAACCCTGCCCGGCTCCAGGACTGATCCCAACACCAGGACCTTCTGCAGCCAGCCCAGCTCCAGGACTGTCCTCACACCAGGACGCCCTGACCCAGCCCAGTTGCCACCAGTTCCAGGACCCCGCGTTGGCACCAGGATTTGGAAGGATGGTGTCCTCAGTGTGTTTTCTGCTTTCAATCCAAATCTTCACCGGTAAGAATTCAGATCTTCATTTACCTCCACCTCCCCCCAACCCTGCTTTCCCTGAATCCTGCCTCTAGACCATTCCTGTGCCCGCTGACCCGTCCCTCCTGTTCTACCCTGCCCCTTACTCCCTGTCCCTCCCCATATCTTACACACAGTGCCCCCCCCCCACCCCCTCCCGAGGTCCTGTGGGCATCGGGCGGTACCCGCAGTCCTCCCTTCAAGACCTTTCTATTCATTGTCAGGATGTGGGCATCGCTGGAAAGGCCCAAGCATCGAGGGTGGTAGGAGGCTCGAGCAGGGCCAGCATGGGCTGGCTGGGCTGAATGGCCTGTTTCTGTGCTGCACATTCTTATGTGACTCTCGGCAATATATGGGGGGCCTACGTTGCCCCCCATTGGCTGCATGGTCAACGAGGAGTATTTAAGAATCAACCACGTTGGGGTGGCACTGGAGTCACATGGACGTAGGAGCACGGGTCGGGGAGAAGGTTATTCAGCCCTTGGAGTCTGAACATAGGGACAGGAGGAGGCCATTCAGCCCCTCGGGACTGTTCCCCCATTCAGTGAGATCCTGGCTGATCTGTGACCTAACTCCATATACCCAACCTTTGGCCCATATCACTTCTTACCTTTGGATAACACAAATCTATCAATCCCAGATTTAAAATTAACAATTGATCCAACATCAATTAGCGTTTGCAAAAGTGAATCCTTCCCAATTTCTCCCACCCTTTGTGTGTAGAATTGTTTGCGAATTTCACTTCTGAAGATTCTGGCTCTAATTTTTAGACTCTGTCTCCTGGTCCTACACTCCCCAAGCAGAGGAAATAGTTTATCTCTATCCACCCTGTCAATTCCCCTAAATGTCTTGAAAACTTTGATCAAAACACCCCTTAAACCAAAATTTCAGTGTATACGCCCCCAGTTTGTGCAATCTCTCCTTGTAATTGAACCCTTGGGGTTCAGCTATCATTCTGGTAAATCTACACTGAGCTCTCTCCAAGGTCAGTGTATCCTTCTTATGGTGTGATTCCCAGAACTGCTCACAGTAACTCCAGGTGTGGTCTAACCAGGGCTCTGTATAGTTGAAGCGTGACCTCTACCCCCATGTATTCTAGTCCTTGGGATATACATTAGTGAAGCAGCTGGGTTTTTGGCCGCTTCATGGTCACTTTTACTGACATCTGTGTTTCGACGGTCCCGATTTAATTTTTTTCCCGAACTGAATTTACGGTGAGATTTGAGCTCTTGTTCTCTGGATCATTATTCCGGGCCTCAGGATTAACTGGACCAGTAATATAACCATTACACTACCCGGTGACATGGGGAAAGCAGGTGGACACAATTAGGGATTCCTGTCCTGGACACGGAGATACCAGTCTTATGAACATATGAATTAGGAGCTGGAGTAGGCCACTCGGCCCCTCGAGCCTATTCCACCATTCAATAAGATCATGGCAGGTCTGATTGTAACCTCGACTCCACATTCCCACCTACCCCCGATAACCTTCTACCCCTTTGCTTATCAAGAATCTATCTACCTCTGCCTTAACAATATTCAAAGACTCTGCTTCCACTGCCTTTTGAGGAAGAGAATTCCAAAGACTCACGAGCCTCTGAGAGAAAAAGTTTCTCCTCATCTCTGTCTTAAATGGGAGAACCCCTTACTTTTAAACAGTGACCCCTAGTTCTCGATTGTCCCAAGAGGGGAAACATCCTTTCCACATCCACCCTGTCAAGACCCCTCAGGGTCTTATATGTTTCAATCAAGTCACCTCTTACTGTTCTAAACTCCAGCAGATACAAGCCTAGCCTGTCTAATCTTTCCTTGTAAGACAGCCCACCCATTCCAGGTATTAGTCTAGTAAACCTTCTCTTATTATATTCTAAAGTGCATCAGGAAGACAGGGACATTAGGAACAAGAGGAGACCATTCAGCCCATCGAGCCTGTTACACAGGAACAGGAGGAGGCCATTCAGCCCTTCGAGCCTGTTACACCATTCAATTAAATCGTGACTGATCTGAACCTCAACTCCTTTGCTTCATATCCCTCGATACCCTGATCCAACAAAAATCTGTTAATATCGGATTGCAAGCTCCAGCAGACCCACAGCATCCACAGTGTATAGTCGGGGTGCGGGGGGAGAGTTCCAGATTTCCACTCCTCGCTGTGTGAAAAAGTGCTTCCTGACATCACCTCTGAATGGCCTGGCTCGAATGTTAAGGTTACACCACGTTCTTCTGTAATCCCCAACCCGAGGAAATAGTTTCTCTTTATCTACCCTACCGAATCCTTTCAACCTTGGTCAAATCACCGCTTAATCTTCTATACTCATGGGAATACAAGCCTACTCTATGGAACCTGTTCCCCTCATTTAACCCACTAAGTCCTGGAATCTTTCCAGTGCATCTGCGTTACACTCCCTCCAAGGCCAATATATCCTTCCTGACTTGCGGGACCCAGACAGAATGCAGTGCTCCAGGTGAACTCGAGCCAGTGCTCTGTACAGCTGTAACATAATTGAATGGACTTATTCTGCTGAAGTTTACAGTCCTGCACACTGTCCTGCTCTCCTGAGCACACTGGGAGGTACTGCACACTGTCCCGGTCTCATATCACACTGGGAGTTACTGTACACAGTTCTGCTCTCCAAATCACACTGGGAGTTACTGTGTATAATTCTGGTCTCCCTATCACACTGGGAGTTACTGTGCACAGTTCTGGTCTCCATAGCACACTGGGAGTTACTGTGCACAGTTCTGGTCTCCATATCACACTGGGAGTTACTGTGTATAATTCTGGTCTCCATATCACACTGGGAGTTACTGTGCACAGTTCTGGTCTCCATAGCACACTGGGAGTTACTGTGCACAGTTCTGGTCTCCATATCACACTGGGAGTTACTGTGCACAGGTCTGGTCTCCATATCACACTGGGAGCTACTGTGTACAGTTCTGATCTCCATATCACACTGGGAGTTACTGTGAACAGTTCTGGTCTCCATATCACACTGGGAGTTACTGTGCACAGTTCTGGTCTCCATATCACACTGGGAGTTACTGTGCACAGTTCTGGTCTCCATATTACACTGGGAGTTACTGTGCACAGTTCTGGTCTCCATATCACACTGGGAGATACTGCGTACAGTTCTGGTCTCAATATCACACTGGGAGTTACTGTGCACAGTTCTGCTCTCCGTATCACACTGGGAGTTACTGTGCACAGTTCTGCTCTCCGTATCACACTGGGAGTTACTGTGCACAGTTCTGCTCTCCGTATCACACTGGGAGTTACTGTGTATAATTCTGGTCTCCATATTACAGAAAGGACATCTGAGAAACTGGAAAGGTGAAAAAAAGATTTACTGGAATGATACCAGAATTGAGAATTTATATCAATCAGGAAAGATTGAAAGGATTGAGGCTCCTTTCTCTGGAAATGAGGAAGTTGAGGGGCTGACCTGATGGAGGTATTTAAGTTAATGGAAGGGTTCGATAGGGTAATTGTCGAGAAGGTGTTTCCACTTGTGGAATAGAATGCAACTGGGGGTCATAACGATAAATTAGTCACTAATAAATCCAGTGGGGAATTCAAGAGAAGCCTCTTTCCCCAGGGAGTGGTGAGAATGTGGAACTCGCTACCACAGGGAGTGGTGGAGGTGAATCGTGTCGATGGATTTAAGGGGAAGCTGGGTAAACACATGAAGGAGAGAGGAATAGAAGGAGATGGTGATGGGGTGAGAGGAAGAGAGGGTGGGAGGAGGACCGAGTGGAGCAGCACCACCTGTGTGGAGCTGATGGGCCGAATGGCCTGTTTCTGTGCTGTAGACACAAGGTGATTCAGTGTAAAGTTGGGAGATTGTGTGTGCTGGAGTGGAACCTGGGGATTACTGGGTTTGGATACTGAACCCTACTATATTTCATCAAAATAGGGAATCTTACAGCACAGAAAGGGGCCATTCGGTCCCTCATACCAAGACAAAGCAGTAGATTCAGGCAACATCCATTTTCCAGATAGCTGTCAACAAGATTACCTACAATTCGGAAGTCTGGAAAGGATACGGGTTTAAGGATTTGGGAACGCTTTTCCCAGTCTCTGTCAATCTTTAAACTAGGGACAGAGCCCAGGGCTAGTTCTGAGTCTGTTTGTCTCCCCCTGCTCCAGTTAAACTAAGCCAAACCTTTATAAGTCACTGATTTACGCCACATTTTGTGTATTGTGTCCAATTCTGGGCATCGCACTTTCGGAAGGATGTCGAGGCCTTGGAGAGGGAGCAGAGGAGATTGACCTGAACGGTCCCAGGGATGAGGGAGTTCAGTTAATGTGGAGAGACTGGAGAAGCTGGGATTGTTCTCCTTAGAGCAGAGAAGGTTAAGGGGAGATTTAATCGAGACATTCAAAATCAGGAAGAGTTTTGATAGAGTAAATAAGGAGAAACTGTTTGCAGTGACAGGAGGGTCGGTAACCAGAGGGACACAGATTTAAGATAATCGACAGAGGAACCAGAGGGGGAGATGAGGAGAAATGTTTTTACACAGTGAGTTGTTGTGATCTGGAATGTGCTGCCTGAAAGGACGGTGGAAGCAGATTCAATAGGAACTTTCAAAAGGGGAATTGGATAAATACTTGAAGCTATAAAATTTGCAGGGCCACAGGGTAATAGCAGGGGGAGTGGGATTAATTCGAATCTTTCAAACAGCCGGCGCAGGCACGATTGGCCGAATGCCCTCCTCCTGTGCTGTATAATTCTAGGATTGTTTGTCTAAATCGTCTTTCAGCTCTGAACCACACAGGCAGGTGCTCCTTTTGAACTGCATACGCACAAAGAAACCAACGGATGCTGAGTCTTATTCACAGTAATACAAAGGCAGGGCAAAGAGACAAAGACAGAGTGAAAACAATAGACAGCTCCTTCAGAGAACAGCTGGTAAATCCCCCTGTGAAATGTGGCACGAAGCTAAACTATATGGGAAAGGCCCAGGCTCCGATCTCGGCCTAGTGCTGAGTTACCCTGATCACACCCGGTGTGGTACTGAGCCCCACACGCATAGGGCAGGAAAGGCCAAGGCTCCAATTTCAGCCTACTGCTGAGGTACCTTGATCACACCTGGTGTGGTAATGAGCCCTGCACACCAAGAGCAGGAAAGGTCCAGGCTTCAATCCCGGCCTAGTGCTGAGTTAGCCTGATCACAGCCGGTGTGGTACTGAGCCCCACATACACAGAGCAGGAAAGGCCAAGGCTCCAATTTCAGCCTAGTGCTGAGGTACCCTGATCACACCTGGTGTGGTACTGAGCCCCACATACACAGAGCAGGAAACACCCAGGCTCCCATCCCGGCCTAGTGCTGAGTTAGCCTAATCTCAGATATTCTACCAGTTGGTATGTAATCATGCAGCACAGAAAGAGTCCATTCAGCCCCTTATGCCTGCGTCAGATCTTTTGGGAAAAAAAGACTTGCATTTACATAATGTCTTTCATGACCACCGTAAGTACGAACATACGAATTAGGAGCAGAAGAAGGCCATTCAGCCTCTCGAGCCTGCCCCGCCATTCAATAAGAGTATGGCTGATCTGTTTCTGTTTCGAATTCCACACTCCTACCTACTCCCCCATAACCTTAGATTCTTGTCAGGCAAGGGAATCAATCTACCTGCGCCATAAAAATATTCAATGCCCCCGCCTCCACCACCTTCTGAGGCAGAGAGTTCCAAAGTCGCACAACCGTCTGAGAGAAAAAAATTCTCTTATGAACAAAACATCCATTGAGAAATGGCAGCTATTTTAACAAATAGGACTTTCATAAGTTTAATACCTACCATAAAGACATCAGGGCCCATTGCTTGTTTTTCCCGTGCTATTGTGTGAAAGACAGTTGAGAATTTTCGTTCAAACTGAACGCCTAAACAGGGACTTGAACCCGGGACCCTCAGATTAAAAGTCTTTTTTACAGCCGATGACCTACTTTGTGAAGCAGCCAATTTTTTGCGCAGCGAGCGCCCACACAGAGCAACGTGCTAGTGCCCAGATAGTCTGTCTTTTCTGTGCTGTTGATTGAGGGATCACTTCTGGCCAGGACACCAGGGAGAACTCCCTTACACTTCTTCGAAATAGGATGGGTACTTTTACATCCTCCCGAGAGGACAGAGGGGGTGTCGGTTTAATGTCTCAATTCAAAGAGCTGTCTAGTTAGTTCCACATCGCTGCTCTTTCCTCATAGACCTGTGAATTTCTCCAATTCCCCTTTTGGGCAGCACAGTGGCACAGCGGTTAGCACCGCAGCCTCACAGCTCCAGCAGCCTGGGTTCAATTCTGGGTACTGCCTGTGCGGACTTTGCAAGTTCTCCCTATGACCGCGTGGGTTTTCGCCAGGTGCTCTGCTTTCCTCCCACAGCCACAGACCTGCAGGTTGATAGGTAAATTGGCCATTATAAATTGCTCCTAGTATAGGTAGGGGAATTGTGGGGATGTGGTAGGAATATGGGATTAATGTAGGATTAGTAATAAATGGATGGTTGATGGTTGGCACAGACTCAGTGGGCCGAAGGGCCTGTTCCAGTGCTGTATCTCTAAACAAAATAAATAAACATTCCCACTGAATCTGCTTCCACCACCCTTTCAGGCAGCACATTCCAGATCAGAGCAACTCTCTACATAAAAGAAAAGGTTTCCTCATGCCAACTCTGCTTCTTTTGCCAATTATCTTAAATCTGTGCCCCTCTGGTTACCGACCCTCATGCCACTGGAAACAGTTTCTCCCTATTTACTCTACGATGTTGTCATTGCTGTTGAGGTGGTGTACATGGACTTTCAAAAGGCATTTGATACAGTGCCACCCACCAGACTTGTGTTCAAGGTTATAGCTCATGGAATAAAAGGGATGGTAGCAACATGGATACGAAACTGGCTGAGTGACAGGAAACAAAGAGTAGTGGTTAATGGGTGTTTTTCAGGCTGGATGAAGGTTTGTAGTGGAGTTCCCCAGGGAGCTGTTTTGGGACCCTTGCTTTTCTTTATCTATATTAATGACCTAGACCTTGGTGTACGGGGCACAATTTCAAAGTTTGCAGATGATACAAAACTTGGAAGCATTGTGAATTGTGAGGAGGATAGTGTAGAACTGCAAAAGGACATAGACAAGTTGGTGGAATGGGCAGACAGGTGGCAGATAAAGTTCAATACAAAGAAAGGTGAAGTGATTCATTTTATTAGGAAGAACATGGAGAGACAATATAATATCAAGGGAACAATTCTAAAGAGGGTGCAGGAGCAGAGTGACCTGGGTGTATATGTTCATAAATCATTGAAGGTGGCAGAATAGGTTGAGAGAGTGGTTAATAAAGCATACAGTATCCTGGGCTTTACTAATAAGGGCATAGAGTACAAGAACAAAGAAGTTATGTTGAACTTGTATAAGACACTAATTCGTCCTCAGCTGGAATATTGCGTTCAATTCTAGGTGCCGCACTTTAGGAAAGATGTGAGGGCATTGGAGATAGTACAGAAAAGATTCAAGAGAATGGTTTCGGGGATGAGGAATTTCAGTTCTGAAGATAGATTGGAGAAGTTAGGACTGTTTTCCTTGGAGAAGAGAAGGCCGAGAGGTGATTTGATAGAGGTATTCAGAATCATGAGGGGTCTGGACAGAGCAGATAGAGAGAAACTGTTCTCACTCGTGAAAGGATCGAAAACGAGAGGACACAGATTTAAAGTATTTGGTAAGAGAAGCAAAAGTGAGATGAGGAAAAGCTTTTTCACTCAGAGAGTGTTTAAGGTCTGGAATGCGCTGCCTGAGAACGTGGTGGAGGCAGGTTCAACTGAAGCATTCAAAAGGGAATTAGACAGTTGTATTAAAAGGAAGAATGTACAGGGTTAGGGGGAGAAGCAGGGGAATGGAACTGAGGGAGTTGCTCTTTCAGAGAGCTGGTGTGGACACGATGGGCCGAATGGCCTCCTTCTGTGCTGTAACAATTCCGTGATGAACACCCCTCGTAATTTTGAGCACCACAATCAAATCTCCCATTCACCTTCTCTGCTCGAAGGAGAGCAACCCCAGCTTCTGAAATCCCTCATCCCCGGTATCACTCTCGTAAATCTCCTCTGCACTCTCTCCAAATCTATCACATCCTTCCTGAAGTGACGTGCCCAGAATCGGGCACAATATTATAGCTGGGGCCAAACCTCTCCAATTTTGATGGAACAGTCTGGCTAAGTTTTAAGCACTACCCAGTAACACTGACCACGTTGACAGTGAGCGAGGGTTGACCCATGTCAACCAGGCCTGCCAACATCTACTGCCCAGGCCCACATGGTTTTTTCTAATTCTTTTTCATGGGATGTGGGCATCAATGGTAAGGCCAGCATTTGTTGCCCATCTTTAATTGCCCTTGACAATTGAGTAACTTGCTAGGCCATTTCAAAGGGCATATGAGAATCAACCACATTGTTGCAGGTCTGGAGTAGGCTGAGTAATCACAGTCGATTTCTTTCTCTGAAGGGCATTCATGAACCTAATGGATTTTTTCGATAACCGATAACGCCGCTGTTATTGAGAGTAGCTTTCAATTCGAGATTTTTGCTTGTTAAATGAATTTAATTCCCAGTAGCTGCTGTAGTGGGATTTGAATACATTCTTCTGGCCTACTAGCTCAGTGACATTACCACTACACCACCGTCCCCGTCGCCCCACTCCCCCGGGTCAAGGTGTGAGGGCATTAGAGGGTAACTGAATCCATGGAGGCTACCCATTGAGGTTGGGCACCTTCCATAGGGAGGAGAACGCAGAAACTGTGACTTAAAACAGACTCAGCTGCCGTCTCTCATTGCGCTGCGAAGCCAGCAAGAATGTCGAGGAGAGGAAAGCGAAACCACTTTCAGCGAGAATATTAGTCAAAGGAGTTTGATCGAGAAAACAGAGAGAAACCGCTTCCCCTCGCAGGACGGTCAGTAACCAGTGGGCACACATTTAAGATCATTGGCAAAAGGACCCAGCAGAGGGGGCGTGAGATTACACAAACTAGGGGTGTATTCCCTAGAATTTAGATTCGGGCGTGATTAGATCAAAGTTTTCAAGATATTAAGGGGAACAGACAGGGTAGATAGCGAGAAACTATTTCCCGCTGGTCGGGGAGTCTAGGACTAGACGCAGTGTCTAAACATTAGAGCCAGAAGTGAGATTACTAAACACTTCGACAAACAAAGGGTTGGAGAAGTTTGGAATTAAACTCTACAAACGGTAATTGATGTCAGATCAATTATTAATTTTAAATCTTAGATTGAGAGATCTCTCTTCACTGCTAATATTAAGAGACATGGTACTAAGGCGGGTGTATGTGAGCTCATGAATGGCAGAAGAGGCTCGAGGGATTTTGGAGAATTATTTTTACGCAGTGAGTTGTTGTGAGCTGGAACGCGCTGCCTGAAAGCAGATTGTGAAGGAAAACGCTTTTGGGACGATGGGGAAAGAGCAGGGAGCGTTGGGACTAATTGGATAGCTCTTTCAAAGAGCCGGCACAGACACGATGAGCCGAATGGCCTCCGTGTGCGAGACAACATCGTGCAGCTCGCAGTCACCATCAAACCTGAAATAAAAACAGAGTGTGGTGGAAATTCTCCCAGATTAAGCAGCATTTCCAGTAGACACACAGTGTGCAGTCACTCATAGGGAAGAGCAAAGTTATGGGTCCATCAGTATAAGACAGTCACTAATAAATCCAATGGGGAATTCAGGAGAAACCTCTTTCCCCAGGGAGTGGTGAGAATGTGGAACTCGCTACCACAGGGAGTGGTTGAGGTGAATAGTGTCGATGGATTTAAGGGGAAGCTGGAGAAACACATGAGGGAGGAAGGGATAGAAGGAGATGGTGATGGGGTAAGATGAGGGGAGGGGAGGCTCGTGTCGGACCAGCATGAGCCAGCTGGGCTGAATGGCCTCTTTTTGTGCTGTACATTCGAATAGAAACATGCAAACATGGACCGTTTACGGCACAGAAGGAGGCCATTCAGCCCATCGTGTCTGTTCTGGGCGATAAATAGCGATACAGCCTAACCCACTTTCCAGCTCTTGGTCTCTAGCCTAGTAGGTGACAGCACTTTGAGTGTGTATCCAAGTACTTTTTAAATGTGATGTGGGTTTCTGCCTCTACCGCCCTTTCAGGCAGTGGGTTACAGATCCCCCACCATCCTCTCGGTGAAAACAACTTCCCCCTCAAATCCACTCTTAAACCTTCTGCCAGTTGCTTAAATCTCTATCCCCTGTTTGACCTCTCTGCTAAGGGGAATATCTGCTTCTGATACATTCTATCGAGGCTCCTCATAATTTTATATACCTCAATTAAATCTCCCCTAAGCCTCCTCTGTTCCAATGAAAACAGCCCCAACCTATCCAATCTTCCCTCAGCTAAAATTTTCCAGTCTTGACAACATCCTCGGAAATCTCCTCTGTACCCTCTCTAGTGTGATCACATCCTTCCTGTAATGCCGTGATCCGAACGGTTGCTCAGTACTGTAACTGCAGTCTACCTCGTGCTTTATATAGTTCCAGCATAACCGTTTATACTCTAGGCCGCGGCTAATAAAGGCAAGTATTCCATATGCCTCCGTGACCACCTTGTCTACCTGTCCAGCCACCTTCAGGGACCTGTGGGTCATTCACTCCAAGGTCCCTCACTTCCTCTACACTTCTCAGTATTCTGCCATTTATTGTGTATTCCCTGGCCTTATTTGACCTCCACAAATGCATTTCCTCAAACTTCTCTGGATTAAATTCCATTTGCCAGTTTTCTGCCCACCTGACCAGTCCATTGCTTTCTTCCTGCAGTCTACACCTTTCCTTCTCATTATCAACCACACGGCCAAATTGTTGTATCATTCTATTAACTTCTTAATCATACCCGCTACATTTTAAGTAATTCTGTTTAATTCTAGCATCTGAGGAATGAGAAATAGACCTTGCATCAGAACTGGAAGATGTTCAGAGATTTAATAGTGGAGAAGCAAGTATAGAATGAGGGGAAAGGGGAGGACAAGGATGGAACAAAAGGGAGTGAGGGAGGCTGGTGAGAGGGTGCGAGGATGGAGTGTTAAAATGATAGATGTGTTGCTCGCTGACATACACAGGCTCCTGGTCTGATATTAAAACTCTTGTATTCATGTTGAAATCCCTCCACGGCTGTGCCCCAATCTCTGTAACCTCCTCCAACCCCTACAACCCTCCCAATCTCTGTAACCTCCTCCAACCCCTACGACCCTCCCTATCTCTGTAACCTCCTCCAACCCCTACAACCCTCCCAATCTCTGTAACCTCCTCCAACCCCTACGACCCTCCCAATCTCTGTAACCTCCTCCAACACCTACAACCCTCCCTATCTCTCGAACCTCCTCCAACCCCTACAACCCTCCCTATCTCTGTAACCTCCTCCAACCCCTACGACCCTCCCTATCTCTGTAACCTCCTCCAACCCCTACGACCCTCCCTATCTCTGTAACCTCCTCCAACCCCGACAACCCTCCCTATCTCTGTAACCTCCTCCAACCCCTACAACCCTCCCTATCTCTGTAACCTCCTCCAACCCCTACAACCCTCCCTATCTCTGTAACCTCCTCCAGTCCCTACGACCCTCCCTATCTCTGTAACCTCCTCCAACCCCTACGACCCTCCCTATCTCTGTAACCTCCTCCAACACCTACAACCCTCCCTATCTCTCGAACCTCCTCCAACACCTACAACCCTCCCTATCTCTGTAACCTCCTCCAACACCTACAACCCTCCCTATCTCTGTAACCTCCTCCAACCCCTACGACCCTCCCTATCTCTGTAACCTCCTCCAACCCCTACGACCCTCCCTATCTCTGTAACCTCCTCCAACACCTCCAACCCTCCCTATCTCTCGAACCTCCTCCAACTGCTACAACCCTCCCTATCTCTCTAACCTCCTCCAGTCCCTACAACTCTCCCTATCTCTGTAACCTCCTCCAGCCCCTACAACCCTCCCTATCTCTGTCATCTCTTCCAGCCCCTACAACCCTCCCTATTTCTGTAACCTCCTCCAGCCCCTACAACCCTCCCTATCTCTGTAACCTCCTCCAGCCCCTACAACCCTCCCTATCTCTGTAACCTCCTCCAGCCCCACAACCCTCCCTATCTCTGTAACCCCCTCCAGCCCCTATAACCCTCCCTATCTCTGTAACCTCCTCCAGCCCCTACAACCCTCCCTATCTCTGTAACCTCCTCCAGCCCCTACAACCCTCCCTATCTCTGTAACCTCCTCCAGCCCCACAACCCTCCCTATCTCTGTAACCCCCTCCAGCCCCTATAACCCTCCCTATCTCTGTAACCTCCTCCAGCCCCTACAACCCTCCCTATCTCTGTAACCTCATCCAGCACCTACAACCCTCCCTATCTCTGTAACCTCCTCCAGCCTCTACAACCCTCCCTATCTCTGTAACCCACTCCAGCCCTTATAACCCTCTGAGATTGCTGTGCTCCACTAATTCTGGTCTCTGGTGCATCCGCCAGTTTTAATCGCTCTACTATTGATGGCTGTGTCTTCAACTGCCTGGGCCCGAAGCTCTGGAATTCCCTCTCTGAACCTCTCCACCTCTCTCTCCTCCTTTAAGGCTCTTTTTCAAGCCTGCCTCTGTGACCAACCCCTCCGAATATCTCCTTGTGTGTCTTGGTGTCAAATGGTGTTTGACAATCGCTCCTGGGATGTTTTTACTGCATTAAGCATGCTCTGTAATGCAAGTTGTTGTTGTTAATTGGCACTGGGAGTTGAGGGGTGGTAATGGGACACGTAAAGAAGTAAAGGGAAGGGTCAAAAGGAGGTGTAAAGGGCACAACAGCAGGAAAGGTCCAGCACCTGCTGTCTGAGAAAATGGGAGCAGAGGTTACGAGCTGAAATTGTTGAACTCAGCCTGGAGGTTTCAAAGGCTGTGAAGTGCCTAACTGAAAGATGAGCTCTCTCCCTCGAGATTGCAGTCCAGCATCAAATATTACCACCATTAAAAGTGAAGACATATTTATATCATGTTATTTATATCGAATTATTTCTGTCATGGGCAACCCAAAGAACTTTATGTCCAATGCAGTACTTTCCTGACATGTAGTCGCTGTTGTAATGTGTGAGGCACGGCAGCCGATTTTTGCACAGCACGATCCCATGCTCAGCAATGCAATAATCACCAAATAAACTGCTTTTTAATGATGTTGGCTGAAGGATAAATATAGGCCCCGGGAAACACTGCACTTCTTCAAGATACATCCAAATGTGTGTGCCAGTTTAATGTCTCATCGGAAGGATGGCACTTCCAATAATGTGGTGCTCCCTCAGTACTGAGCCTCCGACAGTGCAGCACTCCCTCAGCACTGACCCTCCGACAGTGCAGCACTCCCTCAGTACTGACCCTCCGACAGTGCAGCACTCCCTCAGTACTGACCCTCCGACAGTGCAGCACTCCCTCAGTACTGACCCTCCGACAGTGCAGCACTCCCTCAGTACTGACCCTCTGACAGTGCAACACTCCCTCAGCACTGACCCTCTGACAGTGCAGCACTCACTCAGTACTGAACCTGCGACAGTGCAGCGTTCCCTCTGTACTGACCCTCCGTCAGTGCAGCACTCCCTCAGTACTGACCTTCCGACAGTGCAGCACTCCCTCAGTACTGACCCTCTGACAGTGCAGCACTCCCTCAGTACTGACCCTCCGACAGTGCAGCACTCCCTCAGTACTGACCCTCTGACAGTGCAGCACTCCCTCAGTACTGACCCTCCGACAGTGCAGCACTCCCTCAGTACTGACCCTCCGACAGTGCAGCACTCTCTCGGTACTGACCCTCCGACAGTGCAGCACTCCCTCAGCACTGACCCTCCGACAGTGCAGCACTCCCTCAGTACTGACCCTCTGACAGTGCAGCACTCCCTCAGTACTGACCCTCTGACAGTGCAGCGCTCCCTCAGTACTGATCCTCTGACAGTGCAGCGCTCCCTCAGTACTGACCCTCTGACAGTGCAACACTCCCTCAGTACTGACCCTCCGACAGTGCAGCACTCCCTCAGCACTGACCCTCCGACAGTGCAGCACTCCCTCAGTACTGACCCTCTGACAGTGCAGCACTCCCTCAGTACTGACCCTCTGACAGTGCAGCGCTCCCTCAGTACTGACCCTCTGACAGTGCAGCGCTCCCTCAGTACTGACCCTCTGACAGTGCAACACTCCCTCAGTACTGACCCTCCGACAGTGCAGCACTCCCTCAGCACTGACCCTCTGACAGTGCAGCACTCACTCAGTACTGAACCTGCGACAGTGCAGCGTTCCCTCTGTACTGACCCTCCGTTAGTGCAGCACTCCCTCAGTACTGACCCTCCGACAGTGCAGCGCTCCCTCAATACTGACCCTCCGACAGTGCAGCACTCCCTCAGTTCTGGCTCTCCGACAGTGCAACGCTCCCTCAGTAGTGACCTTCCGACAATGCCACACTCCCTCAGTTCTGCCCTCCGACAGCGCAGGGCTCCCTTTGTCCTGACCCTTGGGACAGTGCAGCACTCCCTCAGTACTGACCCTCCCACAATGGAGCGCTCCATCAGTACTGACTCTCCAACAGTACAGGGCTCATTCTGTCCTGGTACTGGGGAATGTTGGCCTGGATTACAGGCTCAGATCTCTGCAGTGGGATTCCAAACCACCATCTTTCCACTCAGGGCCTGAGTGTGTTGCCAATTGAGCCATGGGTGATGCATAATTGTTCATAAAGTCACATCAATTGTCCATATTACTGGCTCTTACTAAAATTATCATTGATGGGAAATAACCAGGGTTCCTGCTCCTGATCACTGTCCGGTGACCCCTGGGTTAGAGAGAGAGGGGAAATCAGCCAGGGTTCCTGCTCCCGATCACTGTCCAGTGACCCCTGGGTCTGCTTTGTGTGCACTGTGTTATTTCTCGTTTCTCCCTATGCTCACTCAATCTGCTGTTCATGCCTGACCTTGCTCTTCTCTTTCATTTCAGGACTGACCAGCGGAATGTCCTCTTCAATTCAGGGTAAGTGAGAACTCAGTCTGGCACCACCCATTGAATGGGAACGGGATGTCAGTGAGAACCATACCTGAGTTATTTCAGATAGTCTGATGGGGAGCAAATGTGGGGGAGACGAACTCTGACCTGTGACCTTGGTGACCTGGGATCGACTCCAAATTCAGACAGAGGGCAACGGTGGAGGGGGGGGGGTGGTGGGGGGAGGCTCCTCAAACCCTCTAGCTCTCCTCTCTCTCTCTTTCTCATGACATCTGTTTATGATTTGAAGTTATGTTCAGCCTGAAACTGAGCTAAATGGGTTAGTTCAGTTGGAAAGACCAGAAGATGTGGAGAGAAGGATAAAGAGGAGTGTCACCCCGGGTGTGAGGACTCGAACAGACAGTGTTGTTCTTGTTATCTGAGCATGTGCAGTGTTTGATCAAGTCGAGCAATGCCTCGGTTTTAAAACTTTCCTCTTTGTTTTCAAATCCCTCCATGGCTGCCCTCACCCACCTCCCAATCTCTGTAACCTCCTCCAGCCCCGACAACCCTCCCTATCTCTGTAAACTCCTCCAGTCCTCACCCACCTCCCGAGATCTGTAACCTCCTCCAGCCCTCACCCACCTCCCTATCTCTGTAACATCCTCCAGCCCCTACAACCCTCCCCATCTCTGTAACCTCCTCCAGCCCCACCCTCCCTATCTCTGTAACCTCCTCCAGCCCCTACAACCCTCATTATCTCTGCAACCTCCTCCAGCCCCTACAACCCTCCCCATCTCTGTAACCTCCTCCAGCCCCACCCTCCCTATCTCTGTAACCTCCTCCAGCCCCTACAACCCTCATTATCTCTGCAACCTCCTCCAGCCCCTACAACCCTCCCTATCTCTATAACCTCCTCCAGCCACTATAACCCTCCCTATCTCTGTAACTTCCTCCAGCCCCTACAACCCTCCCTATCTCTGTAACCTCCTCCAGTCCCTACAACCCTCCCTGTCTCTGTAACCTCCTACAGCCCCTACAACCCTCCCTATCTCTGCAACCTCCTCCAGCCCCTACCACCCTCCCTATCTCTGTAACCTTCTCCAGTCCCTACAACCCTCACTATCTCTGTAACCTCCTCCAGCCCCACCCTCCCTATCTCTGCAAACTCCTCCAACCCCACCCTCCCTATCTCTGCAACCTCCTCCAGCCCCCTACAACCCTCCCTATCTCTGCAACCTCCTCCAGCCCCTTCAACCCTCCCTAACTCTGCAACCTCCTCCAGTCCGTACAACCCTTCCTATCTCTGTAACCTCCTCCAGCCCCTACTACCCTCCCTAACTCTGCAACCTCCTCCAGTCCGTACAACCCTCCCTATCTCTGTAACCTCCTCCAGCCCCTACAACCCTCCCTAACTCTGCAACCTCCTCCAGTCCGTACAACCCTCCCTATCTCTGCAACCTCCTCCAGCCCCTACAACCCTCCCTATCTCTTCAACCTCCTCCAGTCCCTACAACCCTCCCTTTCTCTGTCACCTCCTCCATCCCCTACTGCCCTTCCTATCTCTGCAACCTCCTCCAGCCCCTACAACCCTCCCTATCTCTGCAACCTCCTCCAGTCCCTACAACCCTCCCTATCTCTGTAACCTCCTCCAGCCCCACCCTCCCTATCTCTGCAACCTCCTCCAGTCCCTACAACCCTCCCTATCTCTGCAACCTCCTCCAGTCTGTACAACCCTCCCTATCTCTGCAACCTCCTCCAGCCCCTACAACCCTCCCTATCTCTGCAACCTCCTCCAGCCCCTACAACCCTCCCTATCTCTGCAACCTCCTCCAGCCCCTACAACCCTCCCTATCTCTGTAACCTCCTCCAGCCCCTACTACCCTTCCTATCTCTGCAACCTCCTCCAGCCCCTTCAACCCTCCCTATCTCTGCAACCTCCTCCAGCCCCTACTACCCTTCCTATCTCTGCAACCTCCTCCAGCCCCTTCAACCCTCCCTATCTCTGCAACCTCCTCCAGTCCCTACAACCCTCCCTATCTCTGTAACCTCCTCCAGCCCCTACAACCCTCCCTATGTCTGTAACCTCCTCCAGCCCCTACAACCCTCCCTATGTCTGTAATCTCCTCCAACTCCTGCAGCCCTCTCTATCTCTGTAATCTCCTCCAGTCCGATTACTCTCAGGCATATCTGTACCCTCTCCATTGCCCTTGCCCCTCCCCTGATTTTAATCGCTCCACCATTGGTGGCCGTGCCTTCCGCTGCCTGGGCCCTCAGCTCTGGAATTCCCTCCCTAAACCTCTCCACCTCTCTGGCTCTCTTCCCTCCTCTAAACCGCTTCTTAAAATCTACCTCCCTGGGATCCTATCATCTCCTTGTCTGTGTTGCGGCTGAGTTTTATTTAAAGGTCGTTTCTGTGAAGTGCTTGGGGATGGTTTGCAGCTATAAAAGTGCTTTCTAAATGAAAGTTGTTGTTGTAAATCGAGAGGAACGCTTTCCTCTGGTGTGGATTGGTGTGGAGACCTTCACACGCATGCACTTAGACACTCATTCACACACTGACTCACAGTCGCGCTCAGACACACACACACACACCACACACACACCACACACACACACACACACACACACACACACACACACACACACACACACACACACACACACACACACACACACACACACACACCCCCCCCCCCCAGTGGGAAAGATTCTCATGTTAAACAAAACCATTCTCCCTTCTCCAGTTGCGAGGCATCTGCCGTTTCACCTCCTCCTGCTTCCCACCCAGAGTGGCCATTTCCCCTATTGTCAGCAGAGCCAGGCTCTTTGACTGCAGTGGCAGTGCCAACTCTTGTGCTAACCCAGTCCCCTCCCACCCCTACGTCCTCACGCTTGCAGCAGGGGTCACTGGGAGGTAATCAGTAGTCTAGAACTAACTCTGGTGAGACCACACCCGGAGTTACTGTGTTCAGTTCTGGGCACCACACCATCGTCTCACTGAATGGCGGAACAGGCTCGAGGGGCCGATTGGCCTCCTACTGTTCCGACGTTCCTGCAAAGGCAGTCTGGTTTAGTAACCTCCCACACGCAGAGGGCACGAGGCCCGTTTGTGCCACCGGATACCCAATGCCCTTTCCCCCACCCAAGTACTGCTCCCGCCCCCAGACTGTGACGGTTTGAGTCAGACAGGAGCTGGGAATGGAGTCCAGACCCACCGTTTGCTCTCCTTATATAGGCGTGCAGCGAGAGCTAGTCTTCATCTCTAACCACTGCCTTCCCGTCACCCACACAGCACAACAAAACAACACGAGAAACAACCAGGCCCTCACAGCCAGCCTCAAACACCAAAGCTCAGCACATTCCAGGCTGCAGATTCACTCCATATTGAACATGTGCTGTACCTGTCCTGGGAGTGTTTGATGGGGACAGTGTAGAGGGAGCTTTACTCTGTATCTAAACCCCGTGCTGTACCTGTCCTGGGAGTGTTTGATAAGGCCAGTGTAGAGGGAGCTTTACTCTGTATCTAAACCCCGTTTTTCATTTCTTTTTGGGAGTGTTTGATGGGGACAGTGTAGAGGGAGCTTTACTCTGTATCTAACCCCGTGCTGTACCTGTCCTGGGAGTGTTTGATGGGGACAGTGTAGAGGGAGCTTTACTCTGTATCTAAACCCCGTGCTGTACCTGTCCTGGGAGTGTTTGATAGGCCCAGTGTAGAGGGAGCTTTACTCTGTATCTAAACCCCGTGCTGTACCTGTCCTGGGAGTGTTTGATGGGGACAGTGTAGAGGGAGCTTTACTCTGTATCTAAACCCCGTTTTTCTTTTCTTTTTGGGAGTGTTTGATGGGGACAGTGCAGAGGGAGCTTTACTCTGTCTCTAACCCCGTTTTTTTTTTTCCTTTTGGGAGTGTTTGATGGGGACAGTGTAGAGGGAGCTTTACTCTGTATCTAACCTCGTTTTTTTTTTTTATTTAATTTTTTTTTGCTTTACTCTGTATCTAACCCCGTTTTTTTTTCTTTTTGGGAGTGTTTGATGCGGACAGTGTAGAGGGAGCTTTACTCTGTATCTAACCCCGTTTTTTTTTTCTTTTTGGGAGTGTTTGATGGGGCCAGTGTAGAAGGAGCTTTACTCTGTATCTAACCCCGTTTTTTATTTTATTTTATTTTTTTTTGCTTTACTCTGTATCTAACCCCGTTTTTTTTTTCTTTTTGGGAGTGTTTGATGGGGCCAGTGTAGAGGGAGCTTTACTCTGCATCTAACACCGTTTAAAAAAATAATTTTTTTTTTTTGCTTTACTCTGTATCTAACCCTGGATTTTTTTTTATATAATTTTTTTTTGCTTTACTCTGTATACTACCCCGTTTTTTTTTTTCTTTTTGGGAGTGTTTGATGCGGACAGTGTAGAGGGAGCTTTACTCTGTATCTAACCCAGTTTTTTTTTTTCTTTTTGGGAGTGTTTGATGGGGACAGTGTCGAGGGAGCTTTACTCTGTATCTAACCCCGTTTTTTTTTTTATTTAATTTTTTTTTGCTTTACTCTGTATCTAACCCCGTTTTTTTTTCTTTTTGGGAGTGTTTGATGGGGACAGTGTAGAGGGAGCTTTACTCGGTATCTAACCCCGTTTTGTTTTCTTTTTGGGAGTGTTTGATGGGGCCAGTGTCGAGGGAGCTTTACTCTGTATCCTACCCCGTTTTTTTTTTTTTTTTGGGAGTGTTTGATGGGGACAGTGCAGAGGGAGCTTTACTCTGTATCTAACCCCGTTTTTTTTTCTTTTTGGGAGTGTTTGATGGGGCCAGTGTCGAGGGAGCTTTACTCTGTATCCTACCCCGTTTTTTTTTCTTTTTGGGAGTGTTTGATGGGGACAGTGCAGAGGGAGCTTTACTCTGTATCTAACCCCGTTTTTTTTTTAATTTAATTTTTTTTTGCTTTACTCTGTATCTAACCCCGTTTTTTTTTTCTTTTTGGGAGTGTTTGATGGGGCCAGTGTAGAGGGAGCTTTACTCTGCATCTAACACGGTTTAAAAAAAAATTTTTTTTTTTTTGCTTTACTCTGTATCTAACCCTGGATTTTTTTTTATTTAATTTTTTTTTGCTTTACACTGTATCCTACCCCGTTTTTTTTTTTCTTTTTGGGAGTGTTTGATGCGGACAGTGTAGAGGGAGCTTTACTCTGTATCTAAACCCCGTTTTTCTTTTCTTTTTGGGAGTGTTTGATGGGGACAGTGCAGAGGGAGCTTTACTCTGTCTCTAACCCCGTTTTTTTTTTCTTTTTGGGAGTGTTTGATGGGGTCAGTGTAGAGGGAGCTTTACTCTGTATCTAACCCCGTTTTTTTTTTAATTTAATTTTTTTTTGCTTTACTCTGTATCTAACCCCGTTTTTTTTTCTTTTTGGGAGTGTTTGATGGGGACAGTGTAGAGGGAGCTTTACTCTGTATCTAACCCAGTTTTTTTTTTCTTTTTGTGAGTGTTTGATGGGGCCACTGTCGAGGGAGCTTTACTCTGTATCTAACCCCGTTTTTTTTTTCTTTTTGGGAGTGTTTGATGGGGTCAGTGTAGAGGGAGCTTTACTCTGTATCTAACCCCTTTTTTTTTTTAATTTACTTTTTTTTTGCTTTACTCTGTATCTAACCCCGTTTTTTTTTTCTTTTTGGGAGTGTTTGATGGGGCCAGTGTAGAAGGAGCTTTACTCTGTATCTAACCCCGTTTTTTTTTTCTTTTTGGGAGTGTTTGATGGGGACAGTGTAGAGGGAGCTTTACTCTGTATCTAACCCTGTTTTTTTTTTTATTTAATTTTTTTTTGCTTTACTCTGTATCTAACCCCGTTTTTTTTTCTTTTTGGGAGTGTTTGATGGGGACAGTGTAGAGGGAGCTTTACTCGGTATCTAACCCCGTTTTGTTTTCTTTTTGGGAGTGTTTGATGGGGCCAGTGTCGAGGGAGCTTTACTCTGTATCCTACCCCGTTTTTTTTTTTTTTTTGGGAGTGTTTGATGGGGACAGTGCAGAGGGAGCTTTACTCTGTATCTAACCCCGTTTTTTTTTCTTTTTGGGAGTGTTTGATGGGGCCAGTGTCGAGGGAGCTTTACTCTGTATCCTACCCCGTTTTTTTTTCTTTTTGGGAGTGTTTGATGGGGACAGTGCAGAGGGAGCTTTACTCTGTATCTAACCCCGTTTTTTTTTTAATTTAATTTTTTTTTGCTTTACTCTGTATCTAACCCCGTTTTTTTTTCTTTTTGGGAGTGTTTGATGGGGCCAGTGTAGAGGGAGCTTTACTCTGCATCTAACACCGTTTAAAAAAAAAATTTTTTTTTTTTTGCTTCACTCTGTATCTAACCCTGGATTTTTTTTTATTTAATTTTTTTTTGCTTTACACTGTATCCTACCCCGTTTTTTTTTTTCTTTTTGGGAGTGTTTGATGCGGACAGTGTAGAGGGAGCTTTACTCTGTATCTAAACCCCGTTTTTCTTTTCTTTTTGGGAGTGTTTGATGGGGACAGTGCAGAGGGAGCTTTACTCTGTCTCTAACCCCGTTTTTTTTTTCTTTTTGGGAGTGTTTGATGGGGTCAGTGTAGAGGGAGCTTTACTCTGTATCTAACCCTGTTTTTTTTTTTATTTAATTTTTTTTTGCTTTACTCTGTATCTAACCCCGTTTTTTTTTCTTTTTGGGAGTGTTTGATGGGGACAGTGTAGAGGGAGCTTTACTCTGTATCTAACCCTGTTTTTTTTTTTATTTAATTTTTTTTTGCTTTACTCTGTATCTAACCCCGTTTTTTTTTCTTTTTGGGAGTGTTTGATGGGGACAGTGTAGAGGGAGCTTTACTCGGTATCTAACCCCGTTTTGTTTTCTTTTTGGGAGTGTTTGATGGGGCCAGTGTCGAGGGAGCTTTACTCTGTATCCTACCCCGTTTTTTTTTTTTGGGAGTGTTTGATGGGGACAGTGCAGAGGGAGCTTTACTCTGTATCTAACCCCGTTTTTTTTTCTATTTGGGAGTGTTTGATGAGGACAGTGTAGAGGGAGCTTTACTCTGTATCTAACCCCGTTTTTTTTTTCTTTTTGGGAGTGTTTGATGGGGACAGTGTAGAGGGAGCTTTACTCTGTATCTAACCCTGTTTTTTTTTCTTTTTGGGAGTGTTTGATGGGGACAGTGTAGAGGGAGCTTTACTCGGTATCTAACCCCGTTTTGTTTTCTTTTTGGGAGTGTTTGATGGGGCCAGTGTCGAGGGAGCTTTACTCTGTATCCTACCCCGTTTTTTTTTTCTTTTTGGGAGTGTTTGATGGGGACAGTGCAGAGGGAGATTTACTCTGTATCTAACCCCGTTTTTTTTTCTTTTTGGGAGTGTTTGATGGGGCCAGTGTCGAGGGAGCTTTACTCTGTATCCTACCCCGTTTTTTTTTTCTTTTTGGGAGTGTTTGATGGGGACAGTGCAGAGGGAGCTTTACTCTGTATCTAACCCCGTTTTTTTTTCTTTTTGGGAATGTTTGATGGGGCCAGTGTCGAGGGAGCTTTACTCTGTATCCTACCCCGTTTTTTTTTTCTTTTTGGGAGTGTTTGATGGGGCCAGTGTAGAGGGAGCTTTACTCTGTATCTCACCCCGTTTTTTTTTCTTTTTGGGAGTGTTTGATGGGGCCAGTGTCGAGGGAGCTTTACTCTGTATCCTACCCCGTTTTTTTTTCTTTTTGGGAGTGTTTGATGGGGACAGTGTAGAGGGAGCTTTACTCTGTATCTAACCCTGTTTCTTTTTTTATTTAATTTTTTTTTGCTTTACTCTGTATCTAACCCCGTTTTTTTTTCTTTTTGGGAGTGTTTGATGGGGACAGTGTAGAGGGAGCTTTAATCTGTTCTAACCCCGTTTTTTTTTCTTTTTGGGAGTGTTTAATGGGGCCAGTGTCGAGGGAGCTTTACTCTGTATCCTACCCCGTTTTTTTTTTCTTTTTGGGAGTGTTTGATGGGGACAGTGTGGAGGGAGCTTTACTCTGTATCTAACCCCGTTTTTTTTTCTTTTTGGGAGTGTTTGATGGGGCCAGTGTCGAGGGAGCTTTACTCTGTATCCTACCCCGTTTTTTTTTTCTTTTTGGGAGTGTTTGATGGGGCCAGTGTAGAGGGAGCTTTACTCTGTATCTAACCCCGTTTTTTTTTCTTTTTGGGAGTGTTTGATGGGGCCAGTGTCGAGGGAGCTTTACTCTGTATCCTCCCCCGTTTTTTTTTCTTTTTGGGAGTGTTTGATGGGGACAGTGCAGAGGGAGCTTTACTCTGTATCTAACCCTGTTTTTTTTTTCTTTTTGGGAGTGTTTGATGGGGACAGTGTAGAGGGAGCTTTACTCTGTATCTAACCCTGTTTCTTTTTTTATTTAATTTTTTTTTGCTTTACTCTGTATCTAACCCCGTTTTTTTTTCTTTTTGGGAGTGTTTGATGGGGACAGTGTAGAGGGAGCTTTAATCTGTTCTAACCCCGTTTTTTTTTCTTTTTGGGAGTGTTTGATGGGGACAGTGTAGAGGGAGCTTTACTCTGTATCTTACTCAGTTTTTTTTTAAAGGTGACCTTTATACCCCAGGGCCCTTCTGCATATTTCATGTCGAAGGGGCCTTTATTCCTTTATATACATATTTTTAAAATAACTTTATTAAAACCAGATAAATGAACAAAAAACTCAAATTAAAATGCCATTCTCGGCGTCGACAATGCATTCCAGTCCCTGCGGTGCCCACCGGTCGCGGAAGGCCTCAAGCATACCGACGGACACCGCATGCTCCTTCTCCAGGGACACCCGGGCGCGAACGTAACTGCGGAAGAGGGGCAGGCAATCGGGGAGGACGAACTCCCCGAGTATCTAACCCCGTTTTTTTTTCTTGTCCCTGTTTTTCTTTTGGAGCTTTACTCTGTATCTAACCATGTTTTTGTTTTTATAAGGTGGCCTTTATACCCCAGGCCGCTTTTATATATTTCATGTCGAGGGGGTCTTTATTCTTCAGGCCCCCTTTATGTACATATTTACATTTTTAAAATAATGTTATTTAAAACAGATAAATAAACAAAAACTCAAATTAAAATGCCATTCTCGGCGTCGACAATGCACTCCAGTCCCTGTAGTGCCCACCGGTCGCGGAAGGCCTCAAGCGTACCGGCGGCCACCGCATGCTCCTTCTCCAGGGACACCCGGGCACGAACGTAACCGCAGAAGAGGGGCAGGCAATTGGGGAGGACGGACCCCCCGATGGCCCGCAGCCTGGACCGGTGAATTGCCACCTTGGCCAGACCCAGGAGCAGACCGACGCGGAAATCCTCCTCCCGGCCCAAGACCCTCCGCACCGGGTGCCCAAAGATTAGGAGCGTGGGACTGAAGTGCAGCCAGAATTTGAGGAGCAGCCCCTTCAGATACTCAAAGAGGGGCTGCAACCTCGCACACCCCGTATATATGTGGAACACGGACTCGTCCAGGCCGTAGAAAGTACAGGCGGCCTGGGAGTCCGTCAACCTACTTAAAAGCCTATTGCACGGGACTGCCCTGTGCAACACCCTCCACCCCAGGTCCCCGATGTACAGGGGGAAGACTCCCGCGTACAGAGACCTCCATCGGGGTTTCCCCTCGCCGCCAGATGGCAACGTGGACCGCCAGGGCGTGTCCGGCCGGCTGACGAGGGCGAGGAAGTGGAGAGTGTGCAGGAGCAGCCCGTACAGGAAACCCCTCCGCGCCGATTGGAATGGCACAGAGGGCATTTCCGAGAGGCAGCTCGGGTTGTGCGGGACCGGCTCCCGAGGAGGGTTTCGGGGCCTGGGTCCGCTGAGCAGTTCCAGCCGAGCGGGAGTCAGCTCGGCCGGGATCGCTCCGCGCTCCCGAGCCCCCTCGCCACCCGCAGTGAGGGGCGCCCCGGGGGTTTCGGCTACTCCTCCGCCCGCCGGACCGTCCCCGGAGTCGGCCGCCCGGACAGCCAAGGCGCTCTCCTCCGCCGGCGGGGGAGCACCCTGACTGGAGGCGACCATGCTCTAGACTCGGAATAGATCCCGGTAAAAGACAGGCAACTCCCTCAGAGAAGCGCGGCTAACGGACTCCACCGGGAGCTGCGTGTAGTCTTGAAGGCAGTGACACTGGCGGAAAAAATACTTCGCCAGCGCCCACCATCTGGGAGGACGCTTGACGTACAGGTATCTCAAAAGGGTCCGAAGGCGGAGAGTCGCAGCCTGGGTGCGGACGCACACCAGCGACTGGCCGCCCTCCTCAATCGTGAGACTCAGAATGCGGCAGAGACCCAGTGTTTCCTCTTGCCCCAGAAGAAATCGACGAGTTTCTTCTGGATCTTGGTGGCAAATACAGGGGGTGGGGCCAAATCTTCCAGGATCTGGATCCGCGACCTCACGTACGTGCCTCGGGACCCTATGAGCTTCAGGTCCCTCAGCGCGCCCTTCTTCTCTTTGTACGCCTGCCACAGGGCCGGGTCCACGACGGCATGACCGAGGCGGGACTCCAAGTCGAGCACCTCCCTCTCAAGGCGCCCGATCACGGCTTCCCGCCTCTTGGTCGACCCCTTCGCGTACTCCTGACAGAAGACGCGGATGTGAGTCTTGCCCACATCCCACCATAGCCTCAAGGAGGGGAAGCCCCCCTGCTTCCTTCTGCAGTCGGCCCAGAATCGACAGAACGAGTCCTGAAATCGCTCGTCCTCCAGCAGCCGGTTGTTAAAGTGCCAGTATGCAGACACCGCCCGCGTGCGGAGCGGAGTGAACTCCACCCACACCAGGCGGTGGTCCGAGCACGGCACCAGCTGCATGGAGGCCGTCGAGACGCGGGAGACGTATGCCTACGAAAAGTAGAGGCGGTCGATTCGGGACCCTCCTCCTCCAGACCTCCACATGAAGGCGCTGGAGTCGGGATGGAGATTCTGCCAGACGTCCACCAAGTTAAGGGAGCTGATCAGTCCCTTCAACTTCTCCACCGACGCTTGGCTGCGCTGGGGACCGGAACGATCCCCCACCTTGAGGGTGCAGTTAAAATCCACCCGAGGATGATGCACTCGCCGCTATAGATGGGGCTCAAGAGAGCGGCCACTTTTTCAAAGAAGCGCGCTTGCAACGCGCCGGGCCTGGCCGCGTACACGTTCACAAAGTGGAGCGGCACGCTACCCAGGCGAATGGCGAGGTGGAGCAAGCGGCCCGGCACTAGCTCCTTGACTCCCAAGATCTCCGACTGAAAAGTCGGGGCCAACAAGATAGCCACCCCACTAGAAGTAGGGGTGAGGTGAATCATGTAGACCCCACCCTGCCACTCCAGGAGCCAGGTAGCTTCATCTCCCGGAACGGTGTGGGTTTCCTGCAGAAAGCTCACCACATATCTCCCTTCCCTGAGGACTGAGAGATTGTGAAATCTGCGGTGAGACCCCCTGCTGCCGTTGATGTTGAGGCTGGCTATGGTTATCTTCATGTCAAAGGTACTTAAAACCCGTCACCAATACCTCACTGTGAGGAGGGAGTGGAAGTGCACCTGGCCTTCCACTCCCCCAGCAACCCATTGAGGAACACATTAAAACGGCGCCTCTCAACCAGTTTCACGCCCGCGCGCTTGCCCGCTTTCTTCAGGGCGGCACGGACGGACTGTATGATCAGCGCCAGATTCGACCAACGGCCGAGGGCCAGCTGAACTTTATCGCGGCAACCCCTGCAAGCCGCGAGGAAATCCCAGAGTTCCGCCGTGGGGATGAGAGGAGATTCGGTGGGAGGCACGAGGGACTCCACCACCTCACTGGCGATGGAATCAAGATCATCCTCCGTGCCCCACACCGAATCCCCATCCTCCTCCGCCAGCGGCTGACACACCCAGCACACACTGTGGGGCGGACGTCCCGGCCGCGCCAGCTGATCCCGCCTCCGTCACGATCCCACCCCCAGGATCGATGGCAGAGGAGTCCTCTATGGGTTCTATTGTGAAACTGGAGCCTGTGGGTACCAGCAGTTCAGGACCCCCCTCCACCTCCGTCCCCAGGCCAATGAGTGGTCCAGGGGAGACAGAAGTTCCCGACTCCGGAAATTCAGCCGGAGCCGAGACCGGAGGCGGAGAGAGGAGGCCATCTCCCGCTCCGCCAGCACCCACAGGCCCAGCAGATGGGGCAACATTCTCGGTTATAACCGGGTTGGGTGTCTCCTGGTTGGTGGTGGACTCCGGCTGGGAGGGCCAACCCTTTGGGGCCCCGCCCTCCCCTCTACTCAGGGCACTCGACCCAGTAGCAGTGGCAGAATGGGCAGCGTCCCCAGGCTCCCCCACAACAAGCAGGGCTCCACTGGCTTCCCCTGGAGGGGCCACATGTACAGGTGTCTCCCCCTCCCCTCCATCCTGAGGAATAGGGAGCTCCTGCCCAGACTTTGTAGCCGTGGTGGTGTTGGTAGGGGAAACCTGGGAACCCGAAACAGGAGACAGCTCCCCTCCAACAGATGGACCCTGCGTCTCAGGGCCCCTTCTTACCTCTGTGGAGGGGTGCCTTCTCCTCTTTTTCCCAGTTGGGTGCGGAGGCTCAGAGACCTCCATGTCATCAGAGGCCTCTGCCTCCCCACTGTCTTTTTTTTTATTCACCCTGGGCCTGAGCCCAGCCCTGGGGCAAGTTGACTCCCCGAGATCAGGCTTTGTGCTGAGCTCAGACCCGGGTAGTGTCACGGTGTCCAGGGGACGCGCCTCTCGATGTTTAATTCTCCTCCGTGCCTTCCTTCCACTTGGACGGTCACCCCCTCCCTGCCGGAGACTGAATGGTATCTGGTGGAGATGTAGGGGGTGGTGGGAGGAGGTGCAGTGGCACCACCCTGGGCCGCCGAGTTGGAGTTGACAGCCGGGAGGTTGGGGCAGTTCTTACGAACATGCCCCATCCACTTACAGACATGGCACCGCACCCCATCCAAGGTCCAGAAGACGCGGTAGGCTGTCCCCTGGAACTCTACATTAAAGTGGCCCTCTGTAACCTCCTCCCGCGCCAGCTGCATGAATAACTGGCGGCGGAAGGAGTCCACGTGTCGGAGGCTGTTCTCCCGAAGACCGAGCGGGACTGGGGTGAGCCCCGTCTTTACCTCCCCCAGATGGTGCAGGTGGGGAAGGAGGAGCTCACCAGAAATGAAGGGCGGGACATTGGATGGAATGAGCCTTTGCGCAGTGGCCTCCAGGGGGTCCACTGGCAGAAAGGTCCCGCCCACGGTGAGCCCCTTGCTCAGAGCCAGGGACACCGCCCGCTCGGTCCTCAGGCATAACACTGCCTTCCCGTACATTTTAGAGGCTGCAACAATGGCCGAAGGGCTGACAACCTCGGCCATTGCTTTCACACATGCCTCTATAGTCATGTTCGGGTGGATGTAGCTCTTGACCCCATGCTTCGATGTTAATAAAGCAAACGGTGACGGGGCAACAGGTGCAGCTGCAGCAGCCGCAGCAGCATATGTACGGGAAGGCCCCGCCACCGGCGAAGGAGGGCTTGCAATGGAGTCTAAGAGCCACCCCCAAGAAACAAAGCAAATTTACACAATTGAAACAAAAAACAAACAAACTTTAAACAAAGTGGAGTGGAAGTAGAGGAGGATAGGGGTAGGAAGGTAAAGGAAAAGGGGAGGATAGGTGACTGAGGCGACTGAGTGGAGGAAGGGAGAGAAAGGCTGAAAGGGATGTTTGATCCATCTGCCAGTTGGAGCACCTTTGTAGCAATTAGTCCAAAACTGTTTGTTGTCTTCCAGTTGGGGGAGGCTTCTTCGCCCGGGATGGCTGGAGCCGCCTGATACTCTCCTCTTCTGCTTTTGACAAAAAAAAGTCTTCACCCGGGCAACTCCAGCTGTCCCGAGCAGGCAGTTGGGGTGGGGAGGGAGCTCCCTGTGTGCAAGCACCAATACAAATACAGGGGCCCCCGACTGGATTTGGCAGCCCCACCCAAGTCTTCCGGCCTCTTCTCCCTCCCCCAAACAGTCCAAACTTAAGAGTTCTTCAGGTGCCCTGACACCCACTTCTCCAAAACAATTTCAGCCTTCCTTGATGGTTTCTCTCCACTCTGCATTCATCTCTCTCCACTTCCTCCAATTACTCCAGTCTCCTCTCTCCAGTCGCTGCAGCACAGGTGCAGCTGCTCCCCCTGATTGCTGGCAGGAAGTGCTCCAAATTGCCCAGCCAATTCCAGTGCTGTACCTGTCCTGGGAGTGTTTGATGGGGACAGTGTAGCGAGAGCTTTACTCTGTATCTAACCCCGATTTTTTCTTTTTTTTTTCTTTTTTTTTTCTGGGAGTGTTTGATGGGGACAGTGTAGAGAAAGCTTTGCTCTCTATTTAATCCTGTGCTGTACCTGTCCTGGGAGTGTTTGATGGAGCTTTACTCTGTATCTAACTCAATTTTTTGTAGTTTTTCTTTCTTTTTTTGTGCTCCAAATTGCCGAGCCAATCCTGTGCTGTACCTGTCCTGGGAGTGTTTGATGGGGACACTGCAGAGGGAGGTTTAATCTGTCCCTCACCTGGGCCTTCACGATGGAGAGCTTGGCCATTCTGTGCCCAGTCGTGACCCACCCCTTGGGCTCCTGCCCAATGTGTGCCCACTGTCAAGCTTGCATGATCCAGGATGTTAAAGGATTCACCAACCCATGACGTTAACACTGCAGTGTGTGAAGTGAACAGAAATCTGTCTCGTTCCAAAGCAGGTTCAAGTATCGTGATTGTGTCCCTTTGTGGAGGTCTGTTCCTATCGTGTTTCCTTCCTACCTGAATTGATGATTAATCTCTCACTCTGTGTTTGTAGGCTTGTGTAACACGACAAAACCCGTTCCGACAGTGCCAAGCTTTCCAGCCACTGGTGAGTACAGCATCCTTAACTCTGAATTGTCAGCTTATAAAACAGCAACAAGAATAACTTATAGTGTTACGACCCAGTGAGAAAGGGGTCTAGGGTTCCCTCTCAGCCTTCACCTGGTCTTACTGTAACAGGGTTTAATTTTAATTTCATGTTTTTAGCTCCCCCTTGGTGAATCCTTGTTCACCGCTTTCCAATTATAAAGCAAAGAAACCAGCACAAACAGGCTTTCTCGGGTTTAAAAAAGAAAAGTTGAAATTTATTGAACTTAAACTCTAATTCGGTTAACGCCTACGGATGCACGATGTGCCCACGCTAGCATGCATACGAGATGCAAACATGCAGATAGAGACAGAAAAGAGCAGAAGAGAAATAAAGTGGAAAAGTTTGCGGCAATATCTGAAGAGTTTTTGTTACAGTTCTTCGAGCTCACTGTAGAGTCCTTAATTGGAGGTAGATCTTGCTTTTCATTGGGGCCCAGTGTTCTTCTTTAACCTTGTTCACTGCAGGAGACTTTTCTCATTTGGGGTTCAAGTGTCTTAGGTGTGCACAGGACACGGATGGCAGAGTTTTGGATGAGCTCAAGTCATAGGTGGGAGGCTGGCCAGGAGAGCATTGGAAGAATCCAGACTGGAGATAGCAAATGCATGGCTCATGCTTTGATTAGCAGATGGGCTGAAGCAGGAGTGGAAAAAGGCACTGTGACAGCGGTGGAACTAAGTGGTCTTGGTGATGGAGAGGATATGTGGTCAGAAGCACAGCTCAGGGTTGAAGTTGCAAACTGTCTGATTCAACCTCAGTGTCTCCATTCCCTCTATGTTTATTAGATTAAACTCACACTCACAGCTCCATCTATACTTAGAACCAATATGAGGGGAGGTTACAGAGAAAGGGAGGGTTCTAGGGACTGGAGGAGGTTACAGAGATAGGGAGGGTTCTAGAAACTGGAGGAGGTTACAGAGATAGGGAGGGTTCTAGGGACTGGAGGAGGTTACAGAGATAGGTGGGGTTCAAGGGGCTTTTTAAAAATTCATTCATGGGATGTGGGCGTCGCTGGCCAGGCCAGCATTTATTGCCCATCCTTAATTGCCCTTGAGAAGGTGGTGGTGAGCTGCCTTCTTGAACCGCTGCAGTCCATGTGGGGTAGGTACACCCACAGTGCTGTTAGGAAGGGAGTTCCAGGATTTTGACCCAGTGACAGTGAAGGAACGGCGATATAGGTCCAAGTCAGGGTGGTGTGTGAGTTGGAGGGGAACTTGCAGGTGGTGGTGTTCCCATGCATTTGCTGCCCTTGTGCTTCAAGGTGGTAGAGGTTGCGGGTTTGGAAGGTGCTGTCTAAGGAGCCTTGGTGCATTGCTGCACTGCATCTTGTAGATGGTACACACTGCTGCCACTGTGCATCGGTGGTGGAGGGAGTGAAATTTGTAGATGGGGTGCCAATCAAGCGGGCTGCTTTGTCCTGGATGGTGTCGAGCTTCTTGAGAGTTGTTGGAGCTGCACCCATCCAGGCAAGTGGAGAGTATTCCATCACACTCCTGACTTGTGCCTTGTAGATGGTGGACAGGCTTTGGGGAGTCATGAGGTGAGTTACTCACCTCAGGATTCCTAGCCTCTGACCTGCTCTTGTAGCCATTGTATTTATCTGGCTACTCCAGTTCAGTTTCTGGTCAATGGAAGACCCTCGGATGTTGATAGTGGGGGATTCAGTGATGGTAATGCCATTGAATGTCAAGGGGCGATGGTTCGATTCTCTCTTGCTGGAGATGGTCATTGCCTGGCACTTGTGTGGCACGAATGTTACTTGCCACTTATCAGCCCAAGCCTGGATATTGTCCAGGTCTTGCTGCATTTCTACATGGACTGCTTCATTGTTTCATTGTCTGAGGAGTCACGAATGGTGCTGAACATTGTGCAATCATCAGCGAACATCCCCATTTCTGACCTTATGATTGAAGGAAGGTCATTGATGAAGCAGCTGAAGATGGTTGGGCCTCGGACACGACCCTGAGGAACTCCTGCAGTGATGTCCTGGAGCTCAGATGATTTACCTCCAACAACCACAATCATCTTCCTTTGCACTAGGTATGACCCCAGCCAGAGGAGGGTTTTCCCCCTGATTCCCATTGACCTGAATTTTGCTAGGGCTCCTTGACGCCGTACTCAGTCAAATGCTGCCTTGCTGTCAAGGGCAGTCACTCTCACCTCACCTCTTAAGTTCAGCTCTTTTGTCCATGTTTGAACCAAGGCTGTAATGAGGTCAGGAGCTGAGTGGCCCTGGCAGAACCCAAACTGAGCGTCACTGAGCAGGTTATTGCTAAGCAAGTGCCGCTTGATGGCACTGTTAATGACATCTTCCATCACTTCACTGATGATTGAGAGTAGGCTGATGGAGTGGTAATTGGCCGGGTTGGACTTAGAGTCATAGAGTCGTACAGCATAGAAACAGGCCCTTCGGCCCACCGCGTCCATGCCAACCATAATGCCTATCTATACTAATCCCACCTGCCTGCATTAATTCCATATCCCTCTATGCCTTGCTCATTCAAGTACCTGTCCAGATGCCTCTTAAATGTTGCTACTGTTCCTGTCTCCACCACCTCCTCTGGCAGCTCATTCCAGATACCCACTATTCTTTGTGTGAAACATTTACCCCTTGGATCCCCTTTAAACCTCCTCCCTCTCACCTTAAATCTATGCCCTCTAGTTTTAGCCTACCATGGGAAACAGACTTTGGCTATCTACCCTATCTATGCCTCTCATAATTATATACACCTCTATCATGTCCCCTCTCAGCCTCCTTCACTCCAGGTAAAACAGAACCATCCTATCCAATCTCTCTTTATAACTCAAGCCCTCCAAACCAGGCAACATCCTTGTGAATCTTTTCTGCACCCTCTCTAACTTAATCACATCTTTCCTGTAGTGCGGTGACCAGAACTGCACACAGTACTCCAAATGTGGCCGAACCAACGTTATGTGCAACTGTAACATGACGTCCCAACTCTTGTACTCAATGCCTCAGCCGATGAAGGCAAGCATGCCGTACGCCTTCTTCACCACCCTGTCTACCTGTGTTGCCACTTTCAGGGAACTATGTACTTGCACCCCAAGGTCTCTCTGCTCAACAACTCCCCAGGACCCTGCCATTCACTGCATATGTCCTGTCCTGGTTTAACTTCCCAAAATGCATCACTTTACACTCGTTAAATTCCATTTGCCAATCCCTTGCCCACTTTCCCAGTTGATCGATATCCTGTTGTAACCTTAGATAACCTTCTTCACTGTCCACTATACCACCAATTTTGGTGTCATCTGCAAACTTACTAATCATGCCCCCTACATTCACGTCCAAGTCATTAATATATTTGACAAACAACAGAGGGCCCAGCACCAGTCGCTGCGGCACACCACTGGTCACCAACTCCAATCTGAAAAACAACCCTCCACTACACTGAAGCAGCGATAGTGTGAGCGAGGTGTCAGCTGGGAAGGTGAGTTTCAGTTTAAAATAACTTACCTTTTGTTGCAGCAGCTTTTTCTGAAGCAGCGATAGTGTGAACGAGGTGTCAGCTGGGAAGGTGAGTTTCAGTTTAAAATAACTTACCTTTTGTTTCGGCGGACAAGGGACTGCTGGGTAAGTAAACCTATATATTCGTGCAGTGGCTAAACCCGAAACACTACACGTGTAGTGTCTCCCACCCATCCTCCTCCTCTAACCCAAATAAAAAGGACTCTTGTGTGGAGGGTTTGGTAAGGTAAGGTTTTCCTTTTTTTTAAAATCTCTGTTGTCAATTTAGAGCAGAGGGGATGGAAGCTAGGGCAGTTGCATGCTCCTCTTGCAGGATGTGGGAGGTGAGGGTCACCACTTGTGTCCCTGCTGACTTCACCTGTGAGAAGTGCACCCAACTCCAGCTCCTCACAGACCGCGTTAGGGAACTGGAGCTGGAGCTGGATGAACTTCGGATCATTCAGGAGGCTGAGGGGGTGATAGAGAGCAGCTATAGGGAAGTAGTGACACCTAAGTTACAGGATAAAGGTAGCTGGGTGACCGTCAGGGGAGGGAAAGGGAATAGGCGCACAGTGCAGGGATCCCCTGTGGCCGTTCCCCTCAATAATACGTATACCGTTTTGGATACGGTTGTGGGGGGGGACGACCTACCAGGGGAAAGCCACAGTGGCCAGGTCTCTGGCACTGAGCCTGGCTCAGTGGCTCAGAAGGGAAGGGGGGAGAATAGGAGAGCGATAGTGATAGGAGATTCAATGGTTAGAGGAACAGACAGGAGAGTCTGTGGTCGCGAACAAGACTCCCGGCTGGTATGTTGCCTCCCGGGTGCCAGGGTCAAGGATGTCTTGGATCGAGTCCACAGGATTCTTAAGGGGGAGGGGGAGCAGCCAGAGGTCGTGGTACATATCGGTACCAATGACATAGCTAGGAAAAGGGATGAGGACCTGAAAAGCGAATATCGGGAGTTTGGTTGGAAGCTGAAAGGCAGGATGAGCAGAGTAGTATTCTCAGGATTGTTACCGGTGCCACGTGCTAATGAGGCTAGAAACAGGGAGCGAGTGCAGCTGAACACGTGGCTACAGAACTGGTGTAGGAGGGAGGGATTCAGATATGTGTATCATTGGGATACCTTCTGGGGAAGGTGGGACCTGTACAAGAAGGACGGGTTGCATCTGAACTGGAGGGGCACCAATATCCTGGGCGGGAGGTTTGCTGGAGCTCTTCGGGAGGGTTTAAACTAGTTTGGCAGGGGGATGGGAACCGGAGCCACGGATCAGTGGATGGGGTAGCTGTTGAACAGGCAGATACAGAGTGCAGAGAGTCTGTGAGGAAGGTTAGACAGTTGACAGGGCAAAGTTGCAGCCAGTATGATGGGTTGAAGTGTGTCTATTTTAACGCAAGAAGTGTCAGGAATAAGGGTGATGAACTGAGAGCATGGATCAGTACTTGGAGCTACGATGTTGTGGCCATTGCGGAGACGTGGATATCACAGGGGCAGGAATGGATGTTGGATGTTCCAGGGTTTAGAGGTTTCAAAAGGAATAGGGAGGGAGGTAAAAGAGGTGGGGGAGTGGCATTGCTAATCAGGGATAGTATCACAGCTGCAGAAAGGGAGGTCGTCGAGGAGGGTTTGTCTACTGAGTCATTATGGGTGGAAGTCAGAAACAGGAAAGGAGCAGTCACTTTGTTGGGACTTTTCTATAGACCCCCCCAATAGCAACAGACACACGGAGGAACAGATTGGGAGGCAGATTTTGGAAAGGTGCAGAAGTAACAGGGTTGTTGTCATGGGTGACTTCAACTTCCCTAATATTGATTGGAACCTCCTTAGTGCAAATAGTTTGGATGGAGCAGGTTTTGTCAGGTATGTCCAGGAAGGTTTCCTGACTCAATATGTAGATAGGCCGACTAGAGGGGAGTCTATGTTGGACTTGGTGCTTGGCAACGAACCAGGCCAGGTGGCAGATCACTCGGTGGGAGAGCATTTCGGTGATAGTGATCACAACTCCCTTACCTTTACTATAGTCATGGAGAGGGATAAGAGCAGACGGGATGGGAAAATATTTAATTGGAGGAGGGGGAATTACAATGCTATTAGGCAGGAACTGGGGAGCTTAAACTGGGAACAGATGTTCTCAGGGAAATGCACGACAGAAATGTGGAGGTTGTTTAGGGAGCACTTGCTGCGACTGCTGGATAGGTTTGTCCCGATGAGGCAGGGAAGGGATGGTAGGGTGAAGGAACCTTGGATGACAAGAGATGTGGAACAGCTAGTCAAGAGGAAGAAGGAAGCTGACTTAAGGTTGAGGAATCAAGGATCAGACAGGGCTCTAGAGGGTTACAAGGTAGCCAGGAAGGAACTGAAGAATGGACTTAGGAGAGCTAGAAGGAGACATGAAAAAGTCTTGGCGGGTAGGATTAAGGAAAATCCCAAGGCGTTCTACACTTATGTGAGGAACAAGAGGATGGCCAGAGTGAGGGGAGGGCCGATCAGGGATAGTGGAGGGAACTTGTGCCTGGAGTCGGAGGAGGTAGGGGAGGTCCTAAATGAATACTTTGCTTCAGTATTCACTAGTGAGAGGGACCTGGTCATTTGTGAGGACAGCGTGAAACAGGCTGATATGCTCGAACAGGTTGAGGTTAAGAGGGAGGATGTGCTGGAAATTTTGAATGATATGAGGACAGATAAGTCCCTGGGGCCAGACGGGATATACCCAAGGATATTACGGGAAGCGAGGGAAGAGATTGCTGCGCCTTTGGCGATGACCTTTGCATCTTCACTGTCCACTGGAGTAGTACCGGATGATTGGAGGGTGGCAAATGTTGTTCCCTTGTTCAAGAAAGGGAATAGGGATAACCCTGGGAATTATACACCAGTCAGTCTTACGTCGATAGTGGGCAAATTATTGGAGAGGATTCTGAGAGACAGGATTTATGATTATTTGCAAAAGCATGGTTTGATGAGAGACAGTCAGCATGGCTTTGTGAGGGGCAGGTCATGCCTCACAAGCCTTATTGAATTCTTTGAGGATGTGACAAAACACATTGATGAAGGAAGAGCAGTGGATGTGGTGTATATGGATTTTAGCAAGGCGTTTGATAAGGTTCCCCGTGGTAGGCTCATTCAGAAAGTAAGGAGGCATGGGATCCAGGGAAAGTTGGCTGTCTGGATACAAAATTGGCTGGCCCATAGAAGTCAGAGGGTGGTAGTAGATGGAAAGTATTCAGCATGGAGCTCGGTGACCAGTGGTGTTCCACAAGGATCTGTACTGGGACCTCTGCTCTTTGTGATTTTTATAAATGACTTGGATGAGGAAGTGGAAGGCTGGGTTAGCAAGTTTGCCGATGACACGAAGGTTGCTGGAGTTGTGGATAGTGTGGAAGGCTGTTGTAGGTTGCAACGGGACATTGACAGGATGCAGAGCTGGGCTGAGAAGTGGCAGATGGAGTTCAACCTGGAAAAGTGTAAAGTGATTCATTTTGGAAGGTCGAATTTGAATGCGGAATACAGGCTTAAAGACAGGATTCTTGGTAGTGTGGAGGAACAGAGGGATCTTTGGGTCCATGTCCATAGATCGCTCAAAGTTGCCACCCAAGTTGATAGGGTTTTTAAGAAGGCGTATGGTGTGTTGGCTTTCATTAACAGGGGGATTGAGTTTAAGAGCCGCGAGGTTATGCTGCAGCTCTACAAGGCCCTGGTTCGACCACACTTGGAATATTGTGTTCAGTTCTGGTCGCCTCATTATAGGAAGGATGTGGAAGCTTTAGAGAGGGTGCAGAGGAGATTTACCAGGATGCTGCCTGGACTGGAGGGCATGTCTTACGAAGAAAGATTGAGGGAGCTAGGGCTTTTCTCATTGGAGCGAAGAAGGATGAGAGGTGACTTGATAGAGGGGTACAAGATGATGAGAGGCATAGATAGAGTGGATAGTCAGAGACTTTTTCCCAGGGTGGAAAGGGCTATCACCAGGGGGCATAATTTTAAGGTGATTGGAGGAAGGTTTAGGGGAGATGTCAGAGGTAGGTTCTTTACACAGAGAGTGGTGGGTGCGTGGAATGTGCTGCCAGCGGTGGTAGTAGAAGCAGATACATTAGGGACATTTAAGCGACTCTTGGATAGGTACATGGATGATAGTAGAATGAAGGGGATGTAGTTAGTTTGATCTTAGAGTAGGTTAATAGGTTCGGCACAACATCGTGGGCCGAAGGGCCTGTACTGTGCTGTACTGTTCTATGTTCTATCTTCTACGACCCTCTGCCTCCTATCACCAAGCCAATTTTGTATCCAATTTGCCAGCTCACCTTGGATCCCATGTGTTCTAACCTTCTGGACCAGCCAACTATGCGGGACCTTGTTAAAGGCCTTGCTAAAGTCCATGTAGACAATGTCCATTGCCCTGCCCTCGTCAATCCTCTTGGTCACCTCCTTGAAAAACTCAATCAAATTCGTGAGACGTGATTTCCCACGCACAAAGCCATGCTGACTATCCCTAATCAGACCATGCCTTTCCAGATGCATATAAATCCTGTCTCTCAGAATCCCTTCCAATAACTTTCCCACCACTGATGGATGGCCCTACTAGAGAAGGGGCTACACTCGATCTCCTCTTCGGAAATGAGGAAGGTGGTTGATGTGTCAGTGGGGGAGCACTTTGGGACCAGTGACCATAACTCTGTTAGATTTTAGATTTAGATTTAGAGATACAGCACTGAAACAGGCCCTTCGGCCCACCGAGTCTGTGCCGACCATCAACCACCCATTTATACTAATCCTACACTAATCCCATATTCCTACCACATCCTCACCTATCCCTATATTCCCCGACCACCTACCAATACTAGGGGCAATTTATAATGGCCAATTTACCTATCAACCTGCAAGTCTTTTGGCTGTGGAAGGAAACCGGAGCACCCGGAGGAAGCCCACGCAGACACAGGGAGAACTTGCAAACTCCACACAGGCAGTACCCAGAATTAAACCTGGGTCGCTGGAGCTGTGAGGATGCAGATAGTTATGGAAAAGGATAGGACTGGTCCTCAGGTTGAAGTTCTAAATTGGGGGCAGGCTAATTTCGATGGCATCAGACAGGAACTCTCAAAATTCTGCTGCTGCTGATGGCCCACAGCGCCTCATGGATGCCCAGTTTTGCATTGCATGATCTGTTCGAAATCTATCCCATTTAGCACGGTGGTAGTGCCACACAACACGATGGACGGTATCCTCAATGTGAAGGTGAGACTTCGTCTCCACAAGGACTGTGCGGTGGTCACTCCTACCAATACTGTCATGGACAGATGCATCTGCGGCAGGCAGATTGGTGAAGACGAGGTCAAGTATGTTTTCCCCTCTTGTTGGTTCCCCCACCACCTGCTGCACACCCAGTCTAGCAGTTATATCCTTTAGGACTCGGCCAGCTCGGTCAGTAGTGGTGCCACCGAGCCACCACCCATAGTACATTCTGTGCCCTCACCACCCTCAGTGCTTCCTCCAAGTGCTGTTCAACATGGAGGAGTACTGAGTCATCAGCTGAGGGATGGCGGTAGGTGGTAATCAGTAGGAGGTTTCCTTGCCCATGTTTGATCTGATGCCATGAGACTTCATGGGGTCCGGAGTCGATGTTGAGGACTCCCAGGGCAACTCCCTCCCTACTCTATACCACTGTCCCACCACCTCTGGTGGGTCTGTCCTGCCGGTGGGACAGGACATACCCGGGGATGGTGATGGCAGTGTCTGGGACATTGTCTGTAAGGTATGATTCCGTGAGTATGACTATGTCAGGCTGTTGCTTGACTAGTCTGTGGGACAGCTCTCCCAACTTTGGCACAAGCTCCCAGATGTTAGTAAGGAGGACTTTTCAGGGTCAACAGGGCTGGGTTTGCCGTTGTCGTTTCCGGTGCCTAGGTCGATGCCGGGTGGTCCGTCCGGTTTCATTCCTTTTTATTGACTTTGTAGCGGTTAGATACAACTGAGTGGCTTGCTAGGCCATTTCAGAGGGCATCTAAGAGTCAACCACATTGCTGTGGGTCTGGAGTCACATGTAGGCCAGACCAGGTAAGGACAGCAGATTTCCTTCCCTAAAGGTCATTAGTGAACCAGATGGATTTTTACAACAATCGGCAATGGTTAGACCAGCTTTTAATTCCAGATTAATTAATTGAATTCACCTTCTGCTGTGGTGGGATTCGAATCCATGGCCCACAGCAAGACCGTGGGTCTCTGGGTTACTAGTCCAGTGACAATACCATTCTGCCACTGCCTCCCTGCTGGAGGAGGTTACAGAGATAGGGAGGGGTCTAGGGGCTGGAGGATATTTGAGAGATGAGGAGGGGTGTAGGGACTGGAGGAGGTTACAGACAGAGGGAGGGGTGTAGGGGCTGGAGGAGGTTACAGAGATAGGGAGGGTTGTAGGGGCTGGGGGAGGTTACAGAGCTAGGGAGGGTTGTAGGGACTGGAGGAGGTTGCAGAGCTAGGGAGGGTTGTAGGGACTCGTGGAGGTTACAGAGATCGGGAGGGTTGTAGGGGCTGGAGGAGATTACAGAGATAGGGAGGGTTGTAGGGGCTGGAGGAGGTTGCAGAGATAGGGAGGGTTGTAGGGACTAGAGGAGGTTACAGAGTTAGGGAGGGTTGTAGGGGCTGGAGGAATTTACAGAGATATGGAGAGTTGTAGGGGCTGGAGGAGGTTACAGAGATAGGGGGGTTGTAGGAGCTGGAGGAGGTTGCAGAGAGAGGGAGGGTTGTAGGGGCTGGAGGAGGTTATAGAGATAGGGAGGGTTGTAGGGGCTGGAGGAAGTTACAGTGATAGGGAGGGTTGTATGCGCTGGCGGAGGTTCGGGAGAGGGAGGGACGATTCCAGCGAGGGTTTTGAGCGTGAAGATGAGAATTTTAAGGTGTTGTTTAGTGAACATCGGGATGGGCGGTCGGGCGATGGGGAATGATGGGTAAACGAGACTATCTGTTAGTTGGGATGCTTCCCTGCAGATATCTCAATATCTGCTACTTACATTCCCTATTTTGGTCTCTAAAGGGCAGACTTCACTCTTGAACCATCAGAAGTGCTCATGGAAATTGTCTCTGGAGCTGTACCATTTTGCTGAGGTAGCCTGATCACACCCGGTGTGGTACTGAGCCCCACATACACAGAGCAGTAAAAGCCCAGGCTCCAATCCCGGCCTCGTGCTCTGTTACCCTGATAACACCCGGCGTGGTACTGAGCCCCCCCACACACACACTTGCACAGCAAGAAAGGCCCAGGCTCCAATTCCGGCCTGTACTTATTTCGATGAGCCTCCTGAGTTTTGTTTCAGAACAGTATATGACAGTGGAACTGTATTCCAGCAGGGTATATGACAGTCGATATCCCAGGAAGCTGAAGCTGAAGCTGAAACTGTAGCAGGCAGGGTATCTGGGAGTGGAACTGTATATTAACAGGGTATATGAGAGTGGAACTGTATATTAACAGGGTATATGAGAGTGGAACTGTATATTAACAGGGTATCTGGGAGTGGAACTGTATATTAACAGGGTATATGAGAGTGGAACTGTATATTAACAGGGTATCTGGGAGTGGAACTATATATTAACAGGGTATATGAGAGTGGAACTGTATATTAACAGGGTATCTGGGAGTGGAACTGTATATTAACAGGGTATATGAGAGTGGAACTGTATATTAACAGGGTATCTGGGAGTGGAACTGTATATTAACAGGGTATATGAGAGTGGAACTGTATATTAACAGGGTATCTGGGAGTGGAACTGTATATTAACAGGGTATATGAGAGTGGAACTGTATATTAACAGGGTATCTGGGAGTGGAACTGTATATTAACAGGGTATATGAGAGTGGAACTGTATATTAACAGGGTATCTGGGAGTGGAACTGTATATTAACAGGGTATATGAGAGTGGAACTGTATATTAACAGGGTATATGAGAGTGGAACTGTATATTAACAGGGTATCTGGGAGTGGAACTGTATATTAACAGGGTATCTGGGAGTGGAACTATATATTAACAGGGTATATGAGAGTGGAACTGTATATTAACAGGGTATATGAGAGTGGAACTGTATATTAACAGGGTATATGAGAGTGGAACTGTATATTAACAGGGTATCTGGGAGTGGAACTGTATATTAACAGGGTATCTGGGAGTGGAACTATATATTAACAGGGTATATGAGAGTGGAACTGTATATTAACAGGGTATATGAGAGTGGAACTGTATATTAACAGGGTATCTGGGAGTGGAACTGTATATTAACAGGGTATCTGGGAGTGGAACTATATATTAACAGGGTATATGAGAGTGGAACTGTATATTAACAGGGTATCTGGGAGTGGAACTGTATATTAACAGGGTATCTGGGAGTGGAACTGTATATTAACAGGGTATATGAGAGTGGACGATTTCGCAGCAGGGCATATGAGGGTGTTACTGTATCCCAGTAGGGGGGATGAGAGTGGAACTGAATCCCAGCAAGGTATCTGAGGGTGGAACTGTATCCCAGCAGAGTATATGAAGGTGGAACAGTATCCCAACAGGGTTTATCGGAGTGGTCTTTTTCCCAGTAGTGTGTATGGGAGTGGACTAATTCCCAGCAGGGTATATGAGAGTGGAATTGTATCCCTGCAGTGTATATGAGAGTGGAACTGTATCCCAGCAGGGTATCTGAGAGTGGAACTTTACCCCAGCAGGGTATGTGGGAGTGGACTATTTCCCAGCTGGGTATATGAGCATGAAAGTGTATCCCAGCACGCTATCTGAGCATGTAACTGTATCCAGCAGGGTATATGAGTGTGGAACTGTGACCCAGCAGGGTATATGAGGGGGGAAACTGTATCTCAGCATGTTACATAAAAGTGGAACTGTGTCCCAGCACTGTATATGAGAGTGAAACTATATCCTAGCATGGTGTATGAGAGGGGAACAGTATCCCTGAAGGGTATATGAGAGTGGGACTGTATCCCAGTAGGGTACATGAGAGTGGAATATTTCCCAGCAGGGTATATGAGAGTGGAACTGTATCCCAGCAGGATATGAGCGTGGAACTGTATCCCAGCAGGGTATATGGGAGTGGACTATTTCCCAGCAGGGTATATGAGAGTGGAACTGTATCCCAGCAGGGTATATGAGAGTGGAACTGTATCTCAGTGAATGCTCCTGACTCCTTGCCTTCCATTTTACTGTTTTACAGAAATTCAGAACATTTCTCTGGTGGGAGGGAGCTCCCACTGTTCTGGACAACTCCATCTGCAGATAAAAAGCCTCCGGTTGACTCTCTGCCCGCAGGAGTTCTCCAGTCGGGAGGCGGATGTGGTCTGCCGGGAGCTGGAGTGTGGCTCCACACACGCAGTTGTGACTGGGAATTTCTTTGATGGTCAGAAGGCTGAAATGTGGAATCACAGTTATGCATGCCAGAACAACGAAACCAGGTTGAGCCGGTGCATTGAAGTCCAGCGGGAATGTCACTCTGCGGATGGAGTCGGGATTGTGTGTTCGGGTAGGAGGAATCTCTTCCCAGATCAGATCCTCATCTGTTCGCGTCCTTTCCCCCAACCATCCCTTTTCCCAATCCGGGATTGCCTCCAATCTCCTCGCTCCTCTAGCCAATTGGCACTCAAGCCACTGCACCTCAATCCTAACTGAGCATCACCTTGTCTTCTGCTCCATACCCTTATTCCACCTTTCCGTCCCGGATGTCCGCGCTCTCTCCCCCTGACAGTCTCGATCATTGTTCTCCCTCCACTCCAGCCTGGATAAATCCCTCAAGATCTGTTCACATCCACCCATTCCTCAATCCAGCCGATACCAAGTTCAACTCCCAGCTTGTCATCCCAAAATACCACCTCCACCCGATCCCATCACCCACGCACCCTCCATCTCCCCTCATCTCCTCCTCCTCGCCCTCCACCTCATCTCCCCCTCCTTATCAGCCTCCACCTCAACCCATCCTCCTTGCCCTCCATCTCCCCTCATCTCCTCCTCCTCGTTCTCCACCTCATCCCATCCTCCTCGCCCCCTACCTCCACCTCATCTGCTCCACCTCATCCCATCCTCCTTGCCCTCTACCTCCACTTCATCTCCTCCTCGTCCTCCATCTCCCCTCATCCCATCCTCCTTGCCCTCCACCGCCACCCCATCTTCTCCTCCTCACCCTCTACCTTATCCCATCCTCCTCTCCCTCTACCTCCACCTCATCCCATCCTCCTTGCCCTCCATCTTCCCTCATCCCATCCTCCTTGCCCTCCATCTTCCCTCATCCCATCCTCCTTGCCTCCTGCCCGACCCCATTTCCCTCACCTTCCCCCTCTCCTCATCGCATCTTCCTCTTCCCCCCCTCTCCCCTCATCCCATCCACCTCCTCCCCTTCCCCTCATTCCATCCACCTCCTCCTCCCCTCCCCTCATCTTGTCCACCTCCTCCTCCCCCTCCCCTCATCCCATCCATCTCCTCCTCTCTGCCTCATACCATTCACCTCCGTTCCCTCTCTGTCTCCATGCCTATCTCTTTCTCGTCCTTTTTCTCTCTCCCTCTCACCGTATATTTAACATCCTCTCTCTCCCCCTCTCCCTCTATCCGCCACCCACCCACCCACCACCCCCCCCCCCCCCCCGCCTCTCGCTCCCCCTCTTTTTCTCTCTCCCTCTCTTCTGGATATTTAACATTTTCTCTCTCTCACCCACTCTTTTTCTCTCTTCCTCTCTCTCCCTCTTTTTCTTTCCCCCTCTCACCTGTATATGTAATATCCTCTCTCTCTCTCTCTGTCCCCGTCTCACCTGGATATTTAACATCCTCTCTCTCTCTCTGCACCAACAGGAGGATACCACGAGATGCGGTTGCAGTCTGGAGCTAACCGTTGTCAGGGAGAGGTGCAGCTGTACTACAACAGTTCCTGGAGTGCAGTCTCTGGCCAGTTGCCGAGTCCAGATGAGGCAGAGCTGATGTGTAAGAAGCTGCAGTGTGGACACGCTGTGGGGCTTACTGTGGAAACAGCGCAGATGAACCCTACTGTTTATGTGAACGACTGGACCTGCCTGGTTACACATCCAGTGACCTCAGATTGTCTGGAAGGCGCCAGGAAATCAGAGCATCCGGGTACTGTAGCCCTCAATTGCTCAGGTAATCTCAAACGATGAGGTGTATCTGTCACCTCAGTGCAACACGGGAGCCACATATGTGATAAAGTGAACTGAAATAACAGGGACCACATTCCACTGGGAGTTTTAAAATGACCAGTTCATTGGAGCAGTTTCATGGGAAGAAAAGTTCAATTTCGTTGGAGTCTACGATGGGAATCTTACTCTGTATCTAACCCCGAGCTGTACCTGTATTGGGAGTGTTTGATGGGGACAGTATAGAGGGAATTTTACTCTGTATCTAACCCCGAGCTGTACCTGTATTGGGAGTGTTTGATGGGGACAGTATAGAGGGAATTTTACTCTGTATCTAACCCCGAGCTGTACCTGTATTGGGAGTGTTTGATGGGGACAGTATAGAGGGAATTTTACTCTGTATCTAACCCCGAGCTGTACCTGTATTGGGAGTGTTTGATGGGGACAGTATAGAGGGAATTTTACTCTGTATCTAACCCCGAGCTGTACCTGTCCTGGGAGTGTTTGATGGGGACAGTATAGAGGGAATTTTACTCTGTATCTAACCCCGAGCTGTACCTGTCCTGGGAGTGTTTGATGGGGACAGTGTAGAGGGAGCTTTACTCTGTATCTAACCCCGAGCTGTACCTGCCCTGGGAGTGTTTGATGGGGACAGTGTAGAGGGAGATTTACTCTGTATCTAACCCCGTTTTTTTTTTTTTTTTTTCCCACAAGGTGACCTTTATACCCCAGGCCCCTTTTATATTTTTCACATCGAGGGGGCCTTTATCCCTCAGACCCCCTTTATGTACATATTTACAGTTTTAAAATAACTTTATTAAAACAGATAAATAAACAAAAAACTCAAATTAAAATGCCATTCTCGGCGTCGACGATGCACTCCAGTCCCTGCGGTGCCCACCGGTCGCGGAAGGCCTCAAGCGTACCGGCGGACACCGCATGCTCCTTTTCCAGGGACACCCGGGCGCGAACGTAACCGCGGAAGAGGGGCAGGCAATCGGGGAGGACGGAACCCCCGACGGCCCGCAACCTGGACCTGTGAATTGCCACCTTGGCCAGGCCCAGGAGCAGACCGACGAGGAGATCCTCCTCCCGGCCCAAGCCCCTCCGCACCGGGTGCCCAAAGATCAGGAGCGTGGGACTGAAGTGCAGCCAGAATTTGAGGAGCAGCCCCTTCAGATACTCAAATAGGGGCTGCAACCTCGCACACTCCGTATAAATGTGGAACACGGACTCGTCCAGGTCGCAGAAAGTACAGCTGGCCTGGGAGTCCGTGAACCTACTTAAAAGCCTATTGCACGGGACTGCTCTGTGCAGCACCCTCCACCCCAGGTCCCCGATGTAAAGGGGGAAGACTCCCGCGTAGAGAGACCTCCATCGGGGTTTCCCCTCGCCGCCAGTTGGCAACGCGGACCGCCAGGGCGTGTCCGGCCGGCTGACGAGGGCGAGGAAGTGGAAAGTGTGCAGGAGCAGCCCGTACAGGAAACCCCTCCGCGCCGATTGGTATGGCACGGAGGGCATTCCCGAGAGGCGGCTCGGGTTGTGCGGGACCGGCTCCCGAGGAGGGTTTCGGGGCCTGGGTCCGATGAGCAGTTCCGGCCGAGCGGGAGTCAGCTCGGCCGGGATCGCTCCGCACTCCCGAGCCCCCTCGCCACCCGCAGTGAGGGGCGTCCCGGGGGTTTCGGCTACTCCTCCGCCCGCCGGACCGTCCCCGGAGTCGGCCGCCCGGACAGCCGAGGCGCTCTCCTCCGCCGGCGGGGGAGCGCCCTGACTGGAGGCAACCATGTTCCAGACTCGGAAAAGATCCCGGTAAAAGACAGGCAACTCCCTCAGAGAGGCGCGGCTAACGGACTCCACCGGGAGCTGCGTGTCGTCTTGAAGGCAGTGACACTGGCGGAAAAAATACGTCGCCAGCGCACACCATCTGGGAGGACGCTCGACGTACAGGTATCTCTGCAGGGTCCGAAGGCGGAGAGTCGCAGCCTGGGTGCGGACGCACACCAGCGACTGACCGCCCTCCTCGATCGGGAGACTCAGGACCGCGGCAGAGACCCAGTGTTTCCTCTTGCCCCAGAAGAAATCGACGAGTTTCTTCTGGATCTTGGTGGCAAATACAGGGGGCGGGGCCAAAGTGACCAACCGGTACCACAGCATGGAGGCCACCAGTTGGTTTATGACCAACGCTCGGCCCCTGTAGGAAAGCACTCGGAGCAGTCCTGTCCAGCGCCCCAGCCGAGCGGTGACTTTCGCCTCCAACTCCTGCCAGTTTGCCGGCCAGGCTTCCTCAGCGGGGCTAAGGTGGACTCCCAGATAGAGGAGGTGCGTGGTGCTCCACGCAAAAGGTGTCATCTCCTCCGGCAGGGAGTCCACCCGCCACTGACCAACCAGGAGTCCGGAACATTTCTCCCAATTGATCCTCGCGGAGGACGCGGCAGAAAAGGTCTGCTGGCAGTCGCGCATCCTCCGCAAGTCAACGGGATCTGTGATTGCGAGGAGCACGTCGTCGGCGTAAGCCGAGAGGACGACCCGCATGGCCGGCTCGCGCAGAGCCAATCCCGTCAACCTCCTGCGAAGCAGGCAGAGGAAGGGCTCCACGCAGACGGTATACAATTGGCCGGACATGGGGCACCCCTGACGCACTCCTCTCCCAAATCGAAGGGGCGCCGTCAAGGACCCGTTAACTTTGACTAGACACTCTGCGGCGGCGTATAAAAGTCGGACCCGGGCCACGAAATGCGGCCCGAGTCCGAAAGCGCGCAGAGTCCCGAAAAGGTAATCGTGATCCACCCTGTCGAACGCCTTCTCCTGATCGAGGGAGAGAAAGGCGACCGACTGACCAGTCCTCTGGGAAAGATGGATCAGGTCCCGGACCAGGTGGATGTTGTCCTGGATGGACCGGCCCGGGACCGTGTAGGACTGGTCGGGGTGGATCATGTGGGCCAGCACGGAGCCCAGGCGGGTAGACATAGCCCGGGCAAAGATCTTAAAATCCGTGCTGAGGAGGGAGACTGGACGCCAGTTTTTAAGCAGGCGGAGATCGCCCCTCTTCGGCAGCAGGACGATGACCGCCCTGCGCCACGAGAGGGGCATCTCCCCGGTCGCCAGGCTTTCCCCCAGGACCCGCGCGTAATCGTCCCCCAGGACGTCCCAGAACGCCCTGAGGAACTCCACGGTCAACCCATCCAGCCCTGGGGATTTGCCCCTCGAGAGCTGGTGGAGGGCGCCAGTCAGCTCCGCCAACGTGAGCGGAGCCTCCAATCCTTCGGCGCCCTCCGGGCTGACCTGCAGCAGGTCCTCCCACAAAACTCTGCGCGCATCCTCACTGGACGGATCCGGAGAGAACAACGCACTGTAAAAAGTCCGGACCAGGAGGCCCATTCCCTCCGGATCCGTGATGGAGGATCCGTCGTCGGCCAGCAGCTCGACGAGCTGCTTACGGACCCCCCGCCATTTTTCCAGCGAGTAGAAGAAGGGTGAGGCGCGGTCCAAATCTTCCAGGATCTGGATCCGCGACCTCACGTACGCGCCTCGGGACCCTATGAGCTGCAGGTTCCTCAGCGCGCCCTTCTTCTCTTTGTACGCCTGCCACAGGGCCGGGTCCGCGACGGCATGACCGAGGCGGGATTCCAAGTCGAGCACCTCCCTTTCAAGGCGCCCGATCTCGGCTTCCCGCCTTTTGGTCGACCCCTTCGCGTACTCCTGACAGAAGATGCGGATGTGAGTCTTGCCCACATCCCACCATAGCCTCAAGGAGGGGAAGCCCCCCTGCTTCCTTCTCCAGTCGGCCCAGAATCGACAGAACGAGTCCCGAAATCGCACGTCCTCCAGCAGCCGGTTGTTAAAGTGCCAGTACGCGGACCCCGCCCGCGTGCGGAGCGGAGTGAACTCCGCCCACACCAGGCGGTGGTCCGAGCACGGCACCAGCCGCATGGAGGCCGCCGAAACGCGGGAGACGTACGCCTGCGAAATGTAGAGGCGGTCGATTCGCGACCCCCCTCCTCCAGACCTCCACGTGAAGGCGCTGGAGTCGGGATGGAGATTCCGCCAGACGTCCACCAAGTTAAGGGAGCTGATCAGTCCCCTCAACTTCTCCACCGACGCTTGGCCGCGCTGGGGACCGGAGCGATCCCCCACCTCGAGGGTGCAGTTAAAATCCCCCCCGAGGATGATGCACTCGCCGCTATCGATGGAGCTCAAGAGAGCGGACACTTCTTCAAAGAAGCGCGCTTGCAAAGCGCCGGGCCTGGGCGCGTACACGTTCACAAAGTGGAGCGGCACGCTACCCAGGCGAACGGCGAGGTGGAGCAAGCGGCCCGGCACTAGCTCCTTGACCCCCAAGATCTCCGGCTGAAAAGTCGGGGCCAACAAGATAGCCACCCCACTAGAAATAGGGGTGAGGTGACTCATGTAGACCCCACCCTGCCACTCCAGGAGCCAGGTGGCTTCGTCTCCCGGAACGGTGTGGGTTTCCTGCAGAAAGCTCACCGCGTATCTCCCTTCCCTAAGGACTGAGAGATTGTGAAATCTGCGGTGAGCCCCTCTGCTGCCGTTGATGTTGAGGCTGGCTATGGTTATCTTCATGTCAAAGGTACTTAAAACCCGTCATCAACAGCTCACTGTGAGGAGGGAGTGGAAGTGCACCTGGCCCTCCACTCCCCCAGCAACCCATTGAGGAACACATTAAAACGGCGCCTCTCAACCAGTTTCACGTCCGCGCGCTTGCCCGCTATCTTAAGGGCGGCACGGACGGACTGGATGATCAGCGCCAGATTCGACCAACGGTCGAGGGCCAGCTGAACTTTATTGCGGCAACCCCTGCAAGCCGCGAGGAAATCCCGGAGTTCCGCCGTGGGGATGAGAGGAGATTCGGTGGGAGGCACGAGGGACTCCACCACCTCACTGGCGATGGAATCAAGATCATCCTCCGTGCCCCGCACCGAATCCCCATCCTCCTCCGGGCCGTCACCGCCAGCGGCCAACACATCCACCACACACTGTGGGGCGGACGTCCCGGCCGCGCCAGCTGGTCCCGCCTCCGTCACGATCCCACCCCCAGGATCGATGGCGGAGGAGTCCTCTCTGGGTTCTATTGTGAAACTGGAGCCTGTAGGCACCAGCGGCTCAGGACCCCCCTCCACCTCCGTCCCCAGGGCAATGAGTGGTCCAGGGGAGACAGAAGTTCCGGACTCCGGGAAACCAGCCGGAGCCGAGACTGGAGGCGGCGAGAGGAGGCCATCTCCCGCTCCGCCAGCACCCACAGGCCCAGCAGGTGGGGCAGCATTCTCAGTTATAACTGGGTCGGGTGTCTCCTGGTTGGTGGTGGACTCCGGCTGGGAGGCCCGACCCTCTGGGGCCTCGCCCTCCCCTTCATTCAGGACACCCGACCCAGTAGCAGTGGCGGAATGGGCGGTTTCCCCAGGCTCCCCCACCACAAGCAGGGCCCCACTTACTCCTTCAGGAGGGGCCTCACGTACCGGGGCCATCCCCTCCCCTCCATCCTGCGGAATAGGGAGCACCTGCCCGGACTTTGCAGCCTTGGTGGTGGCGGTAGGGGGCACCTGAGGACCAGAAACAGGAGGCAGCTCCCCTCCAACAGATGGGCCCTGCACCTCAGGGCCCTGTGTTATTTCTGTGGAGGGGTGCCTTCTCCTCTTTTTCGCACTTGGGCGCGGAGACTCAGAGACCTCCATGTCATCAGAGGCCTCCGCCTCCGCACCCTTTTTTCCTTTTTTAGTCACCCTGGGCCTGAGCCCAGCCCTGGGACAGGTGGATTCCATGGGAATGGGCTTTGGGCTGAGCTCAGGCTCGGGTTGAGTCAAAGTGTCCAGGGGACGCGCCTCACGATGTTTCTTTTTTCCCCGCGTCTTCCTTCCGCTCGGACGGACGCTCCCCTCCCCGCCAGAGGCTGTGAAAACCACAGCCTCCGGAACCGACTGAGCGGTGTCTGTTGGATGTGCGGGGGGAGTGGGAGGAGGTGCTGTGGAACCACTCTGGGCCGCCGAGGTGGAGCTGGCGGCCGGGAGGTTGGGGCAGTTCTTCCGAACATGCCCCACCCCCTTGCAGACGTGGCACCGCGCCCTGTCCGAGGTCCAAAAGACGCGGTAGGCCGTCCCCTGGAACTCCACATTAAATTGGCCCTCCGTGTCCTCCTCCCGCGCCAGCTGCATAAATAACTGGCGGCGGAAGGAGTAGACATGTTGGAGGCTGTGCTCCCGAAGACCAAGCCGGACTGGGGTGATCCCCGACCTCACCTCCCCCAGATGGTGCAGGTGGGGGAGGAGGAACTCACTGGGAATGAAGGGTGGGACGTTGGACAACATTATCCGATGCGCAGTGGCCCCCAGAGGGTCCACTGGCAGGAAGGTCCCCCCCACAGTGAGCCCTTTACTCAGGGCCAGGGACACCGCCCGCTCGGTCTTCAAAAAGAACACAGCCTTCCCATACATCTTTGAGGCCGCAACAATGGCCGAGGGGCCGACAACCACGGCCATTGCCTTAACGCAGGCCTCAATAGACATGTTGGGGTGGGGATAGCTCTTCACCCCATGGCTGCATGTCAATAATTTAAAGGGTGACGGGGCCACGTGGGCAGCCACAGAAGCTGCAGCTGCGTAGGTAGTAGAGGGCCCCGCCACCGGTGATGAAGGGCTTGCCATGGGTCCAAGAGCTAAACCCACCCCAAATTGTGGACTTGCACACTAAATAACAGATTCACAGAAAAATTTGAAAAGACAAACAAACAAACAACAGGTTAGTGGAGAGGCTGAGGTAAGAGAGGAGAGGCAAAGGCAGGCTGGAAGGGATGACTTGCTTTCTGGAGGTGGTGCTCACAGTACACTTAAAACAAACAGTCTTTGAAGTTGGTCTTCCGGTCTTCTGGTTGGGGGAGTCGTCTTCACCTGGGTCAGCTGAAGCTGCCCAGGCACTATCTATCCCCTTCCGTCTGTTTAGCTGGGCAGCTTCAGCTGACCCAGGCTTGGCAATTGGGGTGGGGAGGGAGCTTCCCTGTGTGCTTTTGCAGCAGCACAGATTCCTGCTGAATTGGCAGCCCCACCCCTTGTTGTTCCAGCCACTTGTTCCTCCCCCAACAGTCCAAAGTAAATTACTGGTGTTCAGCACCCACCTCCAGACAAAGCCTTGTTTCCACAAAATGTCACTTTCTTCTCTTTTAAAGGTGATTGTTGTTGGAGTTTTCCTCTGCTTGTTTGTAGAAGCTCTCCCTTGCTCAGTGTAGCTCCTCTCTCCACCTCTGCAACCTCCAACTGCCACCAGCACTCTCAGCTGCACCTCGTTGATGCACTCAGGCTCCCAAATCAGTGGGCAGCCAATCCCAGTGCTGTACCTGTCCTGGGAGTGTTTGATGGGGACAGTGTAGAGGGAGATTTACCCTGTATCTAACCCCGAGCTGTACCTGTATTGGGAGTGTTTGATGGGGACAGTGTAGAGGGAGCTTTACTCTGTATCTAACCCCGAGCTGTACCTGTATTGGGAGTGTTTGATGGGGACAGTGTAGAGGGAGCTTTACTCTGTATCTAACCCCAGTTTTTTTTTTTTCTTTTTTTCCTTGAAGGTAGCCTTTATACCCCAGGCCCCTTTTATATATTTCATGTCGAGGGGGCCTTTATTCCTCAGGCCCCCTTTATATACATATTCACATTTTATAATAACTTTATTAAAAACAGATAAATAAACCAAAAACTCAAATTGAAATGCCAATCTCGGCGTCGACAATGCACTCCAGTCCCTGCGGTGCCCACCGGTCGCGGAAGGCCTCAAGCGTACCGGCGGACACCGCATGCTGCTTCTCCAGGGATACCCGGGCGCGAACGTAACCACGGAAGAGGGGCAGGCAATCCGCCACTGAGCCACCACGAGCCCGGAACATTTCTCCCAATTGATCCTTGCGGAGGACGCAGCAGAAAAGGTCTGCTGGCAGTCGCGCATCCTCCGTCAGTCAACGGGATCTGTGACCGCAAAGAGCACGTCATCGGCAGAAGCCAAGAGGACGACCCGCATGGCCGGCTCGCGCAGAGCCAAACCCGTCAACATCCTGCGAAGCAGGCACAGGAATGGCTCCACACAGTTGGTATACAATTGGCCGGACATGGGGCATCCCTGACGCACACTTCTCCCAAAGCAAAGGGACGCCGTAAAGGACCCATTAACTTTGACCAGAAACTCTGCGATGGCATATAAAAGTCAGACCCGGGCCACAAAATGTGGCCTGAGTCTGAATTCGTGCACAGTCCCGAAAAGGTATTTGTGATCCACCCTGTCGAAAGCATTCTCCTGATCGAGGGAGAGAAAAGCGACCGACTGATCAGTCCTCTGGGAAAGATGGATCAGGTCCCGGACCAGGTGGATGTTGTCCTGGATGGACCAGACCGGGACCTTGTAGGACTGGTCGGGGTGGATCATGTGGGCCAGCATGGAGCCCAGGTGGGTAGACATAGCCCAGGCAAAGATCTTAGAATCCGTGCTGAGGAGGGAGACCAGACGCCAGTTTTTAAGCAGGCAGAAATTGCCCCTCTTGGGCAGCAGGACGATGACCGCCCTGCGCCACGAGAGGGGCATCTCCCCAGTCGCCAAGCTTTCCCCCAGCACCCGCGTGTAATCATCACCCAGGATGTCCCAGAATGCTCTGAGGAACTCCACGGTCAACCCGTCCAGTCCCAGGGATTTGCCCCTCGAGAGCTGGTGGAGGGCGCCGGTCAGCTCCGCCAATGTGAGCGGAGCCTCTAATCCTTCAGCGCCCTCCGGGCTGACCCTCGACAGATCCTCCCAAGAAACTCTGCTTGCGTCCTCGCTGGACAGAGAGAACAACGCACTGTAATAAGTACGGACCAGGAGGCCCATTCCCTCCAGATCCGTGATGGAGTATCCATTGTCGGCCAGCAGCTTGATGAGCTGCTTACGGACCCCCTGCCATTTTTCCAGCGAGTGGAAGAAGGGTGAGGCGCGGTCCAAATCTTCCAGGATCTGGATCCGTGACCTCATGTACGAGCTATGGGACCCTATGAGCTGCAGGTCCCTCAGCGTGCCCTTCTCTTTATATACCTGCCACAGGGCTGGGTCCGTGACGGCGTGACCGAGGCAGGACTCCAATTCGAGCACCTTCCTCTCTAGGCACCCGATCTCGGCTTCCCGCCTCTTGGTCGACCCCTTCGCGTATTCCTGACAGAAGACGCGGATGCGAGTCTTGCCCACATCCCACCATATCCTCAAGGAGGGGAAGCCCCCTGCTTCCTTCTCCAGTCGGCCCAGAATCGATGTAATGAGTCCCGGAATCGCTCGTCCTCCAGCAGCCGGTTGTTAAAATGCCAGTACGTGGACCCAGCCTGCGTTGTGAGCGGAGTGAACTCCGCCCACACCAGGTAGTGGTCTGAGCACGGCACCAGCCGCATGGAGGCCACCGAGATGTGGAAGCCTGTGAAATTTAGGACCCTTCTCTCCCAGACCTCCATGTGAAGGCACTGGAGTCGGGATGGAGATCACAGTTGATCATCCAACTCAGTAACCTGTTACCACTTTCCCCCCAAAACCTTTGATCCCTTTAGACCCAAGAACTATATCTAACTCCTTTTTGAAAACACTCAATGTTTTGGCCTCAGCTGCTTTCTGTGGTAGCGAATTCCACAGGCTCACCACTCGCTGGGTGAAGAAATTTCTCCTCATCTCAGTCCTGAAAGGTTTACCCTGTATCCTTAGACTATGACCCCTGGTTCTGGACTCCAACACCATCGGGAACATCCTTCCTGCATCTACCCTGTCAAGTCCAGTTAGAATTTTTTGGTTTCTATGAGATCCCCCCTCACTCTTTTGAACTCCAGCGAATATAATCCTAACCGACTCAATCTCTCCTCATACGTCAGTCCCGCCATCCCAGGAATCAGTCTGGTAAACCTTCGCTGCACTCCCTCTATAGCAAGAACATCCTTCCTCAGATAAGGAGACAAAACTGCACACAATATTCCAGGTGTGGCCTCACCAAGGCCCTGTATAATTGCAGTAAGACATCCCTGCTCCTGTACTCGAATCCTTTCGCTATGAAGACCAACATACCATTTGCCTTTTTTACTGCCTGTTGTACCTGCACGCTTACCTTCAGCGACTGGTGTACAAGAACACCCAGGTCTCGCTGCATATTCCCCTCTCTCAGTTTATAGCCGTTCAGATAATATTCTGCCTTCTTGTTTTTGCTAACAAAGTGGATAACCTCACACTTATCCACATTGTACTGCATCTGCCATGCATTTGCCCACTCACTCAACTTGTCCAAATCACCCTGAAGCCTCTTTGCATCCTCCTCACAACTCACCCTCCCACCCAGTTTTGTGTCATCTGCAAATCTGGAGATATTACATTTAGTTCTCTCATCTAAATCATTAATATATATTGTGACTAGCTGGGGTCCTATCACCAATCCTTGCGGTACCCCACTAGTCACTGCCTGCCATTCAGAAAAAGACCCATTTATCCCTACTCTTTGTTTCCTGTCTGCCAACCAATTTTCTATCCGTTCCAATACACTACCCCCAATCCCATGCGCTTTAATTTTATGTGCTAATCTCTTAATCTCGACAAATCTCTTGTCGAAAGCCTTCTGAAAGTCCAAATAAACCACATCCACTATCTCCCCCTCATCAATTCTACTAGTTCCATCCTCGAAGAATTCTAATAGATTTGTCAAGCATGATTTCCCTTTCGTAAATCCATGCTGACTCTGTCCGATTCTACCACTGTTCTCCAAGTGCTCTGCTATAAAATCTTTGATAATGGACTCTAGAATTGTCCCCACTACCGACGTCAGTCTCACTGGTCTTTAATTCCCTCTTTCTCTCTACCTCCCTTTTTAAATATTGGGGTTACATTAGCTACCCTCCAATCTGCAGGAACTGTTCCAGAGTCTATAGAATCTTGGAAGATGACCACCAATGCATCCACTATTTCTAGGGCCACTTGCTTAAGTACTCTGGGATGCAGACCATCAGGCCCTGGGGATTTATCGGCCTTCAATCCCATCAATTTCCCAACACCATTTCTCTACTAATACTGATTTCTTTCAGTTCCTCTCTCTCAATAAACCCTATGTTCCCCAACATTTTTGGTAAGATATTTGTGTCTTCCTTTGTGAAGACAGAACCAAAGTATGCATTTAGTTGGTCAGCCATTTCTTTATTCCGCATAATAAATTCCCCTTTTTCTGACTGTAAGGGAGCTACATTTGTTTTCCCCAATCTTTTTCTCTTCACATACCTATAGAAACTTTTACAGTCAGTTTTTTTGTTCCCTGCAAGCTTGCTCTCGTACTCTATTTTCCCCTTCTTAATTAATCCCTTGGTCCTCCTTTGCTGAATTCTAAACTGCTCCCAATCCTCAGTTCTGTTGTTTTTCCTGGCAAATGTATATGCCTCTTCCTTGGATCTAATGCTATCTCTAATTTCCCTTGTAAGCCATGGTTTGGCGACCTTTCCCATTTTACTTTTGTGCCAGACAGGGATAAACAATTGTTGCAGTTCATCCATGCGCTCTTTAAAATGTTTGCCATTGCCTATCCACCGTCATCCCTTTAAGTAACGTTTCCCAATCCCTCATTGCCAACTCGCGCCTCATACCTTCGCAGTTTCCTTTGCTAAGATTCAGGATCCTTGTCTCAGAATCAATTACGTCACTCTCCACCTTGATGAAGAATTCCATCATATTATGGTCGCTCATTCCCAAGGGGTCTCGCACCACTAGATTGTCAATTATTCCTCTGTCATCACACAATACCCAGTATAGAATGGCCTGTTCTCTGGTTGGTTTCTCAATATATTGGTCCAGAAAACCATCCCGTATACACTCCAAGAATTCCTCCTCTACGGTATTGTGACTAATTTGATTTGATGGGGACATAATAGATGGTGGTTCCTCCTCATGTTCCTGTTTGATGGGTCTGATTTCCTTTCCAGAGGGCGAGGTTCCTGCATTCAGGTTGGTGGATGGACGCAACCCATGTGTTGGCAAGATGGAAGTTTTCCACAGGGGCTTCTGGAAGCCAGTATGCCAGAGCCAGATGGACTTCAGCGTCCGGAATCTGGTGTGCTCAGAGCTGGAGTGCACTGGACTTTGGAGCAGATGGAATGGGCCAGGACTGATTGGGAAGAACAGGACCGGTGCGACAATCTGCGTCAAGTGTCGGAGTCAAACGGTCCAATTATTGACGGATAAGAAAACTCTCTGGCATTGTCAGGAAGAGAGGCGTCCATTTGAGCAAATGAACATCACCTGCAAAGGTAGAGTATGGGACAACTTTTAATGTTTGCCTTCCAGCCTTTATTCCTCGTCAAGGATATTGGGTTTATATAGGATATCGCCCTTATTTGGGTGTACTATCTCTCTCGGCATTTCTTTGCGGGTGAAGATTTTGGGAAGGTTGTAGGCATCGGTTGCAGGCCCACTGGTGACTAGTCAGGCCTATCCGTGACTGGCGGATTCTCCCATAGTGGGTACGAGTGAAGGTGCAATCATTGCTGGGGGGAAATGGATCTATCGTTCTCCTCCTTTTCTCTTTCATGCTGGTTCTTCGCTCAGTCTCAAAGGTGTCTGTAGCCCTCCTGATGAAGCATCTCCAGGCATCACGATCTATGGCCTGTGCTTCCCACTGGTGATGGTCGATGTAGCGCACAGAGAGGGACTTCTTCAGGGAGTCCTTGAAACATTTGCACGGGGCCCCTCTGTTCCTTTTACCTGTGGTCAGCTCCCCATACAACACAGTCTTGGGCAGGTGACTGTCGTCCATCCAGGCAACGTGACCCGCCCAACGCAGTTGGCTTTGCAGGAGGATGGCCTCGATGCTGGTGATGCTGGCTGTTTCCAGGACTTCAGTGTTTGTGATGCGGTCCTGCCAGCAGATCTGGAGGATGCTGCAGAGGCAGCGCTGATGGAAGCTCTAGAAGGTATAGGACCCATGACTCAGTGCCACACAGAAGGGTGGTGAGGGCTTTGTACACTTTGAGTTTGGTTTGTGCTCTGAGGCTGTGGTTGCTCCATACTTGTTTGTACAGACTGCTGAATGTACTGTTTGCTTTTGAATTGTCCAGTTCCTTGTCTATGTTGGCATCAAATAGGTGTACTGTTGGTGATTGCCATGTATCCCTAGTGCCCTTATTATTATTAGCCTTGGAATGCATGCAATGATGGTTTACCAGATTGATTCCTGGGATGAGGGTATCGTCCTATGAGGAGAGATTGAGTAGAATGGGCCTGTATTCTCTGGAGTTTAGAAGAATGAGAGGTGATCTCTTTGGAACATATAAAATTGTGAGGGGGGTTTGAGAGGGTAGACATTGACAGGCTGTTTTCCCCCCGGCTGGAGAGTCTGGAACACAGGGACACAGTCTCAGGATAAGAGCTCGGCCACTTCAGACTGAGATGAGGAGAAATGTCTTCACTCAGAGAGTTGTGAATCTTCGGGATTCTCGACCCCAGAGAGCTGTGGATGCTCAGTCACTGACTATATTCAAGACTGAGATCGGGAGATTTTTGGACTCCAAGGGAATTAAGAGAAATGGGGATAGGGCGGGAAAGTGGAGTTTCGGTAGGAGATCAGTCATGATCTTACTGAATGGAGGAGCAGGCTGGAGGGGCTGAATGGCCTCCTCCTGCTCCCATTTCTTATGTTCTTAGTTCTTCTTATAGGACATTCCACAGATTCCCATTGCCTTTAAGTGGGGATATTATAGGATATTGTCACATCACCCGGAGTATTATAGAATATTGTCGTAAATCTCTATTGCCCTTATTGAGGTATTTTAGGATGTTGTCACACATCTCCACAGCCCTTATGTGGGGAGCTTTAAGGTATTGCCGGACATCCTTTGCCTGCAATACAAGTTTGAGTTCCTGGAAACATCTGGTTAATGCACTTTATTAAATCGGTCAGTGAGATAATTCTGCACGACCCCCTTTTGTGCAGGGTGCAATACTCACAAATCAAGGGCCCCTTCAGGCGTGTCGTCTTGACGACTTACGCAAGCCTCAGCACGATTGGCGGAGATGCTGGTGTAGTGGTCGTATCACCGGACTAGTGAACAGAGGGCCCCGGCTAATGCTCTGGGGGCATGGGTCCAAACCCCACCGTGACAGATGGTGAAATCGGAATTCAATTGGTAAAAACGTCTGGAATTACAAGCTGGTCTAATAGTGATCGTGAAACCGTTGTCGATTGCTGTTGAAAACCCACCTGGTTCACTCATGTTCTTTAAGGAAGGAAATCTGCCGTCCTTACCTGATCTGGCCTACCTGTGACTCCAGACCCACAGCAATGTGGTTGACTCTTTAAATGGCAATTCGGAATGGGCAGTAAATGCTGGCCGAGCCTGCGATGCCCACATCCCGTGAATGAATACAGAAAGCAGATCTGTTTAAGGTTCCCCAGAACCTTTTATAGGGTTAACAGTGCGGGTGCCATTTGTTGTCACGTTCCGTGCATATGCTGTTAGTGCGACATTGAGTGTCGAGGTTAGCTGTCACCCATTGCTGCGTGCTTTGAGCCCCTTACCTCGTCTGATCTTTTCTTTTTGCAAGAGGCCCTATCTGCAGCAGAATCGATGCAGTGGTTGCCACTCCTTTCTCTCACCCACGCCCTGCTGCGTAGAAATCCAGCCCTGTGTGTCTGAAAGGTGCTTTAAACCAGCAGTGCTCATTCTGATCTCCTTCCACGTGACGCCAACCAGCTTCGCTTTTTCTGGAGGGTCAAAGGTCAGACTCTGACCCACTGACCACACTCGGCCTCCCCATCGGAAAGAGAGAGGACATCACACCGCCCCTCCCCACCCCACCCCACCCCCCCCCCCCCACCACCACCACCGCTACCAGGCTGCGGCAGGATTTGAACTCACTGTCACTTGAGTAGGAGCAAGTGGGAGATCGAAAAGGATTCTGCGGGTACCGGCACCCAGCTGACCTGCTCATTTGTTTCCGCAGATCCCCGATCACGTGGGCTGCCGAAGGTCAGGAAGGGGCTGTCGGGGTCTGTGACAGCCTGCGTCGTTCTGGTCATTCTCCTGGTACTGCTCCTCTTGCTGGCCTACGGCTGGAAACAGTACCAGCGCAACGGGAAGCAAGGTGGGTATGTGAGGTGGTGGGCACCGGCGGCACATGCAGGGCGCACACGCATGGACGCATAGGCAAACATACAGACACACAGGTATGCATACACGGGCAGATATGCACATCCCCACAGACAAGCATTCAGACACACACAGGCAAACATATATCAACACGTGTACATATATAAGGGCACACCTGTATGTGCATGCATGCACAAATGTGAGGCATACATGTATGCACACATACAGACACATGCATGGACGCATGTATGTACATACAGGTGCACATGCATGGGCATGCGTCACACTCGCAGGAACAAAGACACGTGCACACATGCACATGCGCACATGCATTTACACATACGCATTTACACAGATGCAGGCAGATACAGCACACACATGTGCAAGATACAGGTACACGCCCATGCGCGCGCACACACACACACACACACACACACACACACACACACACACACACAAACATGCATGAAGACAAATGCATTGCACACACGCATGCAAAGGCTACACACGCATGGGCACACATGTACTCACACTCACGCGGGCTCGGTTCTCTGCTGGATTTTAACCACTGTTTAACCCTTCCCCACCCCCATCCAGTATTTCGCCGCAAACAGACTCAACGCCAGTGGATTGGACCAACCGGGGCCACCAGTCATGCGGGTAAGGATGGCAACAGGGTTAACGGATCTGCTGTGGGCACCTCTCCCATCACTCACGAGGGAGGGAGGGAATCAGGCCAATGCGGAGCAGGGCAGGACAATGGGGAGTTATATCCCGAGCTGGGATCTGGCACACACTCCCGTTCGGAGCCATCTCAGTGGCTATCCCACGGATCGTTCAACCGGAGCCCCGGAGAAAGCAGAAGAAAAGACGGAGAGAAAAGGAGAGGGAGAGACATAATGAAAGGGAGAGAAAGATTGAGAAAGAGGGTGAGAAAGAGAGGGTTAACAAGAGAAAGAGGCAGAGAGAGATACAGCAAGAATAAGAGGAAGAGGAAAAGAGGAAAGAGAGAAAGAAAGTGAGAGAAAGAGAGAAATTTTCCCAGCGCCTCTTATGACTTTAGGACACCCCAAAGTGCTTCACAGCCAATGAGGTGCATTTTTACTGCGGTAACATAGTGGACAATTTGTGCACAGTAAGATCCCATGCACAGCAATGTGATAATAGCCAGATAATCTGTTTCTTAAGGATGTTGGTTGAAGGATAAATATTGCCTCTGGGTCTCAGTGCTCTTCAACATAGTGGCTGTCAGATCTCATACACACACCTGAGAGGGAAGATGGGTGTGTTCATTTAATGTCTCATATGAAAGACGGCACTTCTAACACTGCAGCACTTCCTCAGTACTGAACCTCTGACAGTAGAGCACTCCCTCAGAACGGACCCTCTGACAGTGCAGCACTCCCTCAGAACGGACCCTCTGACAGGGCAGCGCTCCCTCAGAACGGACCCTCTGACAGTGCAGCGCTCCCTCAGAATAGACCCTCTGACAGTGCAGCACTCCCTCAGTACTGCCCCTCCGGCAGTGCAGCACTCCCTCAGTACTGCCCCTCTGACAGTGCAGCACTCCCTCAGTACTGCCCCTCCGACAGTGCAGCGCTCCCTCAGTACTGACCCTCCAACAGTACAGCACTCCCTCAGTACTGCCCCTCCGACAGTGCAGCACTCCCTCAGTACTGCCCCTCCGACAGTGCAGCGCTCCCTCAGTACCGACCCTCCGACAGTGCAGCACTCCCTCAGTACTGCCCCTCCGACAGTGCAGCGCTCCCTCAGTACTGACCCTCCGACAGTGCAGCACTCCCTCAGTACCGACCCTCCGACAGTGCAGCACTCCCTCAGTACTGCCCCTCCGACAGTGCAGCGCTCCCTCAGTACCGACCCTCCGACAGTGCAGCACTCCCTCAGTACTGCCCCTCCGACAGTGCAGCGCTCCCTCAGTACTGCCCCTCCGACAGTGCAGCACTCCCTCAGAATGCATGCCTGGGTTATCGAGCATGCATCTCTGAAGTGCGGTTTGAACACGTGATCTTCTGGCTGATGGGGCGAGCGAGAGTGATACCAACTGAGCCACATTGGACATGTTGAAACTCCCCCTTTGACCCGACGGCGGCCTGTGAGTACGGGGCTGTTAATTGATACTGAAAGGGAGGCCATTTTTACAGGCTGTATTGGAACCTGACCAAGAATGGCAATCTGCTTTCACATAGACCATTGTCAGCAGCAGGGAGAGAATGGTAGGTCCTAAAGGATGTCTCGACACACTGACCACTCTCAGGTCCCATCAGAGAGAGAGAGAGAGAAAAACACTAAACTCTCCGCGGCCTGGGTGACCATTGACCCGCCAGAGGTGAAAGGTCAGCATATAATGGTCTCTTCTTTTAACATTATTTTCCAAGTCTCATTCCATCGAAACAATAACGCCAATGCGAGACCAGCATCCAGCCAAAGTACGGACGGGAACGTCTACATGGGAACGCCGCAGAAAGACACTTTATCTGCTTACCCAGGTAAGGAAACTGAGCCCACAGGCCGCTGAGAAAAAGGCTTGCATTACTGTAGCGCCTTTCAGCACCTTGGGAGGTCCCAAAGTCCTTCGCGCCCAGTGGGGTCCTCTTTAAGTGGTAGTCACTGTTGTAATGTAGGAAATATGGCAGCCAATTTGCGCACAGCAAGATCCCACAGACAGAAAAGGGATAAGTGAGCAGATATTCTGTTTTTTTTCTGATGCCGATTGAGGCATGACTTTTGATTCCAGGACACCGGGTGTTCTCCCCAACCCCCCGTACACCACCACCCCACCTCCCCACGCCCAGATCTTCATCCAATAGTGGCTGTGGGATCTTTGACACCCACACGATAGGCCACAGGTAAGTAGATTTAATGTCACATCCAAAACATGGCACCTCCTACAGTGCAGCACTCCCTCAGTACTGACCATCCGACAGTGCAGCATATCCTCAGTACTGACCCTCCGACAGTGCAGCACTCCCTCAGTACTGACCCTCCGACAGTGCAGCAGCACATCCTCAGTACTGATCCTCCGACAGGGCAGCACTCCCTCAGTATTGACCCTCCGACAGTGCAGCACATCCTCAGTACTGACCCTCAGACAGTGCAGCACTCCCTCAGTACTGACCTCAGACAGTGCAGCACATCCTCAGTACTGACCCTCCAACAGTGCAGCATTCCCTCAGTACTGACCATCCGACAGTGCAGCACTCCCTCAGTACTGACCATCCGACAGTGCAGCACTCCTTCAATACTGACCCTCCGACAGTGCAGCACTCCCTCGGTACTGACCCTCCAACAGTGCATCACTCCCTCAGTGCTGGCCCTCCAACAGTGCAGCACTCCCTCAGTATTGACCATCCGACAGTGCAGCACTCCTTCAGTACTGACCCTCCGACAGTGCAGCACTCCCTCATTACTGACCCTCTGACAGTGCAGCACTCCCTCAGTACTGACCAGCTGACAGTGCAGCACTCCCTCAGTACCAACCCTCTGACAGTGCAGCACTCCCTCAGTGCTGAACTTCCGACAGTGCAGCAGTCCCTCAGTACTGACCCTCCGACAGTGCAGCACTCCCTCAGTACTGTCCCTCTGATAATGCAGCACTCCCTCAGTGCTGACCCTCCGACAGTGCAGCACTCCCTCAGTACTGACCCTCCAACAGTGCAGAACTCTCTCAGTACTGGCACTGGAAGTCTGGCTGCCTGAATTTTGTGGCTCAAGACTGTGGAGTGAAACGAGAATGCATATCCTCCCGAGTCCGCAGTGTGAGGGCTGCTCACTGAACCACGGATGATAGTTTTCATAAAAAGTGAACAAATTGGATTGGAGCAGCCTTGAGCCCAATGTTTGTCCTGCAATGCCTGTGGTATTGGCTCACACAGAGCCAGAAAGGCCCAGGCTCCAATCCCGGCCTAGTGCTGTGTTAGCCTAATCACACCTCGTGTGGTACTGAGCCCCACCTACACACACAGAGCAGGAAGGACCCAGGCTCCAATCCTGGCCTAGTGCTGTGTTAGCCTAATCACACCTGGTGTGGTACTGAGCCCCACCTACACACACAGAGCAGGAAGGACCCAGGCTCCAATCCCGGCCTAGTGCTGTGTTAGCCTAATCACACCTGGTGTGGTACTCTCAGTAGTCTAAGCTCCAGGGAATACAGGTCCATTCTGCTCAAACCTTCATCATAGGACAACCCTCTCATCCCCAGGAAACTATCTTGTGAAATTACATGGTACCCCTTTAAGGAATGCTGCCCTTCCTTAGATAAGGAGACCAAAATTGTACACAGTATCCAGGTGTGGTTTCATCAAAGCTCTGTATAATTGCAGCAAGACTTCCTTATTCTGGCCTCCAATCACTTTGTAATAAAGACTGAGCATTATGGCAGTTCGCCATGAACTTGGTCAAATTGGTCGATTTGAAGGAGCATCTTACAAGGAGGAGGGACGGGTTGAGAGGTTCAGCGTGGGAATTCCAGAGTTTAGAGCCCAGGCAGCTGAAGGCAGGGCTGCCAGTGGTGGAGCGAATAAAGTCGGGGTTACACAAGAGACCAAAATTAGAGGAGCACAGAGATCTTGGAGGGTTGTAGGGGTTGGAGGAGGTTACAGGAGTAAGGAGGGTTATAGGAGCTGGAGGAGGTTGCAGCGATAGGGAGGGTTATAAGGGCTGGAAGAGGTTATAGAGATAGGGAGGGTTGTCGGGGCTGGAGGAAGTTACAGAGATAGGGAGTGTTGTAGGGGCTGGAGGAGGTTACAGGGATAGAGAGGGTTGTAGGGGCTGGAGGAGGTTACAGAGATAGGGAGGGTTGTCGGGGCTGTAGGAGGTTACAGAGTTAGGGAGGGTTTGGGTCAGAATAGTGAGGCTCTGATCAGCCTCCACCATTATCCACTCACTCCCCTGCCCCCAGCTCATCCCCCAATGTTTCTTGTCAACAGCGTTGGAGCGACGGGCAAACCTCCCAGCAAACCCTCGAGACAACTCCTCAGACAGTGACTACGACTTCTTTGACACACACGCCCAGCGCTTGTAGAGCCCACGGGCAGGGTGAGTATTTGGAAACATAGTTTGTCACTGTCCGAGGCGAGACTGAAGGGTCTCCACAAAGACCCTCATTCACATTCAGGCCATAGTCCGATATACCCTCTTCCCTTTCTACCCATCCATTTAATCCCCCCTTCCACAGCTCATGTAAACTCATTCAAAACCCTTCCTGATTTTGAGTACATCGATTAAATCTCCCCTTAAGCTTCTGTGTTTTAAGGAAAACAATCCCAGCTTCTCCATTCTCTCCACATTAACTGAACTCCCTCATCATAGAATCATAGAACATTTAAGGGACAGAAAGAGACCACTTGGCCCATCGTGTCTGTACTGGCCGAAGAAAGATCCACCTATTCTAATCCCACCTTCCAGCATTTGGTCCGAAGCCCTGCAGATTACAGCAGTTGAGGTGCATATCCAGACTCCTTTTGAATGGGTTGAGGGTTTTTGCCTCAACTCCCTTTCAGGCCATCACCACACTCTGGGTGAAAAAGTTTTTCCTCATCTCCCCTCTAATTTTTCTACCAATCACTTTAAATCTGTGCCCCCTTGTCACTGAGCTTTCTGCTAAGGTGAATGGACCCTTCACCTCCACTCTATCCAGGCCCCTCACAATTTTGTCCATTTCAATCAGATCTCTCCTCAGCCTTCTTTGTTCCAAGGAGAACAACCCCAGCCTATCCAATCTTTCCTCATAGCTGCATTTTTCAAGTCCTGGCAACATCCTCGTAAATCTCCTCTGTACCCTCTCCAGTGCAATTACATCCTTTCTGTAATGAGGTGACCAGAACTACACACAGTACTCAAGTTGTGACCTAACCAATGAGTTCTACAGTTCCGGCATAACCTCCCTGCTCTTATATTCTATACCTCGTCTAATAAAGGAAAGGATTACATATGCCTTCTTAACCACCTTATTGACCTGTCCTGCTACCTTCAGGGGTCTGTGGACATTCACTCCAAGGTCCCTCACTTCCTCTACACTTCTCAGTATTTTCCCGTTAATTGTGTATTCCTTTGCCTTATTTGACCTCCCCGAATACATCACCTCACACTTCTCCAGGTTGAATTCCATTTGCCACTTTTCTGCCCATCTGACCAGACCATCAATATCCTTCTGCAGCCTACATCTATCCCCCTCGCTGTCTACCACACGGCCAATCTCATCCCTGGGACCATTCCGGTCAATCTCCTCTGCTCCCTCTCCAAGGTCTCGATATCCTTTACAAAGTGTGGTGCCCAGAATTGGACACAATAGTCCAGCTGGGGCCCAGTCAATGTTTCCTGAAAGGTTTAACAATAACATCCTTGCTTTTGTACTCTATTTAGAATGCCAGGGCTGCCATATGTATTTTTGACACCCTTGCGAGCTTGCCCAGTTGCGTTCACGGTTTGTGTACACACACCCCCAGGCCTCGATATTCCTGCACCCGCTTTTAAAATCGTACATTGCCGTTATATTGCCTTATGACGTTAATAGTCCAGGGATATCTGTAACTGGTTTCACCCAGATGATTTGAATGGCCGGATGAAAAAGGACACTAATACTGGTGCATTGTTAAAAAGTTATTGATAAGGCGCCTGTAAGGAAGTTGGGGGAATGTTGAAGTATGGGAGGATGGAAAACAGAATCTGAAAGGTTGGGAGATGGCTCAGAACACATCGGAGCTTTAACAACTTTGAAAATCCTCGCAAGCCCATGAAGGGTTGCCTGTGTGGATTCTCCAGCAATGTATATTTTATTGGGACGAGAGCAACAGCCGTTCGGCCCCTGTATCTCAATTCCATTTTCTGCCTTGGTTCCATAATACCCAATAGAAATCCGCTTTGAAATGACCAATTGCCCAGCTTTTTGGGGGGAGAGGGTTGCAGATTTCCACTCCCCTCTGTGTGAACAAGTGCTTCCTGACATCACTGTTGGTATACCTACCCCACATGGACTGCAGCGGTTCAAGAAGGCAGCTCACCACCACCTTCTCAAGGGCAATTCAGGATGGGCAATAAATGCTGGCCTGGCCAGCGACGCACACATCCCATGAAACGAATAAAAAAAAAACATAAATAAATAAATCTGTGACTATCCACTCGTAATGCTGCGAGCCCCATTATTTTGAGGAGGAACCTGTCAGTAAGAAGATTCCTCCGTTAACCGGCCGATGTGCTCTCTCCTTTCTTTCTAACACACATGCAGGGAGCATCGTGAGACTTCAGGACGCTCTTGGGGTTTGGACGGATTGACTTTCAAGTTGAGGGGGTCGAGGAATGGGAAGCTGTCACGGACGTCAAGAGGGTTGGGCAGAACCTCACTGTCTGATCCCTGCCTGGAAGGAATCAATGAATTTTAAGTCTGGTTGGGCTGAGGTTCCCACTGTGGACACTATCGGGGACTTGCGTGCAAACTGCACTGGGTAGGTCACGCCAAAATGCATTTACAAAGTCACAGGAGGCAAAATCTGCCCCGAGCCAGTGTTAATCGGCTGGCGTGATAGAACGCAAACGTGTATTTTTTTCCCCTCTCTGTGAAAACGTCTTCCCTGATTCTTTGAAGAATGGTATCCTGGTGGACTGTGATTAACACGGCTGAAAAATGGGCTTGTCGGTAAAAGGCATTTTATTGCCCATGCAGTCCAGACTGCTAACTGTGAGTAATGACATTTTAAACTCACTAGGAAAGGACTTCATAAAGCGATACTGAACCACTTGATAACTCCGCTGGTGTACGCGAGTTGGTCTCTAAATGAATGAAATAGCTGACGATATGAATAAGCTTTAAAAACCTCATTGTGTGCCCAGGAGCATGAGAGCGATTGAAAGTGCCATCTCGAACCAGTACAATTGACAGAAACTCACAGTATCAACCTGGGGTTGAGGGGGTGAGGGGTGAGGGGTAGTTTTGTGGGTGGAGCCAGATGTGTGGGTGGGGTCTAGCATTGTGGGTGGAGCCTGTTTGTGGGTGGGGTCTAGCATTGTGGGTGGAGCCTGTTTGTGGGTGGGGTCTAGCATTGTGGGTGAGGCGTGTTTTGTGGGTGTGGTCCAGATTTGTGGGTGGGGCCTGTTTTGTGGGTGGGGTCGAGATCTGTGGGTGGGGTCTAACGTGGTGGTTGGAGCCTGTTTTCTGGGTGTGGCCGAGCGTTGCGATTGGAGCCTGTTTTGTGGGTGGTGTCTAGCTTTGTGGGTGGAGACTGTGGGTGGGGTCTAGCATTGTGGGTGGGGCGTGTTTTGTGGGTGTGGTCTAGATTTGTGGGTGGAGCCTGTTTTGTGGGTGGGGTCTAGATCTGTGGGTGGGGGGGGGTCTACCGTTGTGGGTGGAGCCTGTTTTCTGGGTGTGGCCGAGCGTTGCGATTGGAGCCTGTTTTGTGGGTGGTGTCTAGCTTTGTGGGTGGAGCCTGTTTTGTGGGTGTGGTCTAGCTTTATAGGTGGGGCCCATTTTGTGGGTGTGGTCTAGCTTTATGGGTGGGGCTTGCTTTGTGGGTGTTGTCTAGCTTTGTGGGTGGGGCCTGCTTTCTGGGTGCGGTCGAGCATTGCAGGTGGAGCCTGTTTTATGGGTGTGGTCTAACTTTGTGGGTGGCGCCTCTTTTGTCGGTGGGGTCCTACCTTGTGGGTGGGACCTGTTTTGTGGGTGGTGTCTAGCTTTGTGGGTGGGGCCTGTTTTGTGTGCATGGCCTAGCTTTCTGGCTGGGTCCTGTTTGCAGAGCCACACCAGGGTGTTCAGTGGGCAGTTGTAATTTGGAGGGCACAGGAATATCCCAGCTGCCAAGCCTGGGTCAGCTGATCTCAGATAGAATTGTAGAATGGATATATCAGAGAATGAGGCCATTCAGCCCATCGTGTCCATGCTGGCTCTCTGCAGGAGCGACTGGGTTAGTCCCATACCCCCACCCTTTCCCGGTAGCCCTGCAGATAATTAGCCAATTCCCTTTTGAAAGCCACCATCGAATCTGCCTCCACCACACTCTCAGGCAGTGCATTCCAGATCCTAACCACTCGCTCTGTAAAAAAGTTGCTGTTGCTTCTTTTGCCAGTCACCTTCAATCAGTGTCCTCTGGTTCTCGACCCTGTCACCAATGGGAACACTTTCTCTCTATCTACTCTGTTCAGACCCCTCATGATTGTGAACACCTCTATCAAATCTCCTCTTAATCTTCTCTTCTCCAAGAGAACCTATCCACAGCTTCTACAACCTATCCGCATAACTGAAGTTCCTCATCTCTGGAGCAATTCTTAGAAATCTATTCTGCACCCTCTCTAAAGCCTTCACAAAATGATGGTCAGAGCCTCTGCTATTTCCTCCCTTGCTTCCCTTAACAGCCCAGGATACATTTCATCTGGGCCTGGGGGTTTATCCACTTTCAATGATGTCAAACCCCTTAATACTTCCTTTCTCACTATGTTAATTGCACCTAATATTGTATACTCCTCCTCCCTCATTGCAATGTCTGTATCGTCCCTCTCTTTTGTAAAAACAGACACTAAGGGTTTGTTAAGAACCATACCAACGCCCTCCGCCTCCACACACAGGTTATCCTTATGGACCCTAACAGGCCCGACTCTTTCTTTAGTTATCCTCTTGCCCTTTATGTATTTATAAAAATCTTTCAGTTCTCCTTCATTTTACTCGCCAATATTTTTTTCATGACCTCTCTTTGCTTTTCTAATTTCCTTTTTAATTTTGTCCCTACACTTTTTATACTCCTCTAGGTTTTATTGCAGTATTGAACCCTCCATATCTGTAATAAGCTTCCCTTTTCTTCCTGGATTCTCTTCAAGCCTCTCGACATTGAGAGGCCTCTGGATTTGTTAGCCCCACCCTTCTTTTTAATGGACCGCACTTGCTTTGAACCTCACCGTCTCTTCTTTCAATGCCTCCCACTGATCTCAGCCTGCCCTGCCAGCTTCAATGAATTGTGCACAGAGACCGCCAGGTCCCTCTGTACCTGCCCCCCTTAATCTTAGACTGAGCACCCCACCCCCTGCTCAGCCGGGTTGTGTCCTCCTGATCATGAACCTGTGACCAGCCCGCCATCCAACACCCACCAGAGGGCCAGGAGGAGGCCGTTCAGCCCCTCAAGCCTGTTCCGCAAATCAATCAGATCATATTAATCTGCGTCTTAACTCCAGCTCCCCAGCTTTGCTCTGTAACCCCTTGACTAATAGACAGGCTGCATCTGCAGTTTGGATGATTTAGTCAATATAGTATTGTGCTTTTAATCTGAGGGCCCAGGGTTCAATGCCTGTTCAGGTGCTGCTTTCCGAGCAAAATCCACAGCTCGCACGTTTTTACAATGTCACAAAACACAAAAATATGTACCCTGGCCGCTTTGTATTGTCTTCTCAATATTTGAAACACCTGACAGTTAAAATATTTGCTGTTTTCTATTCTCAGAATAAGGGGAAGGCCATTTAGGACTGAGATGAGGAGGGATTTCTTCACTCAGAGGGTGGTGAATCTTTGGAATTCTCTGTCTCAGAGGGCAGTGGAGGCTCAATCATTGAGTATGTTCAAGACTGAGATCGATAGATTGCTGGATACTAGTGACATCAAGAAATATGGGGATCATGGGGAAAGATGGCACAGAGGTGGATGATCAGCCATGATCTGTTTGAATGGCAGAGCAGGCTCGACGGGCCGAATGGCCAACTCCTGCTCCTATTTCCTCTGACGCCATGTCGCCAGTGTCACACAGTTGTGAAACGCGGCACACGTCTGCGACATGTGTCACACATCGATGGCACGCGTCACGTGTGCGCCGCACATGTCACACGCCCCGTGGCACATGTCACACCACGGCTTCGTGCATCACACCCGACATTACTTCCCCTGGGGCTGCTTCCTCCCCCGGGCAGCTGTGGGGCCAACAGCTCCTCAAGCTAAAGGTTACGGCCCCCGTGATGCCAGGAGTTCAGCCCGACACTATGCGACCGGGCCGTGCCACCCCCTCCACCCTCCTGCAGGCCCCGCCGCTGACCTCGGGCGCCCAACGGTGTCCGCACGTTTCACGGCCGGTGCCGCCCCCACCCCCGATGTGGGCAGAATGACCAACAGGAAAAGTCCCAACCACCGGCTTGAAGGCACCAATAACTTTGGGCCAAGGCTGCATATTCGGGGTTGATCCCAGCACCAGCTGACCTTTGGCGGGGGCGGCAGGAGATGGGCAGGGGGTGTGGCACAAGGCGGGAAGGGGAGGGGCCCTTGGGCTCAACAGGAGGAGGGTTCCGAGGGAAATTGATGGTCTCTTTGCCCCAGTACGTGCCCAATGATCCTTCGGAGCCTCGCAGAAAGTGCGGGGGAGTGGGAGGGGGGAACGGGCAGTGGCGTAGTGGTAATGTCACTGGAGTAGTGATCCAGAGCCCAGGCTAATGCTCTGGGGGCATGGGTTCGACTGCCACCATGACAGATGGTGAAATTTGAATTCAATTAATAAATCTGGAATCATAAAGCTGGTCCAGTGGTGACCATGAAATCATTGTTGATTGTTGTAAAGACCCATCTGGTCTATTCATGTCCTTAAGGGAAGGAAATCTGCTGTCCTTACCCGATCCTTACCTACATGTGACTCCAGACCCACAGCAATGTGTTTGGCTCTTAACTGCCCTCTGAAATGGTCCAGCAAGCCACTCAGTTCAATGGCAGTTAGGGATGGGCAATAAATGCTGGCCTAGCCAGTGATGCCCACATCCCACGAACAAATAAAAGGAAAAGAAATGGGGCAATTAATGACAGAACTGCTGTGGGCCACTGATACAGGGCACACTGACAGAAAGGTGGCACCAGAGAACGTGGGCTCATATTTCATGTTGGCTCCCCCCACAAAGGGAATCTACAAGGATCTATTGATAGGGGCGGGACGAAGAGGATTGGGAGGATGCTCATGTGAGCATAAACACTGGCTGTATCTGTGGGCCGAATGGCTTGTTTCCATGCTGTAAATACTGTGTAAATGATACTGTATGTACAAGATGAGGGACATTGGTGTCCGCCATGTTTTTTGAGCTGGATGTGTCCAGCAGAGTTAAGCTTATTGAAAACCTAAATAAATGTTTTTTTAATGATGGCCTTTGTGTGCTCACTTCATTGTTTCAATATCGACAAGAAAATGGTTGTGATTTTAACATTTTTTTCATTCATTCATGGGATGTGGGCATCACTGGCTAGGCCAGCATTAATTGCCCACTCCGAATTGCCCTTGAGAAGGTGGTGGTGAGCTGCCTTCTTGAACCGCTGCAGTCCATGTGGGGTAGGTACACCCACAGTGCTGTTAGGCAGGGAGTTCCAGGATTTTGACCCAGCGACGGAGAAGGGATGGTGATATAGTTTGAAATCAAGATGGTGTGTGACTTGGAGGGGAACTTGCAGGTGGTGGTGTTCCCATGTTATCTGCTGCCCTTGTCCTTCTAGTTGTTAAAGGTCGCGGGTTTGGAAGGTGCTGTCTAAGGAGCCTTGGTGCGTTGCTGCAGTGCATCTTGTAGATGGCACACACTGCTGCCACTGTGCGTCGGTGGTGGAGGGAGTGAATGTTTGTGGATGGGGTGACAATTAAGCGGGCTGCTTTGTCCTGGATGGTGTTGAGCTTCTTGAGTGTTGTTGGAGCTGCACCCATGCAGGCAAGTGGAGAGTATTCCATCACACTCCTGACTTGTGCCTTGTAGATGGTGGACAGGCTTTGGGGAGTCAGGAGGTGAGTTACTCGCCACAGGATTCCCAGCCTCTGACCTGCTCTTGTAGCCACGGTATTTATAGTGTTATGACCAGGTGATGGTATGCCTTGTACCCACTGTTCACCTCCCAACTGACCACAGCAAGTGTTTTTATTTTTACCGTTTTAACCCCTTGTGTTTTATTTGTCAAATAAGCAAGTTTTTTTGCAGGTTTAAAATAGAAGATTAACTATTTTTTGAACAATATTCATTCCTGAAATGGTCACAACCATGGCCCCACACACATTCCCTTGCACACACAACAATAAATAGATCGAGAGGAATTGGGTAAGTGGTTTGAATTGAGGTGTTTGCCGTTCATTGTAAACCTGTTGTATCTTCTCAGCAGACTGTTTCTTTTTAAAGTTGCAGGCCTGCGTGTTGGTAGTTTTCTGATGGTTAAGACTACAGACTGGAGGTGGTAGTCACTTTCAGTTCTCTGCTGCACCAAGCTGAAGTGTAGAATCATTAGATCAGAACTGGGGATGTTCGCTGATGATTGCACAATGTTCAGCACCATTTGAGACTCCTCAGATACTGAAGCAGCCCGTGTAGAAATGCAGTAAGACCTGGAAAATATCCAGGCTTGGGATGATAAGTGGCAAGTAACATTCACGCCACATAAGTGCCAGGCAATGACCATCTCCAACAAGAGAGAATCTAACCATCTCCCCTTGACATTCAATGGCATTACGATCGCTGAATTCCCCCACTGTCAACATCCTGGGGGCTACCATTGACCAGAAACTGAACTGGAGTAGCCATATAAATACCATGGCTGCAAGAGCAGGTCAGAGGCTAGGAATCCTACGGCGAGTAACTCACCTTCTGACTCCCCAAAGCCTGCCCACCATCTACAAGGCACAAGTCAGGAGTGTGATGGAATACTCCACTTACCTGGATGGGTGCAGCTCCAACAACACTCAAGAAGTTCGACACCATCCAGGACAAAGCAGACCACTCGATTGTCACCCCATCCACAAACATTCACTCCTTCCACCACCGACGCACAGTGGCAGCAGTGTGTACCATCTACAAGATGCACTGCAGCAATGCACCAAGGCTCCTTCGACAGCACCTTCCAAACCACTGACCTCTACCACCTCGAAGAACAAGGACAGCAGTTGCGTGGGAACACCACCACCTGCAAGTTACACTCCAAGTCACACACCATCCTGACTTGGAACTATATTGCCGTTCCTTCACTGGTACTGGGTCAAAATCCTGGAACTCCCTTCCTGACAGCACTGTGGGTGTACCTACCCCACATGGACTGCAGTGGTTCAAGAAGGTGGCTCACCACCACCTTCTCAAGGGCAATTAGGGATGGGCAATAAAAGCTGGCCTGGCCAGCGATGCCAACATCCCATAAACGAATTTTTAAAAAATTCACAGCAGGCCTCCTTTCTTGTTTTGGCTGGCCTTTCCACAGCCAGTGGCTGGACTTCCTTTCTGTGATTCCTTGTGATCTCTCTCTCTCGAAAGAAAGCTACCTTTTATAATAAAAATCTCTCACATTTGACGCTGTAAGAAGACACATGGCCCCCCCCTCCCTATTGTGACCACACAATGGGCCAGGATGTGACCACTTCACACTTTCTCGGTTTCAGAAGAACCCATTCCATTAAAGAATGTCTCTTGATGGGTTCAGGATGGGTTTAATTGACACCTCCTAGCTTGGAATGTATTATTTTTTCCCGAACAGACAGTGAGACAATTTGAATATATAGGCCAAGTCGGCCATTTTGCAGTACATTGTCCACTTTTCACAGGAAAAGTCAATATTTTTAATATCTCTTCAGTTTGGTTCTGTCTTTTCATTGCTGCACTTCTCATGAGCATGACACTATGGATAGTCCCTTTAATTTTCTTCTCAATAGTAAGCCCAGGATGTTGATGGTGGGCATTCTTTGATGGTAATGCTGTTGAATGTCAAGGGGAGATGGTTAGATTCTCTCTTGTTGGAGATGATCATTGCCTGGCACTTGTGTGGTGCAATGGTTACTTGCCACTTTTCAGCTCAAGTCTGACTGTTGTCCAGGTCTTGCTGCACATGGGCACGAACTGTTTCAGTATCTGAGGAGTTGCAAATGGTACTGAGCGCTGTGCAATCATCAGTGAACATCCCCACTTCCAACCTTATGATGGAGGAAAGGTCATTGATGAAGCAGCTGAAGATGGTTGGGTAGAGGATACTACCCTGAGGAACTCCTGCAGTGATATCCTGGAGCTCAGATGATTGACCTCCAACAACCATAGCCATCGTCCTTTGCGCTAGGTATGACTCCAACCAGTGGAGAGTTTTCCCCCTGATTCCCATTGACTCCACTTTTGCTAGGGCTCCTTGATGCCATACTCGGTCAAATGCTAAATTCATGTCAAGGGCAGTCACTGTCACCTCACCTCTGTAGTTCAGCTCTTTTGTCCATGTTTAGACCAAGGCTGTAATGAGGTCAGGAGCTGAGTGGCCCTGGCGGAACCCAAACTGAGCGTTACTGAGCAGGTTATTGCTAAGCAAGTGCTGCTTGATATCACTGTTGATGACACCTTCCATCACTTTACTGATGATCGAGAGTAGGCTGATGGGGCATAATTGGCTGGGTTGGATTTGTCCTGCTTTTTGTGCACAGGACACACCTGGGCAATTTTCCACATTGCCGTGTAGATGCCAGTGTTGTAGCTGTACTGGAACAGCTTGGCTAGGGGCGCCACTAGTTCTTCAGTACTATTGCCGGAATATTGTCAGGGCCCGTAACCTTTGCAGTATCCAGTGCCTTCAGTCATTTCTTGCAATCACATGGAGTGAATTAGATTGGCTGAAGTCTGGCATCTGTGATGCTGGGGATTTCAGGAGGGGGCCAAAATGGATCGTCAACTCGGCACTTCTGGCTGAAGATTGTTGCAAATGCTTCTGCCTTATCTTTCGCACTAATGTGCTGGGCTCCCCCATCATTGAGGATGGGGATATTTGTGGAGCCTCCTCCTCCAGTTAGTTGGTTAATTGTCCACCACCATTCACAACTGGATGTGGCAGGACTGCAGAGCTTTGAACTGATTCATTGGTTGTGGGATCGCTTAACTCTGTCTATCGCATGCTGCTTATGCAGTTTGGCATGCAAGTAGTCCTGGGTTATAGCTTCACCAGATTGACACCTTATTTTGAGGTATGCCTAGTGCTGCTCCTGGCATGCCCTCCTGCACTCTTCATTGGACCCGGGGTTGTTCCCCCGGCTTGATGGTAATGGTAGAGTGGGGGATATGCCGAGCCATGAGGTTACAGATTGTGGTTGAGTACAATTCTGCTGCTGCTGATGGCCCACAGCGCCTCATGGATGCCCAGTTTTGAGTTGCTAGATCTGTTCGAAATCTATCCCATTTAGCACAACCTGATGGAAGGTGTCCTCGGCGTGAAGACGACCTCATCTCCACAAGGACTGTGCGATGGTCACTTCTATCAATACTGTCATGGACAGATGCACCTGCAACAGGTAGATTGATGAAGACGAGGTCAAGCAGTAATATTACTTGTTGCTTGGTTTGTGATCTGTTGTTTACAAATGGAACACAAATAATATTCAAAATAAACACGGGGTTTAACTATGACAGAACTGGAACATATATCCAAATAGTTACTGCATGAGCTAGTCTTGAACACGTCTTACAATCTCGGGCTCCATCCGCAATTAACTGGTCACATGTGACTCGCCATCACTTCCTCTAATGATGTTCACTTGCAGTCGACGGTGGCATAGTGGTAATGTTACTGAACTAGTAATCCTGAGGCACAGGCTAGTGTCCTGAGTGCACTGATTCAAATCCCACTCCGTAATCTAAATTTAATGAATTAATAAAAATCCGGAATTGAAAGCCAGTCTCACAAATGATGCCGTGAAACTATTATTCATTGTCATAAAACCCATCTGGTTCACCAAAGTCATTTAGGGAAGGAAATCTGCTGTCCTTATTTGGTCTGGCCTACACGTGACTCCAGACCCATCGCAATGTGGCTGACTCTTAACTGCCCTCTGAAATTGCCTCTCAGTTGTCAAGGGCAATTAAGGATGGGTAACAAATGCTGGCCTTGCCAGTGATGCCCACATCCCATGAAAGAATAAAAAAAAAGGTCCTTAAGGTCGTCCCACAACAAGGCCCCTTTTTCCAACGATAAAAACATATGTATCAGAAACAATGATGTTGTGGTTTGGACTAACTATACGTGATTGGACTAAATATTATTTACAGAAAAGCAAATGTAACAGTCTGTAAATTGTATGTCCCGATTTTTTTTTTTTGTGAATCTCTTCCTTCGTTTGGAAAGCTCGGAGAAACAATGACTGAGAGCATAGCCAACCACCGGCAATCCCTCCGACCTCAGAGTCTGAGGAGAGACTCCCAGTCGTGCCGCCTCTTCGTACCAAGGCTGCCAGTCTTTATGCTCTCCTCTACATGGACCGACTCCATACACTCAATCGGGCATGTTCCGTCATTTGTGGTGCATTACTGAATTCATGTCTGGTGACAATTCATAGACCTCGGCATGCTGGAAGTCCTGTGACAGCTGGTCCAGTCGTGTCTACAATATAAAACGTCTGTGGTAGCCATTCAGCGTTCCCATAGCTGCTCTGTAAGGTTATCGCTCCAATGCAGTTGATTGGAGAACCATTGTCGGCAGTCAGCCTAGCCGTGGTGGGTTGTACCATAGATTCCCATTTCTTTAAGTACATGTCCTTCGTTATATGGATGGGCAAAGTATTTGCACTTGCTCCAATGTCAGTTTTTACTCTGAGCTTCTGCTTCCCACTCTTCTGTGGACATATAATCCGGATCATGGCGAATGCCTCAGATTGCGTAATAGCATTGGCTTGCTGATCCAGATTAACTGTGTGGCATGCTTGCTCACTGTTCACACAAGTGCATTCTTCATCAGTGTCCTCCTGGCAACCTGTCTCTCTGCCAACCTGATATACCTGCTTGGGCTTTTGTTGTGTGGTGGTATAGCTTTTGTCGTGTTTGCCATCCCGTCTTCCAGACGTTCTCTCTGCCTGTGTGCAGATTCTGAGATCGGCCTTCTGCACGGCCTTGCCCAATGTTCTCGCATGCCACAAGCTTTACACTGGTCCTGGTACGCTGGGCAACTGCGAATTGGGTGAGTCAGGCCACATTTGCCACAAGGCTTAGCAGACTTCTGAGCCTTGGTTACCCATACCAATTGTCGTAGCCGCCCCCCAACACTTGTAACTGTTGGCGCCCAGCCACAATGGCTTCAAATTTCCTTCCATCATTGAGTAGTGCGTCTATGGTGTGTCCTTTCATCTTTTCTAGCAGGACGGTTTGAAAGGGCTCTCGTGGGGTTGATGTGATTACCAGCTCTATAACTCATGCTGATTATTCAGTATCAGCGAATTCACCATATTGAGCTTTGTTGCACCTTGCAACACACTGGTCAATCGACTAACCCTGCCTTTGCCGGCAGGTCATAAGCTCGACCGTAATGTATGCAGAAATTTAGCTGCACTTTCAGTTGCTGCTCCAGGAATGTCCACAGCTTATTAGGGTCCTTCAGAACTTCATCTGACAAACCTGAGGTCCTGAGCCATTTCAGACCCTCATTGTTCAGTGCAATCTTAATCTTGGTAGTTTGTTTCTCTGGTTCAGTGACCTCCAGGTCTAGAAAACGTAGCTCCAGTTGCTGTTGGAATCGTTTAAATGCAGACGATATGTCCAACATTTTCCAGTCCGTTACTGGGTATCTGAAAGCCATTGTCGGAATGATCCTTTTTTTATGAATACATGGCTTTTGCAGGTATTTTTCACAAGAACAGTTCTTTTGTTGCTTTTTTAAGAGAAATCTGGTACTCTTAAGAGTGACAGCTGATGTTTGCACAGGCAGGCTGTGCTGTTTGTTGACACAGCTGTTGTTTTTTTTAACAGTTCATTTTTTTCAAGCAGAGCTTTTTTTTTTGAGTGCTGGCTTGCAGCAGTTTGCAGTTCCCGCAGCTGCCACAGTCTTTTTTTTACTGTGCTGGACCTCCCAGTGGTGCTGTCTATTTTTCCCCACTCGTTTGGGCTTATGTCCCACCCATGAAGGAGAAAGAGAAAACAGGAAAGCTGAAAGAGTAATGGCTGCAGCCACAGTCCTTAAAACTTTTCGACCCACTGCCAGATAGGTGAAAACTCTGATCTCCCAGCAAATTGTCTGCTGTACTTGCAGCACTCCAACCCCTGGAGTCTTGGATGTGTCCTCACTCACTGCAGTGTTGTGGGGTCTCTTGCTAGTTGTTCTACCACTGAATCTTCGGCCACTCAGGTAGGTAGCTTGCTGTTGCTTGTTATCTTTTTTGATGTTTTATTCGGGAAAAATCAAAAGTTTCCATAATGTGATGTTTGGCGACCTTCAGAAAAAATAATAGGTCCCAACGCAGCCAACATGTACTGTTACTTGTCCCTTGGTGTGCGATCTGTTGTTAATAAGTAATAGTCAAAATAAACAAGGAGTTTTATTATTACAGAACTGGAACATATATCCAAATAGTAACTACATGAGCCAGTCTTCAACATGTCTTACAATCTCAGGCTCCACCCATGACTGGTTATATGTGACTCGACATCACTTCTTCTAGTGATATTCACTTGTAGTCCTTAAGGTGGTTTGTTCTTAAGGGCATCACACAGCATTTCCCTCTTGTTGGTTCCTTCGCCACCTGCCAGAACCCAGTCTGGCAAATATATCCTTCAGGTCTGGTCCAGCTCGGTCAGTCGTGGTGCTACTGAGCCACTCTTGGTGATGGGCATTGAAGTCCCCCACCCAGAGTACATTCTGTGCACTTGCTACCCTCAGTGCTTCTTCCCAATGGTGTTCAATGTGGAGGAGTACTGATTCATCAGCTGAGAAGGGGCGGTAGGTGGTAATCAGCACGAGGTTTCCTTGCCCATATTTGACCTGACATCATGAGGCTTCATAGGTTTTGGAGTCGATGTTGAGCATTTCCTGGGCTTCCTCCTCCCCTCTTGGGGATTTGTGCCAAAATTGGGAGAGCTGCCTCACAGACTGGTCAAGCAGCAGCCTGGCATAGCTTAGCATACCATCACCGAATCCCTACCTAACAGCCAGTGTCCCACACTCCTGCATCACCATCCAGAGGTGGCAGCAAAGTGGCAATCAGCCAGGATGGAGTGGCCCTAGGAATCCTCATGGCATCAGGTCAAACATGGGCCAGGAAACCTATTGCTCATGCCACCCGTTAATTGAACCAGGCAGGTTGTTATGGCCATCTGTTGTTTCATGGTCACTATTACAGCTGCCGTGGTGGGATTTGAATTTGTATCTCTGGAGCACCTTGGCCTGCGGATTGCTGGACCTGTAACATTACCACTATGTCGCCGTCCTTTCGCCAGTTAGTCAACGCCACTGTTCTACCCTACGTCACCATCAGAAGAGGGGACCTTCCATCTGAGGGCTTGGTTGACCCCAGGTCGCAGAGGGTGAAAGGTCGATGCATCAGCTGACCCTACTCAAACAGTGCACTCCACGACCCTGAGGACCATACTCTATTTGGAACCTGAGGCCGGTCGGCCTCCTTTCTTGCTTTGACTACCAGTGCCATGACTGAGTGTTATGAACGCTGGACCGAGTAGCATGATTACATTTTAAAGCCTGTGATTTTTACTGTCGGTTAAGATGGAGTCAGATTAGTCAGGTGACCTCAACTCTGGTGAAAGGTGAGACAGAAATTGAGGTTACCAGGACACCAAAGAACAATGTACCTGTTTTTTATGTTTGTGCTTTTAGACAGAGCTGCTCATTACTCTGCCATTAACATTCTCTCTGCACTAATGCTTTTTTTTTCCACCACAAGCAATACCGTGCCTTTGCCTTTGTCCCATGACATCTTGAACTTGCATTGCCCCGAGCCAAGCTGTTCCAGTACAGCGACAACACTGGCATCTACTCGGCAATGTGGAAAATTGCCCAGGTATGTCCTGTGCACAAAAAGCAGAACAAGTCCAACCCGGCCAATTACCGCCCCATCAGTCTACTCTCTATCATCAGTAAATTGATGGAAAGGGTCGTCAACAGTGATATCAAGCAGCACTTGCTCAGCAATAACCTGCTCAGTGACGCTCAGTTTGGGTTCCGCCAGGGCCACTCAGCTCCTGACCTCATTACAACCTTGGTTCAAACATGGACAATAGAGCTGAACTCAAGGGGTGAGGTGAGAGTGACTGTCCTTGACATCAATTCAGCATTTGACCGAGTATGGCATCAAGGAGCCCTAGGAAAACTGAAGTCAATGGGAATCAGGGGGAAACTCTCTGATGATTGGAGTCATACCTAGCACAAAGGAAGATGGTTGTGGTTGTTGGAGGTCAATCATCTGAGCTCCAGGACATCACTGCAGGAGTTCCTCAGGGTAGTGTCTTAGGCCCAAGCATCATCAGCTGCTTCATCAATGACCTTCCTTCTATCATAAGGTCAGAAGTGGGGATGTTCGCTGATGATTGCACAATGTTCAGCACCATTCGTGACTCCTCGTGAAGCAGTCCGTGCAGAAATGCAGCAAGACCTGGATAATATCCAGGCTTGGGCTGATAAGTGGCAAATAACATTCGTGCCACACAAGTGCCAGGCAGTGACCATCTCCAACAGGAGAAAATCTAACAATCTCCCCTTGACATTCAATGGCATTACGATCACTGAATCTCCCACTATCAACATCCTGGGGGTTACCATTGACCAGAAACTGAACTGGAGTAGCCATATAAATACCGTGGCTACAGGAGCAGGTCAGAGGCTACGAATCCTGCGGTGAGCTACTCACCTCCTGACTCCCCAAAGCCTGTCCACCATCTACAAAGCACAAATCAGGAGTGCCAATCCAATTGCCAATCCACTTGCCTGGATTGGTGCAGCTCCAACAACACTCAAGAAGCTCGAACACCATCCAGGACAAAGCAGCCCACTTGATTGGCACCCCATCCACAAACACTCACTCCCTCCACCACTGACACACAGTAGCAGCAGTGTGTACCATCTACAAGATGCACTGCAGCAACTCACCAAGGATCTTTAGACAGCACCTTCCAAATCCGTGACCTCTACCACCTAGAAGGACAAGGGCAACAGATGCATGGGAACACCACGACCTGCAAGTTCCCCTCCAAGTCACACGCCATCCTGACTTAGAACTATATCGCCGTTCCTTCACTGTCGCTGGGTCAAAATCCTGGAACTCCCTTCCTAACAGCACTGTGGGTGTACCTACCCCACATGGACTGCAGAGGTTCAAGAAGGCAGCTCACCACCACTTTCTCAAGGGCAATTATGGATGGGCAATAAATGCTGGCCTGGCCAGCGACGCCCACATCCCATGAACGAATATATAAAAAAAGATCATCTCTCCTTTCCTCTTCCCTATCACACACCTTCCCTTTTGTTCTCTTCCTCTCCCCACCCCACCTCACCCTCACTTGCTAAAAAGCTAATTCTTTTCTTACCTTTGCCAGTTCTGATGAAAGGTCACAGACTTGAAACCCTTTTTGAAAAGCAGATAATGCAGAGGTACAACAGCTGGTGGACAATGGGTTTCACTTTCCCAGACTTTCAGATCATAAACAATTCTGCAAATTGCCAATGCTAACACCTGAAAACAATGGAAAGTCTGGGTGGCTGTACTGTAACCAGACTTATGGACTTTGCATCATGGTTATTGACCTTTGATTCCATATCAAGTGAACAGATTTTGAGAAGGCAGACAGGCTGTAAGGAGAAGTCCAGCGGTGGCATCCTTAGAGAGGAAAGAGAAATACCAGCTCTCGGAAGACCAATGCATTTTGGGAGGACTAACAGGGCAAGGGAATATACAATGGATGGTAGGACCCCAGGAAGTACAGAGGGTCAGAGGGACCTTGGTGTACTTATCCACAGATCACTGAAGACAACAGCACAGGTAGATAAGGTGGTTAGGAAGGCATATGGGATACTTGCGTTTATTAGCCAAGGCATAGAATATAAGAGCAGGGAGGTTATAATGGAGCTGTATAAAACACTAGTTAGGCCACAGCTGGAGTACTGTGTACAGTTCTGGTCACCACACTATAGGAAGGATGTGATTGCACTGGAGAGGGTGCAGAGGAGATTCACCAGAATGTTGCCTGGGCTGGAGCATTTCAGCTATGAAGAGAGACTGGAAAGGCTAGGGTTGTTTTCCTTAGAGCAGAGAAGGCTGAGGGGAGGTATGATTGAGGTATACAAAATTATGAGGGGCATTGATATGTTAGATAGGAAGAAACTTTTTCCCCTTAGTGGAGGAGTCAATAACCAGGGGGCATAGATTTAAGGTAAGGTGCAGGAGGTTTAGAGGAGATTTGAGGAAAGTTTTTACACCCAGAGGGTGGCTGGAATCTGGAACACACTGCCTGAAGGATTGGTAGAGGCAGGAACCCTCACAACATTGAAGAAGTATTTAGATGAGCACTTGAAATGCCATAGCATGCAAGGCTATGGACCAAGTGCTGGAAAATGGGACTAGAATAGTTAGGTGCTTGATGGCCCGCACAGACAGGATGGGCCAAAGGGCCTGTTTCTGTGCAGGATTACCAGCAATATAATAAAAAGCAAAATACTGCAGATGCTGGAAATCTGACATAAAAACAGAAAATGCTGGAAATACTCAGCAGGTCTGGCAACATATGTGGAGAGAGAAGCAGAGTTAACATTTCAGGTCTGTGACCCTTCATCAGAACTGGCAAAGGTTAGAAAAGAATTAGGTTTTAAGCAAGTGAAGGTGGGGGCGGGGGTGGTGGTTGGTGGGGCAGAGAACAAAAGGGAAGGTGTGTGGATAGGACAGAGGGCAGGAGAGATTAAATAACAAAGTGGTCATGGGACAAAGGCAAAGAGCATGTTAATGCTTGTGGTGAAAGACAAAGCATTAGTCCAGACAGAGTGTTATTGACAAAATAGTAAGCAGTTCTATCCAAAAGCACAAACATGAAAAAGTGGCACATTGTTAAAAAACAAAATAAAATAATTTAAAAAAAGAACAATATAAAAAAGGCCAGCCATGCTCTGAAAATTATTGCACTCAATGTTGAGTCTGCAAGGCGGTAGAGCACCTGATTGGAAGACGAGGTGCAATTCCTCGAGCTTGTGTTGATGTTCACCAGAACACTGCAGCAGGCCAAGGACAGAAATGTGGGCATGAGAGCAGGGGTGGGGGGGAGTGGGGGGGAGGGGGGGTGGGTGCGGCAGGTGGTGGGGTGCGGGGGAGGTGGGGTGGATGTTGAAGTGGCAATGGACCAGAGGCGCGGGGTCATGCTTTCGGACTGAGCGGAGGTGTTCAGCAAAGTGGTCACCCAATCTGCGTTTGGTCTCCCCAGTGTAGAGGAGACCACATTGTGAGCAGCGAATACAGTAGACTACATTGAAAGAAGTACAAGTAAATCGCTGCTTCACCTGAGGATTACCAGGAGTCTACTTCTTCACGGAAGTCCAGGTCGAAACTGCTCTGAACCAGTGAGCAAAGAGGACGATGACTTTGAGAAGGTCTAAAAAATCCAACCCATTGCAACTGGGAGCTGCAAAGATTTTACCTCGAGGAAGACTGTGTAACGCATAAGTGTGGTGTGAGGTTTTCAAGTGTTCTAATAAGTGAAGGAAATGACTCTCTCTCTGTAATTTCAGTTATCAGATGCTGAGAAAGTACTATTGCTTGAATAGAGTTTCTTAGTTTAGTTGTTACAATAAAAGTCTTAATAGGTGAGATCTTGTTGTGCAATTTCTTAACTTGGGTCTTGGGGGGGTGGGGTGGGGGCTCATCTGTTGTGCATCAACATTAGCAGTCTCACTGAGGATGTAACACTGAGGGAGTGCTGCACTGCCGGAGGGTCAGTACCGAGGGAGTGCTGCACTGCCGGAGGGTCAGTACCGAGGAAGTGCTGCACTGTCAGAGAGTCAGTACTGAGGGAGTGCTGCACTGTCGGAGGGTCAGTACTGAGGGAGTGCTGCACTGTCGGAGGGTTAGTACTAAGGGAGTGCTGCACTGTCGGAGGGTCAGTACTGACGGACTGCTGAACTGTCGGAAAGTCAGTACTGAGGGAGCGCTGCACTGTCGGGAGGGTCAGTACTGAGGCACTGCTGCACTGTCAGAGGGTCAGTACTGAGAGAGTGCTGCAGTGTCAGAGGGTAAGTGCTGAGGGAGCGCTGCACTGTTGGAGGGTCGGTACTGAGGGAGTGCTGCACTTTCAGAGGGTCAGTACTGAGGGAGCGCCGCACTGTCGAAGGGCCAGTACTGAGGGAGCGCATACATTGTCGGAGGGTCAGTACTGAGGGCGTGCTGCACTGTCAGAGGGTCAGTACTGAGAGAGTGCTGCAGTGTCAGAGGGTAAGTGCTGAGGGAGCGCTGCACTGTTGGAGGGTCGGTACTGAGGGAGTGCTGCACTTTCAGAGGGTCAGTACTGAGGGAGTGCTGCACTTTCAGAGGGTCAGTACTGAGGGAGTGCTGCACTGGCGGAGGGTCAGTACTGAGGAAGTGCTGCACTGTCGGAGTGTCAGTACTGAGGGATTGCTGCACTGTCGGAGGGTCAGTACTGAGGGAGTGCTGCACTGTCGGAGGGTCAGTACTAAGGGAGTGCTGCACTGTCGGAGGGTCAGTACTGACGGACTGCTGAATTGTCGGAAAGTCAGTACTGAGGGAGCGCTGCACTGTCGGGAGGGTCAGTACTGAGGGAGTGTTGCACTGTCGGAGGGTCAATACTGAGGGAGCGCTGCACTGTCGAAGGGCCAGTACTGAGGGAGCGCATAAATTGTCAGAGGGTCAGTACTGAGGGCGTGCTGCACTGGCGAAGGGTCAGTACTGACGGAGAGCTATACTGTTAGAGGGTTGGTACTGAGGGAGTGCTGCACTGTCAGAGGGCCAGTGCTGAGGGAGTGCTGCACTGTTAGAGGGTCGGTACTGAGGGAGTGCTGCACTGTCAGAGGGCCAGTGCTGAGGGAGTGCTGCACTGTCGGAGGGTCAGTACTGAGGGAGTGCTGCACTGTAGGAGGGTCAGTACTGAGGGAGTGCTTCACTGTCGGAGGGTCAGTACTGAGGGAGTGCTGCACTGTCAGAGGGTCAGTTCTGAAGGAGTGCTGCACTGTCAGAGGAGCTATATTTATCCCTCAATCAACATCGCTAAAAACACATTACCCAGCCGTTATCATGTTGCTCTTTTTTGGACCTTGCTATGCAAACGGAACCACGTTTCATCTGGGCAAAGGCATCTCCTGACCCCATGACCCCAAGCAACTGACAAAGGTGACATGTCCAATGGACACTGGTGGCCAAGCTACACGATGAGGTCACTTCCGGGATTTACCAAGATGGCAGTTGGGGAAGGGGCACTGGCAGTGGCCATGCTTGTACAGTGACATCACGTCTGGCGAATCACACACAATCACTTAATCACGTAATAAGCACATAGGAGAAGATAAGGAAATGAAGGCCATCAAACACATGTGAGGTCTGTCATGGGTATAGATTATCTGAAAGGTAATTAATAGCTGATAATTATGTATATAATAATCAAAGAATGAATGGGAAAATGCTCCAATCCATTACTAAGGAAATAGTAGCAGAACATTTAGAAAATCATGATAGAATCAGATAGAGTCAACATGGTTTTCTGAAAGGGAAATCGTGTTTGACATATTTAGGAATATAGGAGCAAAAGGAGGCCATTCAACCCATTGAGCCTGCCCTGCCATTCAATATGATCATGGCTAATCACCTTTTTCACACACTATCCTGTCATGCAGGCCCCCACCTTCCAGGAATGAGGCACATTAATTTTGCCACATGGACATTAAACTTCAAATTGCTTCTGGGAAGAAAAGAGAGCCTATTATCAGGAATTGCCAGGCCCCTAGCCAGAAATGCATTTTTGCATACTAGCAGACAGTGTTGGAACAAAGGAACCAGTCCCTGCTTCTCCAATATACAGAACGGATGTGGTCAGACCAGTTTAGTCACGTGACTAACTGGCTTTTGCAGGGTTTTGAACTGAGAGTTTTAAACTGGAGAAACAGTGTTTGAAGAGAGAAAGCTCCTGGCTCCTGAATTGAGAAGAACTCCCTCCTATCTGCTCCCATCTCTTTTTCACAAGCTTTGGAATCCATTGAAGACACTTGAATCCCAAGAGAGAAATGTCTCCGACAGTGAACAAGGTTTAAGAAGAATACTGGGCCCCAACGAAAAGCAACAAAGGGACTCTACAGTGAGCTCGAAGAACCATAATAAAGAAATTCTTCAAATATTGCCTCAAACCTCTCCACTTTATTTTTCTTCTGCTCTTTTCTGTCTCTATTTGCATGTGTGTATCGCGTACGCATGGTAGGGTGGGCATATCGTGTATCCATAGGCGTTAACTGAATTAGAGTTTAAGTTTTAATAAATTTCAACCTTTCTTCTTTAAACCTAAGAAAGCCTGTTTATGCTTATTTCTTTGCCTTATAATTGGAAAGCGGTGAACAAGGATTCATCAAGGGGGAGCTCAAAACGCAATGTGTTTAAAAATTAAACCCTGTTACAATAAGACCAGATGAAGGCTAAAAGGGAACCCTCGACCTCTTTCTCACCTGGTCATAACAATCCACATTTCCCTTTATGTCATTGGTATTTAGAAATCTGTCAATCTCTGCTTTAAACAGACTCAATGACTGAGCTTCCACAGCCCTCTGGAGTAGAGAATTCCAAAGATTTACAACCCTTTGAGTAAAGAAATTTCTCCTCATCTCTGTCCTAAGTGGCTTCCCCCTTATTTTAAAATTGTGGCCCTGGTTCTAGACTCCCCAACCATCTTAGCTGCATCTACCCTGTCCATTGCTTTAAGTATTTGTAGGTTTCAATGAGATCACCTCTCATTCTTCGAAACTCTAGAGAATACAGGCTTAGTTTTCCCAATCTCTCTTCATAGGACAGTCCCACCATCCCGGGAACAAGTCTGGTGAACCTTCGTTGCACTCCCTCTATGGCAATAATATCCTTCCTAAGGTAAAGGGACCAAAACTGCACACAGTACTCCAGGTGCAGTCTAACCAAGGTTCTATACAATTGAAGCAAGACTTCACTACTCCTGTACACAGATCCTCTTGTGATAAAGTTTAACATACCATTTGCCTTCTTAATTGCTTGCTGCACCTGCATGTTAGCTCTCAGTGACTCATTGACAAGGACACCCAGGTCCCTTTGTACATCTACACTTTCTAATCTCTTACTATTTAAGAAATACTCTGCACATCCTTTCCTCCCACCAAAGTGGATAGCCTCACATTTTTCTACATTATATTCCATCTGCCACCTTCTTGCCCACTCACTCAGTCTTTCCAAATACCCTTGAAGCCGCTTTGCATCTTCCTCAGAACACACATTCCCACCTAGTTTTGTATCATGTGCGAACTTGGAAATATTACATAGAAACATAGAAAATAGGAGCAGGAGTAGGCCATTCGGCCCTTTGAGCCTACTCCGCCATTCATTATGATCATAGCTGATCATCCTACTCAGTAGCCTGTTCCGGCTTTCAGCCCATACCCTTTGATCCCTTTAGACCCAAGAGCTATATCTAACTCCTTTTTGAAAACATACAATGTTTTGGCCTCAATTGCTTTCTGTGGTAGTGAATTCCACGGGCTCACCACTCTCTGGGTGAAGAAATTTCTCCATTTCTACATTTGGTCCCCACATCCAAATCATTGATATATATTGTGAATAGCTGGGGCCCAAGCACTGATCCTTGCGGTACCCCACTAGTCACAGCCTGCCAACGTGAGAATCACCCGTTTATTCCTACTCTCTGTTTTCTGCCTGTTAACCAATCTGTACACCCCATCCACCGACTCACCTTTATCAATTCTGTCCGTATAATCCTCAAAAAACTCCAGCAGGTTCGTCAAACATGATTTCCCATTCATAAATCCATGTTGACTATGCCCAATCAGATCATTATTATCCAAGTGTTCATTTATCACATCCTTAAGAACAGATTTTAACATTATTTATTAGAGTCATTTGAGGATGTAACAAGCAGGGTGTATAAAGGGGCACCGGTAGATGTAGTGTATTTGAATTTCCAAAAGGCATTCGATAAGGTGGCACATAAAAGGTTACTGCACAGGATAAGAATTCATGGTGTTGGGGGTAATATATTAGCATGGATAAAGGACTGGATAACTAATAGCAGGGAGTCGGGATAAATGGGTCATTTTCAGGTTGGCAAGCTGCAGTTAGTGGAGTACCACAGGGATCAGTGCTGGGGACTCAACTAATGACAATCTATATGACTTGGATGAAGGGGCCGAGTGTATTGTAGCCAAATTTGCAGACGGTACAAAAATAGGGAGGAAAGCAGGTTGTGTGGAGGACACAAAGAGACTTTATTGCAAGGGAGATGGAGTATAAAAGTAGAAATGTCTTGCTACAATTGTACAGGGCATTGGTGAGACTACACCTAGAGTACTGCATACAGTTTTGGTCTCCTAATTTAAGGAGGGACATGCTTGCATTAGAAGCAGTTCAGAGAAGGTTCACTCGGCTGATTCCTGGGTTGAATGGCCTCTCTTATGAGGAAAGGTTGAGCAGGTTGGGCCTAGACCTGTTGGTGTTCAGAGGAATGAGAGGTGATCTTATTGAAACATCTTTTTCCCAAAACTTTCAATCTGTGACCCTTAGTCTTTGTACCATTAGTTAACAGGAACAGTTTTTCATTGACTTATCAAAGTCTGTCATAATCTTGTACACTTCTGTTAAATCCCCCCTCAATCTCCTCTCACCTCCTTTGTTCTATGGAGAACAATTCCAGCTTTTCCAACCTAACCTTATAACTAAAATCCTCCATCCCAGGAACCATTCTGGTAAATCCCCTCTGCACCCTCTCGAGGATCCTCACATCTTTGCCAAAGTGTGGTGCCCAGAACTGGATGCAATACTCCAGTTGCAGCCTAACCAGATCTTTATAAAGGTTCAGCATAACTTCCCTGCAATGCCTCTATTGATAAAGCCCAAGATCCCATATGTTTTACTAACCACTCTCCCAATATGTCCTGCCACCTTGAAAGATCGATGCACATCTGTTCCCTCTGTTCCTTCACTCTGTTTAGAACTGCGCTATTGAGCATAGATTGTCTCTCCCTATTCTTTCTGTCAAAATGCATCACCTCACACTTGTCAGTATTAAATTCCATTGCCACTTGCCTGCCCATTCTGCTAGCCTGTCTATGTCCTGTTGTAGGCGGTTCATATCAGCCTCACTGTTTGCCACTCCTCCACGTTTGGTGTCAGAAGAAAAGTTTGAAATTCTACTATGTATTCCAAAATCCAAGTCATTTCTATATAGCAACAAAAGCAGTGGTCCCAGCACTGACCCTTGGGGAACACCACTGTCAACCATCCTCCGGTCTAAAAAGCAACTATTTACTATTACTCGCTGTTTTCTGTCCTTAAGCCAATTTTATATCCAATTAGACACTGACCCTCCTATTCCAAGAGCCTCAATTTTGTTAACCAGGCTTTTATGTCAGACTTTACCAAACGCTTTCTTAAAATCCATATAAACAACATCCACCGCATTCCCTTCATCAACCTTCACTATTACTCATCCAAAAATTCAATTAGATAGTCAAACATGATGTACCTTTCACAAATCCATGCTGGCTCTCCTTAATTAACTCGAACCACTCGAAGTGTCCGTGATTATGGTTTCTAAAACCTTATTCACCACTGATGTTAAACTAACTGGCCTCTAATTGCTCGGACTGTCCTTATACACTTTCTTGAATAAGTGTGTCACATTTGCCATTCTCCAATCCTCTGGCACCTCCCCCATATCCAGGGAAGATTGGAAGATTATGGAAACCCTTCCGCTATCTCCATCCCCACTTCCTTTAGCAACCAGGGATGCAAGTCATCTGGACCAGGTGACTTATCCACCCTGAGCCTGGCCAGCCTTTTAAGGACTCCCCCTCTCAATTTTTATCCTATCCATTGCCTCTACTGTCTCTGTTTCTATTGATATTTTGTCAACCTCCATTTCCTTAGTGAACAGTGATGCAAAATACTCACTAAGTATTCTAGCCTTGCTCTGTGCCTCTAAGAATATATTATCCTCTTTGTCCCTAAGAGGCCCCACTGCACCTCTTATTATTTGCTTACTATTTATATGCCGGTAGAAGATCTTTGGGTTCCCTTTTATGTTAATCGCCATTCTATTTTCACATTCTCTCTTTGCCAGTCTTTTATTTTCCCCTTCACCTCCCCTCTCAACTTATTGTATAAGGCCTGTTTCCCACTTGATGAGTTCACCTGACATGCAGCATACATCCTAATTTTTTGTTTCATCATCATCGCTATCTCCCTCATCAACGAAGGAGCCCCATTCTTGGTTTCCCCTACCTTTCAGCCTTGTTGGAATGTCCCCAGCCTGTACCTGAAGCATCTCTTCCTGTCAGTCTTTGGTTCCATTCTATCCTTCTCATTGCATTGAAAATAGCTCTCTTCCAATCGAGACATTTTGGCTTATTTTGTTCCTTACTTTTCTGCATTACTAGTCTAATCCTTATGATACGATTGTCAAGGTCCTGCAGTTTTTTTTTTCAGAATATGCGGTTTGCCTTTAAGGCTTGCAAGGGATCAGTATTGCTTTAAGAGCTGGAAAACCTTAGGAGTTATAGGAAGGTGTATTGTTGTTGCCTTAGAAACAGCCATTTGGAGACTGCGATTCAAAGCGTGCATTCTCATTACCATGGACACAGCCACTGGGAGTGAGTCTCATGTGATACATTTGTTGCAATTCAGTTTGAACTGGCAGTTAGTAAGACAGTTTGAACACACAGACAGACTGGCACAGACAGCCGTGATGAGCACACCTGAAAAAGAGCTCTCAGCCATTTAAATTGAAGGAAGAGGATTTTAGTCTGTTTAATTATTATCTCACAAAATTCTAAAACATCAAGCCAGGACAGAGATCTCTGGTAATTTAAATTGAGAAAGGGAAGTTAGACTGATTCAATCTTATATCCCTCAAAAACTTTAAAGTCAGATTGATTCTATCGAAAGTGCTCGCAAGTTGTTAATTGTTGAAATTGATCGCCGAAGAAGGAAGCATCACTTACTGCTAAAGTTAGACTACGGACTGTTCTACGTGGAAGAATCTTTTTCCCCATCAGATGGCTGCGAGGACTTTGAGCAACATCGGACTGTAAATTTGCAAGGACTCTAATTTTTTCTATTTTAAATGTTGCTTCTATCGTCATAGTGTTTAATAATTTAGTTCTTCTAATTAAAGAGTTAATTTGTTGATTTAAAGGCACATGCTTTGGTTAGCCTCATTCACGGGGCTAATAGATGGTACAGTTTGGCTGGGTCTTTCTTTAATTTGGAAAGTTTTTAAGTGATATGTTAGCTGATCTGTGGAATGACGGGACTGAATTAACAGTGCGTTGGTCCCAACACAATCAGAATCATATATTTTGATTGGGGGCTTTGACAGGAGCGGTCGGTCGTAACAACGATGATCATTCTTACCCAACTGCACTCCCACAGACACTTGGTCCACTTGGCCCATCTCATTTCCCAGCACTAGATCCAGCAATGCCTCTTTTCTAGTTGCATGGAGAACATGAATAAAGGAAGTTCATTTCAGAAATTCCTCCCCCTCCTTACCCTTTATTCTAAAATGATCCCAATCAATATTTGGGTAATTAAAGACCCCGATATCACCATTCTATATTTCTTGCACATGTCATGGGAATGTTGTTTTATTTTCTGTTAAAAACTAAAGGGGTCTGTGTGCCTTTAAGACTGAGAGGAGTTTTTTTTCTCTCTGGGAACAGTGCGAGAAAGCTGCAACCTGTTTCCAGACAACATCAAGAGAGAAGAGCTCACATGCCATATCATATCAGTTTGACTGTGTGTAAAACTGGCTGGAACCAGTTTGTTCTGGCAGACCAGAACAGAGATTCTCTCCCTGAAGGTAGATTTGTCCCTCTCATCATAAAATCTACATTGGCCTACAGGCTGTGTTTTGCCTAAAGAGAAGACCCCTGAAAATAAATCTTTGCATTGTTGGAGATAGCAAATTCCTTTATGTGTACTTCCAGTCTCTGAGAAATCTCTTCCTCAGGTGTGACTTTCTGTTGCCTTTTGTGTTTCAGGGAGATCTGGAATCTCAGGAGTTTCCACTGTTAGACTGCTAACTCAAAATCCAAATTGACCTGTTGTTATACTCTTTGTTGAAAGAGCTGTGTGATGCCTCCTGCAGCTGAATTGCCTTGAATGCCTATCCCTTGCAGACTGTTCGTCAAATTCTCCTGGAGACTATGAGTGGCATCTGACTATTTAACTCTGGGACACCTCACTGATCTGGGAAAACAACCCACCAGGACTTAAAACCTAGTTATTTTATTATTCCTAAGAAACAGCCCTAATTTAAAACATTATTTTAAAACCGGTTAACCATTGGTTTTTGAATGTATGTGTGTGTGCATGAGGGTTAGGAAGAATAAGAAGTTATAAAGTCTTTTCAGACATAGATTTATCTCAATACTGTTTAAGATTTAATTTATTCTTAAATAGTTTGTTGTTGTTTAATGAAACCTGGTTTCGGTATGTTTTATTCTGGGGGATTATTAAAGTGTTTAATTTGGCTAATTTCCAGTAGGTGGGAAAGTTAACTAATAACCTGGGGAGTGATGGGACTGAATTAACAGTGCATTACTCTCATCTGAGATCGTATTAATTGGGGACTCTTGTCCGAGATCCCGCCAGGGTTGTAAAACACATCTCTATGATTTCCCTGCAGATTTGCTCCTCAAACCTCTCACTATTTGGAGGCCTATAGTATACCCCTAGCAACATAATTGTACCCTTTTTGCTCCTCAACTCTAACCAAATGGATTCCGCCCTTGCCCTCTCAAGAACATCCCCTCTTTCCAACACTGCAATGTCTTCCCGAATCAGTAATGCCACCCCACCTCCCTTTCTCCTTTCTCTATCTTTTCTGAACACTTTATATCTGTGTCCTTACCCAGTCCTCACCATATCTAAGCCTTCTTTGGCCTCCTTATCTCGAGAGACAATGGATAAGCGCCTGGAGGTGGTCAGTGGTTTGTGAAGCAGCACCTGGAGTGGCTATAAAGGCCAATTCTAGAGTGACAGGCTCTTCCACAGGTGCTGCAGAAAAAATTGTTTGTCGGGGCTGTTACACAGTTGGCTCTCCCCTTGCGTCTCTGTCTTTTTTCCTGCCAACTACTAAGTCTCTTCGACTCGCCACACTTTAGCCATGTCTTTATGGCTGCCCACCAGCTCTGGCGAATGCTGGCAACTGACTCCCATGACTTGTGATCAATGTCACAGGATTTCATGTCGCGTTTGCAGACGTCTTTAAAGCGGAGACATGGACGGCCGGTGGGTCTGATACCAGTGGCGAGCTCGCTGTACAATGTGTCCTTGGGGATCCTGCCATCTTCCATGCGACTCACATGGCCAAGCCATCTCAAGCGCCGCCGACTCAGTAGGGTGTATAAGCTGGGGATGTTGGCCGCCTCGAGGACTTCTGTGTTGGAGATACGGTCCTGCCACCTGATGCCAAGTATTCTCCGGAGACAGCGAAGATGGAATGAATTGAGATGTCGCTCTTGGCTGACATACGTTGTCCAGGCCTCGCTGCCGTAGAGCAAGGTACTGAGGACACAGGCCTGATACACTCGGACTTTTGTGTTCCGTGTCAGTGCACCATTTTCCCACACTCTCTTGGCCAGTCTGGACATAGCAGCGGAAACCTTTCCCATGCGCTTGTTGATTTCTGCATCGAGAGACAGGTTACTGGTGATAGTTGAGCCTAGGTAGGTGAACTCTTGAACCATTTCCAGAGCGTGGTCGCCAATATTGATGGATGGAGCATTTCTGACGTCCTGCTCCATGATGTTCGTTTTCTTGAGGCTGATGGTTAGGCCAAATTCATTGCAGGCAGCCGCAAACCTGTCGATGAGACTCTGCAGGCACTCTTCAGTGTGAGATGTTAAAGCAGCATCGTCAGCAAAGAGGAGTTCCCTGATGAGGACTTTCTGTACCTTGGACTTCGCTCTTAGACGGGCAAGGTTGAACAACCTGCCCCCTGATCTTGTGTGGAGGAAAATTCCTTCTTCAGAGGACTTGAACGCATGTGAAAGCAGCAGGGAGAAGAAAATCCCAAAAAGTGTGGGTGCGAGAATACAGCCCTGTTTCACACCACTCAGGACATCATATTCCCATACTGCTATTTGTGGTTCTGGCTCACTAACCTTATTCACCACACTTTGTATGTTTACACACACGCATTTCAATTTTGTCATTGCATTTGTTGTAGTCCTTTTCAGTCCACTCCCATCTACTACTCAATGGACACAAGTGTGGTGTCAGAGGATTGGAGAACTGCTAAAGTTGTACCTCTGTTTAAAAAGTGGGCGAGGGGTAGACCAAATAATTACAGGCCAGTCATTCCAACCTCTGTACTGGGCAAATTGTTGGAATATATTCTGAGAGACATGATAAACTGTTACTTAGAAAGGCACGGATCCCAATCCCGATCCCAGTAGTAGTACACCATTGTAAAAGGACAATGGTGGGAGCTGATGCAATGTTTTATTACCTGCACTCCCTCCGCCCCCGCTCCCAGCTCAGCCCCCTCACACCCCCTTCCACCCACCCCCCTCGCGCACCCTTCCCAGATCCCCCCTTGCACCATCTTCCCCTCGCACCCCCTCCCCCTGCACCCCTCTCCCCTACCCCCTGCAGTCCCCCTCTCAGCTCCCCCCACACCCCCTTCCCTCCATCCCTTGCCACCATACTCCTCCTCCTCGCACCCCACCCCCCCACCCCCTGCCCGGCACCCCCTTCCTCCCTTCCCTCCAACTTCTCCCAATCAGCATCCACCGATTGGGCCCCAACAACCCCACTGCCTTGTGGGCGTCTCGGGAGAGATCAAGGCTAAGGGAGTAAACCCGAACAGAAAATCCAGAGCAGAACCCCGAAGACAGTCATGTGTCACCTTTGGCATGTTTCCGGCAGTTCCTACAGCCACACTGGTGCCAAATGTCATGCTCTGCACTCCTTTGCCCACCAGGAATGCCGAGAGGGGGGTTTTGATGCTTGGGTAACTCACAGCCTCCATACATCCGCCTTAGCATGCACCATGGAGAGGTCACTCCATAGTCGCCTCACAGCGATCAAATCAACACGGAAGGCAGCAGTTATGGGTTATAAGTCCAGCTCAATTGGCGTAGAGATTGGGCGCCACGGGTTGCCTTTGTCGGTGGGAGAGGTCATCGCATCTCACCGGACAGCTACCGCCCGCCTCAAACCGGGCAACCCCCGGTCAGTAAGGTTCTGTTCCGCCACAGTCCACCTGCTTCAATGGGTGCTTGGAGCTGAGAGTCATTGCCCGACAAGTGGACTGCAACACCGCACCAAACAACACGACCAAAACTGGAAAGAAGGTACCAGCCCTTCATTTTGCAAACTGGAATGTCAGAACTATGTGTCCTGGCCTGTCGGATGACTTTACACAAATCAATGATTCTCGGAAGACCACCATCATCAACAACGAGTTCAGTAGACTCAATGTGGGCATTGAAGCACTTTGGGAGACACTTCTCCCTGCGAGCGGATCTCTAAGAGAGTAAGACTACACCTTCTTCTGGCAGGGTAGGGATCCTGAAGAACCAAGACAGCATGGAGTGGGCTTCACCATCAGAAACTCTTTGCTCAGCATGATAGAGCCACCCTCAAATGGCTCAGAATGCATACTGTCCATCCGACTGTACACCACCTCTGGTCTAGTACACCTACTCAGCATCTATGCTCCAACACTCTGCTCCCCACATGAAGATAAAGATCAGTTCTATGAGGAACTCCATAACATCATTAGTAGCATCCCCAACACCAAATGCCTATTCCTGCTGGGGGACTTTAATGCCAGGGTTGGGGCTGACCATGACTCATGGCCCTCCTGCCTTGGGCACTATGGCTTTGGAAGGATGAATGAGAATGGACAGAGACTGCTTGAGTTGTGTCCCGATCATAACCTCTACATCACCAACTCGTTCTTTCACACTAAGCCCTGTGATCAGGTTTCTTGGAGGCACCCAATATCACGTCATTGGCACCAGCTGGACCTCATCGTCAGAAGGCGAGCCTCTTTAAACTGTGTTCAAATCACACGCAGCTTCCACAGTGTGGACAGCGACACCGACCACTCCCTGGTGTGCAGCAAAGTTAGACTCAAACCAAAGAAGCTGCATCACTCCAAGCAGAAGGGCCGCCCACGCATCAACACTAACAGAATTTCTCACCCACAGCTGTTACATAAGTTTCTAAATTCACTTGAAAAAGCCCTTCAAAACACTCCTACAGGGGATGCAGAGACCAAGTGGGCCCATATCAGAGACGCCATCTATGACTCAGCAATGACCACCTATGGCAAACGTGTGAAGCAGAACGCAGACTGGTTTCAATCTCACTTTGAAGAGCTGGAACCTGTCATAGCCGCTAAGCGCATTGCACTGCTGAACTACAAAAAAGCCCCCAGCGAGTTAACATCTGTAGCACTTAAAGCTGCCAGAAGCGCTGCACAAAGAACATCCAGGCGCTGCGCAAATGACTACTTGCAACACCTATGCAGTCGTATTCAGCTGGCCTCCGACATCGGAAACATCAGAGGAATGTATGATGGCATTAAGAGAGCTTTTGGGCCAACCATCAAGAAGATTGCCCCCCCCCTCAAATCTAAATCAGGGGACACGATCACTGACCAACACAAGCAAATGGACCGCTGGGTGGAGCACTACCTAGAACTGTACTCCAGGGAAAATGTTGTCACTGAGACCGCCTTCAATGCAGCCCAGTCTCTGCCAGTCATGGATGAGCTGGACGTACAGCCAACAAAATCGGAACTCAGTGATGCCATTGATTCTCTAGCCAGTGGAAAAGCCCCTGGGATGGACGGCATTACCCCTGAAATAATCAAGAGTGCTAAGCCTGCTATACTTTCAGCTCTGCACGAACTGCTTTGCCTGTGCTGGGACAAGGGAGCAGTACCACAGGACATGCGCGATGCCAATATCATCACCCTCTATAAGAACAAGGGTGACCGCGGTAACTGCAACAACTACCGTGGAATCTCCCTGCTCAGCATAGTGGGGAAAGTCTTTGCTCGAGTCACTTTAAACAGGCTCCAGAAGCTGGCTGAGCATGTCTATCCGGAGGCACAGTGTGGCGTTCGAGCAGAGAGATCCACCATTGACATGCTGTTCTCCCTTCGCCAGCTACAGGAGAAATGCCGTGAACAACAGATGCCCCTCTATGTTACTTTCATTGATCTCACCAAAGCCTTTGACCTCGTCAGCAGACGTTGTCTCTTCAGACGACTAGAAAAGATCAGATGTCCACCAAAGCTACTAAATATCATCACCTCATTCCATGACAATATGAAAGGCACAATTCAGCATAGCGGTGCCTCATCAGACACCTTTCCTATCCTGAGTGGCGTGAAACAGGGCAGTGTTCTCGCACCTACACTGTTTGGGATTTTCTTCTCCCTGCTGCTCTCACATGCGTTCAAGTCTTCAGAAGAAGGAATTTTCCTCCACACAAGATCAGGGGGTAGGTTGTTCAACCTTGCCCGTCTAAAAGCGAAGACCAAAGTACAGAAAGTCCTCATCAGGGAATTCCTCTTTGCTGACAATGCTGCTTTAACATCTCACACTGAAGAATGTCTGCAGAATCTCATCGACAGGTTTGCGTCTGCCTGCAACGAATTTGGCCTAACCATCAGCCTCAAGAAAATGAACATCATGGGACAGGACGTCAGAAATGCTCCATCCATCAATATCGGCGACCACGCTCTGGAAGTGGTTCAAGAGTTCACCTACCTAGGCTCAACTATCACCAGTAACCTGTCTCTAGATGCAGAATTAAACAAGCACATGGGAAAGGCTTTCACTGCGATGTCCATCCTGGCCAAGAGAGTGTGGGAAAATGGCGCACTGACACGGAACTCAAAGGTCCGAGTGTATCAGGCCTGTGTCCTCAGTACCTTGCTCTATGGCAGCGAGGCCTGGACAATGTATGTCAGCCAAGAGCGACGTCTCAATTCATTCCATCTTCGTTGCCTCTGGAGAATCCTTGGCATCAAGTGGCAGGACCGTATCTCCAACACAGAAGTCCTCGAGGCGGCCAACATCCCCAGCATATACACCCTACTGAGTCGGCGGCGCTTGAGATGGCTTGGCCATGTGAGCCGCATGGAAGATGGCAGGATCCCCAAGGACACATTGTACAGCGAGCTCGTCACTGGTATCAGACCCACCGGCCGTCCATGTCTCCGCTTTAAAGACGTCTGCAAACGTAACATGAAGTCCTGTGACATTGATCACAATCGTGGGAGTCAGTTGCCAGCGTTCGCCAGAGCTGGTGGGCAATCATAAAGGCGGGGCTAAAGCGTGGCGATTCAAAGAGACTTAGCAGTTGGCAGGAATAAAAACAGAGGCGCAAGGAAAGAGTCAACTGTGTAACAGCCCCGACAACCAATTTTATCTGTAGCACCTGTGGAAGAGTCTGTCACTCGAGAATTGGCCTTTATAGCCACTCCAGGCGCTGCTTCACAAACCACTGACCACCTCCAGGTGCTTACCCATTGTCTCTTGAGATAAGGAGGCCAAAGAATAGAAAGGCACAGGTTAATCAAGGGTAGTCAGCATGGATTTGTTAACGGAACACAAAGATTTGCCATGTGGTAGACACTACAGCAACCCCTAAGTACTCCCTCAGAGCGCAGCACTCCCTTTGTACTGACACTCCGAAAGTGCAGCAATCCCTCAGTACTGACCCTCCGACAGTGCAGCACTCCCTCAGTACTGACCTTCTGACAGTGCAATGCTCCCTCAGTACTGACCCTCCGACAGTGCAGCACTCCCTCAGTACTGACCCTCCGACAGTGCAGCACTCACTCAGTACTGACATTCTGACGGTGCTGCACTACCTCAGTACTGACCCTCTGACAGTGCAGCACTCCCTCAGTACTGACCCTCCGACAGTGCAGCACTCCCTCAGTACTGACCTTCTGACAGTGCAATGCTCCCTCAGTACTGACCCTCCGACAGTGCAGCACTCACTCAGTACTGACATTCTGACGGTGCTGCACTACCTCAGTACTGACCCTCCGACAGTGCAGCACTCACTCAGTATTGACCCTCCGAAAGCACGGCACGCCCTCAGTACTGACCAACGGACCCTCTGACAGTGCAGCACTCGCTCAGTACTGACATTCTGACGGTGCTGCACTACCTCAGTACCGACCCTCCGACAGTGCAGTACTCCCTCAGGACTGATCCTCCGGCAGTGCAGCACTCCCTCAGTACTAACCCTCCGACTGTGCAGCGGTCCCTCAGTACAGACCCTCCGAAAGTGCAGTGCTGCCGCAGTACTGACCCTCCCACAGTGCAGCACTCCCTCAGTAAAGATTCCCCGACAGTGCAGCACTCCCTCAGCACTGACACTCTGAGAGTGCAGCACTCCCTCAGTACTGACCCTCCAACAGTGCAGCACTCCCTTAATACTGACCCTCTGACAGTGCAGTACTCCCTCAGTACTGACCCTCCGACAGTGCAGCACTCCCTCAGTACTGATCCTCCGGCAGTGCAGCACTCCCTCAGTACTGATCCTCTGACAGTGCAGCAGTTCCTCAGTACTAACCCTCCGACTGTGCAGCAGTCCCTCAGTACAGACCCTCCGAAAGTGCAGTGCTGCCGCAGTACTGACCCTCCCACAGTGCAGCACTCCCTCAGTAAAGATTCCCCGACAGTGCAGCACTCCCTCAGCACTGACACTCTGAGACTGCAGCACTCCCTCAGTACTGACCCTCCAACAGTACAGCACTCCAACATTCTGCCCTCCGACAGTGCAGCACTCCCTCAGTACTGACCCTCCAAAAGTGCAGCAATCACTGAGTACTGACCCTCCAACAGTGCAGCTCTCCCTCAGTACTGACACTCTGAGAGTGCCGCATTCCCAAAGCAGGAATCCTCCGACAGTGCAGCACTCCCTTAATACTGACCCTCTGACAGTGCAGTACTCCCTCAGTACTGACCCTCCGATAGTGCAGCACTCCCTAAGAACTGATCCTCCGACAGTGCAGCACTCCCTCAGTACTGACCCTCCGACAGTGCAGCACTCCCTAAGAACTGATCCTCCGACAGTGCAGTGCTCCCACAGTACTGACCCTCTGACAGTGCCGCATTCCCTAAATACTGATCCTCCCACAGTGCAGCACTCCCTCAGTACTGAGCCTCTGACAGTACAGCACTTCCACATTCTGCCCTCCGACAGCGCAGCACTCCCTCAGTACCGAGCATTCGACAGTGCAGCACTCCCTCAGTATCAACACTCTGACAGTGCAGCAGTTCCTCAGTACTGATCCTCCCACAGTGCAGCACTCCCTCAGTACTGACACTCTGAGAGCTCAGCACTCCCACATTCTGCCCTCCGACAGTGCAGCACTCCCTCAGTACTGACCCTCCGACAGTGCAGTACTCCCTCAGTACTGACCCTCCGACAGTGCAGCGCTCCCTCAGTACTGACCCTCAGAAGGTGCAGCGCACCCACAGTACTGACCCTCAGTACAGACCCCCCGACAGTGCAGCACTCCCTCAGTACTGACCCTCTGACAGCACAGCACTCCCACATTCTGCCCTCCGACAGTGCAGTACTCCCTCAGTACTAACCCTCCGAAGGTGCGACGCTCCCTCCGTACTGACCCTCCGACAGTGCAACACTCCATCATTACTGACCCTCCGACAGTCTGCTCTCCCTCAGTACTGATCCTCCGACAGTGCAGCACTCCCTCGGTACTGACACTCTGACACTGCAGCATTCCCTCAGTCCTGATCCTTCGACAGTGCAGCACTCCCTCAGTACTGACCCTCTGACAGTGCACCAGTTCCTCAGTCCTAACCCTCCGACAGTGCGACGCTCCCTCTGTACTGACCCTCCGACAGTGCAGCACTCCCTCATTACTGACCCACCGAACGTGCAGCACTCCCTCAGTACTGACCCTCCGACACTGCAGCACTCCCTCAGTACTGACCCTCCGACAGTGCAGCACTCCCTCAATAATGACCCTCCGACAAGGCTGTGCTCCCTCAGTACTGACTCTCCCACAGTGCAGTAGTCCCTCAGTACTGACCCTCCGACAGTGCAGCACTCCCTCAGTACTGACCATCTGACAGTTCAGCACTCTCTCAGTACTGACCCTCTGACAGTGCAGCAGTTCCTCAGTCCTAACCCTCTGACAGTGCGATGCTCCCTCTGTACTGAACCCCCGACAGTGCAGCACTCCATCATTACTGACCCACTGACAGTCCAGCACTCGCTCAGTACTGACCCTCTGACAGTGCAGCATTCCCTCAGTCGTGATCCTTCGACAGTGCTGCACTCCCTCAGTACTGACCCACCGAACGTGCAGCACTCCCTCAGTACTGTCACTCCAACAGGGCAGCACTTCCTCAGTACTGACCCTCTGACAGGATGGTGCTCCCTCAATACTGACCCTCCGAAAGTGCAGCGCTCCCTCAGTACTGATCCTTCGACAGTGCAGTAGTCCCTCAGTACTGACCCTCCGACAGTGCAGTCGTCCCTCAGTACTGACCCTCTGACAGTGCACCGCTCCCTCAATACTGACCCTCCAAATGTGCAGCGCTCCCTCAGTACTGATCCTTCGATAGTGCAGCACCCCTCAGTTCTGACCCTCCGACAGTGCAGCACTCCCTCAGTACTTACCCTCCGAAAGTGCAGCACTCCCTCAGTACTTACCCTCCGAAAGTGCAGCGCTCCCTCAGTACTTACCCTCCGAAAGTGCAGCACTCCCTCAGTACTTACCCTCCGAAAGTGCAGCGCTCCCTCAGTACTGGTCCTTCAACAGTGCAGCACCCCCTCAGTACTGACCCTCCCACAGTGCAACACTCCCTCAATACAGACACTCCGACAGTGCAGCACTCCCTCAGTACTCATCCTCCGAGAGTACGGCGCTCCATCTGTACTGACTGTCCGACAGGGCCGCACTCCCTCATTACTGACCCTCTGACAGTGCAGCACTCCCTCATTACTGACCCTCTGACAGTGCAGCACTACCTCAGTACTGACCCTCCGACAGTGCAGCCCTCCTCAATAATGACCCTCTGACAGCACGACACTCCCTCAGTATTGACACTCCAACAGTGCAGCACTCCCTCAGTACTGTCACTCCAACAGGGCAGCACTTCCTCAGTACTGACCCTCTGACAGGATGGTGCTCCCTCAATACTGACCCTCTGAAAGTGCAGCGCTCCCTCAGTACTGATCCTTCGACAGTGCAGTAGTCCCTCAGTACTGACCCTCCGACAGTGCAGTCGTCCCTCAGTACTGACCCTCTGACAGTGCACCGCTCCCTCAATACTGACCCTCCAAATGTGCAGTGCTCCCTCAGTACTGATCCTTCGACAGTGCAGCACCCCTCAGTACTGACCCTCCGACAGTGCAGCACTCCCTCAGTACTTACCCTCCGAAAGTGCAGCACTCCCTCAGTACGTACCCTCCGAAAGTGCAGCGCTCCCTCAGTACTTACCCTCCGAAAGTGCAGCACTCCCTCAGTACTTACCCTCCAAAAGTGCAGCACTCCCTCAGTACTTACCCTCCGAAAGTGCAGCGCTCCCTCAGTACTGGTCCTTCAACAGTGCAGCACCCCCTCAGTACTGACCCTCCCACAGTGCAACACTCCCTCAATACAGACACTCCGACAGTGCAGCACTCCCTCAGTACTCATCCTCCGAGAGTACGGCGCTCCATCTGTACTGACTGTCCGACAGGGCCGCACTCCCTCATTACTGACCCTCTGACAGTGCAGCACTCCCTCATTACTGACCCTCTGACAGTGCAGCACTACCTCAGTACTGACCCTCCGACAGTGCAGCCCTCCTCAATAATGACCCTCTGACAGCACGACACTCCCTCAGTATTGACACTCCAACAGTGCAGCACTCCCTCAGTACTGTCACTCCAACAGGGCAGCACTTCCTCAGTACTGACCCTCTGACAGGATGGTGCTCCCTCAGTACTGACCCTCCGACATTCAGCGCTCCCTCAGTACTGCACTGGATCAACCGCCTAGATATTGTGGTCAGGTCTCTGGCGAGGGACTTGAGGCGAGTACCTACTGACTTGGAAGCGAGTGTACTGCGCACTGATCTCCTGCTGATACCTTAAGTTAGAGGTTGGAGGTCACGCAATAAAAGCCCCAGGAATGCCTCCAACCAGAGTTGGCGACCGTGACTTGCCTGCACAGTTAGCCAAATTCAGACCGAGAGCCGGAAAGTTTGGCTCATTCTGACCAATGCTGCCCCCTGCTGGCTGAGAAGGAGAACATTACCTTCCATCACCTGACCTTGTGGCCAATGATGCTTCTGTATGAAACAAGAGAGGAGGTGAAGCCTGCAGGCTGTGCCTGATCATGGGACAGAGGAAGAGGGAGGGGGTGGGCTTGAGAGTTGGGGAAGGGGACGGGCGGTGGAGGGATGGAAGATGGGGAGGGAGAAGAGAGGGGGAAGGGAGGGGTTGGGTTGCCCGGAGTGAGAGGGAGCGGGGATTGCGTACTGGGGAATCCTACACCAAAATCTCAACCGTGGGTGGGAGATGGAGAGACAGAGAGTGGCACAGAGAGGGAGAGAGGGATAGAGAGAAAAATGTGAGGAAAAGTCAAAGAGAGAGAGAGAAAAAATGAACCCTCATGATGTGGGAACAGAGAAAGCCAACTTTGAAATGGTAATTGACACAGAATTTGTGTGGATGTGTCATTATTCTCTCAAGGGCTGTCAAACACTCATTGGGCCCCAGTTGGAGCACTGGTGTCAGATGTTTGACAACGCACTTTAGGAAGAATCTCCAGGCTTTTGGAGAGTGTACAGAAGAGATTTACGAGAATGGTTCCAGTCATGAGGGACTTCAGTTACCTGGACAGACTGGAGAGGCTGGGATTGTTCTCCTCAGAGCAGAGATTAACAGGAGATTTAATCGAGGTGTTCAAAATCAAGTGGGATCTTTGTAGCGAAAATTAAGGAGAAACTGTTTCCAGTGGCAGGAGGGTCGGTCACCCGAGGGACACAGATTTCAGATAATCGGCAAAAGAACCAGGGGGCAGGTAGGGGGATCCAGGAAAGTGTTTTTTTTTTTAAACACAGCGAGTTGTTGTGATCTGGAATGCCCTGCCTGAAAGGGACAAAGATTCAATTGGAAATTTCAAAAGCAGAATTGGATAAATACCTGAAAAAGGTGGGGTGGGAATCAGGGCTGTGGGAAGAGAGCATTGGGTGAGTCAGACAAAGCCGATAGGTCTTCCAAAGGGCCTGCGCAGACACGATGGGCCGAATGGACTGTGTCTAATTCAATGAGGCCTAACTTGGGGCAGGATGTGTGACAATCTGTTCATTTTGGAATTTACTGAAGGTGGGGATGTGGATCTGACGTGGGAATGCAAAATCGGGATTTTGTTTGGAAATTATCAGTTCATTCACTATTCCATTGAACACTTGTGCACGTAGGGCATTCTAAACTGCAGATGTACGGAAAAAAGTACCATTTTGAACAAGAAATCGGAAAAAGCAATTGATGAGGACAGGAGAATACTGAATCATTCATATCCTGCCAATGTAAATATGACTGAATGGAAACTATGAGTTCAATTCAAATTACAACCGGTGACGTGGTGAGTTCCTTTATACATACAAACATTAGTTATGAGGGAAGTATGTGTCTATCAGATCAGGCTTGTAGGAGGGAATTTTAGCTAACCTCTGCTGTACCTTTCATGCGAGTATTTGACTGCGCAGTGCAGAGGATTTCTAAATCTATCCCGTTGTGTATCTGCCCTGTAAGTGTTTGATGGGACAGTATAGAGGGAGCTTTACTCAGTCTTTAACCCCATTTTTTTTTCTAAACCCGTTTTCTTTTTTGTAGAGGGAGCTTTATTTGGGATTTAACCCCGTGCTGTACCTGTCCTGGGAGTGTTTGACGGGACAGTGTAGAGGGAGCTTTACTCTGTATCTAACCCATACTGTACCTGCCCTAGGAGTGTTTGATGGAGCAATGAGATCAAGAAACAGCTGAATGCACTGGATACAGCAAAGGCTATAGGTCGTGAAAACATCCCAGCTATAGAACTGAAGATCTATGCTACAGAACTTGCCGTGCCCCTAGCCAAGCTGTTTCAGTACAGCTACAACACTGGCAACTACCCGGCAATGTGGAAAATTGCCCAGGTATGTACTGTACACAAAAAGCAGGACAAATCCAACCCGGCCAACTACCGCCCCATCAGTCTACTCTCAATCATCAGTAAAGTGATAGAAGAGGTCGTCGACAGTGCTATCAAGCAGCACTTGCTCAGCAATAACCTGCTCATTGACACTCAGTGTGGGTTCTGCCAGGGCCACTTAGCTCCTGACCTCATTTAAGCCTTGGTCCAAACATGAATAAAAGAGCTGAACTTAAGAGGTGAGGTGAGAGTGACTGCCCTTGACATCAGGCAGCATTTGACTGAATATGGCATCAAGGAGCCTGAGTAAAACTGGAGTCAATGGGAACCATGGGGGAAAACTCTCCGCTGGTTGGAGTCATACCTAGCACAAAGGAAGATGGTTGTGGAGGCATTATTGCAGGAATTCTTCAGGGCAATGTCCTCGGCCCAACCATGTTCAGCAACATCATCAATGACCTTCCCTCGATCATAAAGTCAGAAGTGGGGATGTTCACTGTTGATTGCAGTGTTTGGTTCCATTTACAACTCTTCTGATACTGAAGCAGTCCCTGTCCATATGCAGCAAGACCTGGACAGTATCCAGGCTTGGGCTGATAAGTGGCAAGTAACATTCATGCCCCACAAGTGCCAGGCAAGGACCATCTCAAACAAGAGAGAATCTATCTCCCCTTGACATTCAATGGCATTACCATCGCTGAATCCACCACCAATATCCTGGGGATTACAATTGATAAGAATAGATAGACAGGAAGGACCTGTTTTCCCCCTAGTGGAGAGGTCAATTACCAGGGGGCACAAATTTAAGGTGATTGGTAGGAGGATGAGAGGGAACATGAGGAAAAACATTTTCACCCAGAGGGTGGTGGGTGTCTGGAATTCACTGCCAGGAGCGGTGGTGCAGGCAGAAACCCTCAGTTCTTTGAAAAGGTACCTGCCCGTGCACCTGAAATGCTGCCAGTTGTAAGGCTATGGAACAGGTGCTGGAAGGTGGGATTAGATTGGGCGGCTAGTTTCTATTTTTCTTTTCTTCTTGGCCGGCACGGACATGACAGGCTGAATGGCCTCCTTCTGTGCCGTAATTTTTCCATGATTCTATTGACTAGAAACTGAACTGGATGAGCCAAATACTGTAGCTGCAGGAATGGGCTGCAGGCTAGCATTTCTGTGGCTCCTGACTCCCCAAAGCCTGTCCACAATCTACAAGGCACATGTCGGGATGTGATGGAATACACTCCACTTGCCGGGATGGGCGCAGCTCCAACAACACTCAAGAAGCTCGACACCATCCAGAACAAAGCAGCCCACTTGATTGCAATGCTCACATCCCATGAGAATAAGTGCATGCAGAGTTTAACTCTGTATCTAACTTATGCTGTACCTGTCTTGGATGCTTTTGATAGGACACTATAGAGGGAGCTTTATTCTGTCTCTAACCTATACTGTGCCTGCCCTATGAATATTGAGTACCTTTCACTTTAAAAAAAAAATGACTTATCGGAAGTTTATTTCAACGCAGGGATGTGCAGATACAATCACTGTACAAGATAAAAACAATGAGCTAAGATAAAACTTTAATTCGTAAATACAATGGCAAAGATTTTAATGATATTTTACATTTTGTTTTAAATGCACATGTCCAAGATCATTCAAATCAGTCTGATAATCATATGCTTTGTAAGAGAAACACAGGACAATTAAACATTAAATTCTTCTATATAAACATCTGTGTAACTGGTCAAGACATTCATTTCGAACAGCATCGCACTGTGAATGCTGCATTTATAAAGCTGTAAAAGGCAATGAATATCGGCCATGTTGAGAGTAACTTCCAACGCACAATCCCTCTCTGTGGTTTCGCTCACTTTCGCACCCCATTACTTCCTCTCACTGGGCTTCACTACTGGGAGTTCAGCCCCGTTCTTGTGCAATTCCAGACGGTGATAAACTGATAAGCCTGTTCAAACGCATTGTCACTCTGTAAAATCCAGCGTCTCGCCACGCCCTCAGGCAGCCGTTTGGGTACTGGGAGGCCAGCTCAAGTCTTGTGGGAGGCCAGGCAGCGATCATCGGTAGGCTATTTGACTGCAGTAGGCAGCACACCTTCACCCCGCTACCCCTCCTCAAGGGCATTCCCACCCTCCCCCAAACTCCAAATTCAACTCCTCTTCCTGGGGTTGGGGCACTGGGAGGGCAGCCCTGGTCTTAGCTGAATTGAGGCATCTATTCAACGACAGAAACCTCGAAATGCAACACCATTCTGAGGTACAAATGCTGGGATTTGTGGCGGGGGGAGGGTTGGGGGTGCAAAGATCAGTTCCACAGCTAAGAGGTGCTAAACACTGGGCCACAAAGGCTGAGGGATGTGTTGTGCCCCAGGACAGGATGCCCCATTATAAGCCCATCCATCAACTCCATCTGCCCACCGCCCTCTTCCCCCCCCCCACCGGGCTCGTTGGGAGTTACAGTGCTGGATAATAAAGATGTTGGAGAATCAGTCCCGGGAATTTAGGCCCGCCTTCTGGACTCTTGCTACAAAACTGACAGACAGCAGCATCAGCTTCTATTGCGATGGTTTTTGCAGGAGAACAGCTTGCCAGCCCCATGATCCAGGGTCACGTGTAGCAACAGTCAGTTGTGGGGATAATTTATACCCCTGCATAGAAGATTAAGGGGTAATCCAATCGAGGTGTTTAAGATGACACTAGAGCCAGGCAGGAAACCCTTCTTCACACAAAGCAGAGGGGAAATCTGGAACTCTCTCCCACAACAAGTTAGTGAGGCCGGAACTCAACTGATAGTTTCCAAACTGAGATTGATCGGTTTTTGTTGGGGAAGGGGATGAAGGTTGACAGAGCCAAGGCAGGTTGATGGCATTCAGCTAATTGAATAGTGGAACAGGTTATTGAGGAGGAGGAGGGGTGGGGCTGAATGGACTCCCCTTGTTCCTGCGCAACAGGCTCAAGGGCCAAAATTGCCTCCTCTCGTCCCTGCGCATCAGGCTGGAGGGGCTCAAAGGCCTCCTCCTGCTCCAATGCACCAGGCAGCTCCAGTGAGGGGCTCCACTGCAGCAGAAGGGACAAGGAACCTGTTCCGCACAGACACTGGGGTGTATCCACCACATCGTGAGACCCCTTTGCCCTCCGTGAGCTGCCGAACTCCAGCCACTGCACCCTCCCCACAAGGGAGGGACCTATACTCCACCTCAGCATTACACAGTTGTGTCTCTCTCTCAGTCCAATACCGGCAGACAGCATCTCGAACAAGCCATGCACAAGCCTCATTCAATGAAGTCCCTCAGTACTGCATCCTCCAACACTGTGGCGCGCCCTCAGTACTGACCCTCCAGCAGCACAGCGCTCCCTCAGTACTGACCCTCCGACAGCGCAGCGCTCCCTCACGACTGACCCTCCGCCAGTGCAGCGCTCCCTCAGTACTGACCCTCCGACAGCACAGCTCGCTGTCAGCACTGACCCTCCGACAGCACAGTGCGCCCTCAGTACTGACCCTCCGACAGTGCAGCACTCCCTCAGTACTGACACTCCGACAGTGCAGCACTCCCTCAGTACTGACCCTCCAGCAGCACAGCACGCCCTCAGTACTGACCCTCCGACAGCGCGGCGCTCCCACAGTACTGACCCTCCGACAGCGCGGCGCTCCCACAGTACTGACCCTCCGACAGCGCGGTGCTCCCACAGTACTGGTACTGGGAGAGCGCTGACCTGGGATTATGGGGCCTAAATCGACCGGAGTGGGGCTTAAACCCAATGCCTTCTGACTCAAGGGACGAGTATACTACCCACTGAGCCACAACGCTATCAGAGGAGAAGCCAGCAAGCAGGAAGGGACAGTTCTGCTAAAAAAAAAGAACAACGTGCCTGCCACACTGCCAGAGGGATGCAGCCCTGCTGCGGTCGTCAACAGGTGTAAACACAAACCCAAATATTAAAACGTGCGACCCGGGGATACATCGGCCAAAATAAATACTATAATATGTATAATATTTACACACACGCACACACTCTCAGTCAGCCGCTGGCAGTAGCAACATGCGGCTCCCATTCCAGCCGCTAGTAATGGGGCTGGGGCATGTGGTAACCAGACTGGGGCTGTCTGTATCCGGGCCTGGGCGGGAGAGGCGGGGGGCCTGAGGGGCCATAGCCATATGTGGGCATGGGGTAAGCTGGGTAAGGTGGCTGGCTGGCTGGAAACTGCCCCTGGACAGGGTAGGGGGGGCACTGAGGCTGAGACTGAGGGTAGAAGGGTGGGGCAGGAACTGCAGCAGGAGGGTAAGGGGGAATCACCTGGTGGGGGACGCCCGCCACACCCGGGTTGGGGTCGTAAGGCAGGGCGTGAGGACGGGCGCCGGGGGGGGGCTGGGCATCCGGCGGCCAGGGGACGGGAGGCGGGGGCCGCAGGGGTAGGCCCGGGCTCGGCTGGGGCCAGGGGGCCTCCGAGAGGTCAGGCGTCGTTGTCGCCATCGGCTCCTTGGGCTGGCTCAGGATCTCCTGCAGCTTCTCAATGCGGATCCGCCGGAGGTGGGCCAGTTTACGCTGCTCATTGTACTGCTCCAGAAATACCTCCAATGCAAACTGGCCTTCGAGAAACCTCTCCGCCAGCTCCTGCAACACACAAAAAAAACAGAAAGCAGCACTATTAAAAAAAAACATCCAAACGTTGTGGCGCAGTTGGAGGCCATTCAACCCACTGAGTCTGCGCCGGCTGAAAAAAAACACGAGGTGCCCAATCTAATCCCACCTTCCAGCATCTGGTCCATAGCTTTGCCGGTCACAGCACTTCAGGTACATGTCCAGGTACCTTTTAAAAGAATTGAGGGTTTCTGCCTGCACCACAGCTCCTGGCAGTGAATTGCAGGCACCCACCACCCTCTGGATGAAAAAGATTTTCCTCATGTCTCTTGTAATCCTTCTACCAATCATCTTAAATCTGCGCCCCCTCCGCTAGGGGAAACAGGTCCTTCCTGTCTACTCTATCTAGGCCCCTCATAATATTGTACACCTCAATTCAGCCACCCCCTCAGCCTCCTCTGCTCTTGGGAAAACAACCCGAGCCTATCCAATCTTTCTTCATATCTGCAACTTTCGAGCCCTGGCAACATTCTTGTAAATCTCCTCTGTACTCTCTCCACAGCAATTATGTCCTTCCTGTAATGTGGTGACCAGAACTGTAGGCAATACTCCAGCTGTGGCCCAACCAGCGTTTTGTACAGTTCCAGCATTACATCCCTGCTTTTGAATTCTATACCTCGGCCAATAAAGGAAAGCATTCCATATGCCTTCTTCACCACTCTAGCTACCTGTCCTGCCACCTTCAGGGACCTGTGGACATGCAGTGCAAGGTGTTTCACTTCTTCTACCCCTGTCAATGTCCTCCCGTTTATTGTATATTCCCTCGCTTTATTTGCCCTCCCCAAATGCATCACCTCACACTTCTCCGGATTGAATTCCATCTGCCACTTTTCCGCCCACTCAGCCAAACCATTGATAACATTTTGGAGTCTACGGCTATCCTCTTCACTATCAACTACACGGCCAATTTTTGTGTCATTTGCAAATTTACCAATCGTGCCTCCAACATTTAAGTCCAAATCATTAATACATAGCACGAACAGCAAGGCACCCAACACTGAGCCCTGTGGAACGCCACTGGAAACTGCCTTCCATTCGTAAAAAACATAAGCATGCCACGCTGCAATGACTTTTATAATGGGAACTGACTATGTAAACATGTCATGCTATAAATGCACCCCGTGCCCAAGTTAGTTGGACTCAAAGGGTGGAGAAGTCACTAAATGGGCCCAAATACAATGAAGGGACAAAGTCGGGGGACATTCTGGAGATGGCAGTAGGCAGGTTTTAGTGATGGAGAGAACACAGGGTGGAAAGTTCTGATTGGGGTCAATTGGGTCGCTGAGGTCACAGACAGTCTGGTGCTTTCTGAGACAGCGGTCAGAGAGTGGGATGGAGTCGGTGACAAGGGTATGGAGTTTGTGCTGGGGGCTTCAAATTTGTAGCCACAGGAAGTAACGGCTCCTCCAAAGCCAGACATCAGGCAGTGTCATAACCTTTTTTTTTTAAAGTAGGAGTTCTGTGTACCTTTAAGACCGAAATAAGCACACTGGACAATAACTGCAGAGGTTTGGTGTTTGAAGAGTCCAGGCTGCAGGGCAATTTGTTTCCAAGCAACCCAATAGTTTTAAGACGGTCTTATGACTCCTGTGGAAAAACTGTTAGTTCCATTTTGGCAGTAAAAGAAGAAACCTGGGGGCTGTGAGCAGCTGAAAGAGTTACTGCTGGAAACTGGCCAGGAATACAGCCCAGAAAAGACACTCTCTTGAAAAATAATCCCTGCATCAAAGAGAGGGAGACCCACAGAAAGGAAGAGTCGCTACGCTCTGTGGAGAGAGACTGCTTTGGAGAAAGAAAACGTGTGTTTTGGGTGGGGCAGGTTTCTGTTGTCTCCATTCAGGAATTTAGTGTCTGAAGAGTGAGTTCTGTAATTGCTCTGCTCTGTGGAGAATGCCCCTTTACTGAGACTAAGTCCTGTGCATTTTTGGAAGTTTCCGAACTCTCAAGGAAGTTTCGACTGTTCGACTACCACTTTAAAATTTAAAAATAGACCTGTTGCTGAAAGATCTGAGATTCCTGCTGCAGACGAACTACCTTGAACGTGTTCATTAATTTCATCTGGAAAGACACAGAGTAGCATCTGACTATTCGACTCTGGGACACCTCACCGTTCCAGGAAAATATGACCAAAAGTTACTACCGAGTTATTTATTTATTCCGAAGAAACTCTTGTAAAGATAATATTTCCATTTTCCCCGGTTAACCACTGGTAAATGAGTGTGTGTGCGTGCATTTGAGGTTAGGAAGATTAAAGAGTTATAAAATCCTTTCATACATATAGATTCATCTCATTGTCATTTAAAACTTGGTTTATTAATAAATAGTTAATTTTGTTGTTTAAAGAAACCTGGTTTGGTGTGCTTTATCCTGGCGATAAATAAGTAGTATTTAATTTGGCTATTTTTCTGGTAGGTGGGAAACTTTATTTATATGCTGTGACCTGTGGAGTAGAGGGACTGAATTAACAGTGCATTACTCCCGCCCTGGTCGTAACAGTCCGACAACAAAAGCCACCTGCGTTGATGCTGGGCCTTTAATGTAGGAAAATAGCTCAAGGGGTTTCACAGGATCGATGATCAAAACTTGACATTGAGCCATGTAATGAGATACTGGGACAGCTGACCAAAAACTTGGCCAAAGAGGTAGGTTTTAAGGAGCGCCTTAAAGGAGGAGAGCAGCAGAGAGGTTTAAGGACGGAATTCCAGAGCTTAGGGCCCAGGACAGCTGAAGGCACAGCCGCCAATGGCGGAGCGATTAAAAATCAGGAGGGGAACACGCAATCGGCCAGACCTGGAGGAGTACGGAGATCTGCGAGGGTTGTCAGGGCTGGAGGTGGTTACAGAAATAGGGAGAGTGCAAGGCCATGAAGCGATTTGAAAACAAGGATGAGAATTTAAAGAGTCAAGCCTTGGGCGGATCATGTGAGCACAGGGGCTGGCGAGCAGTGAATGGGATTTGGAGTTAGGATACAGTGCAGCAGTGTTTCAGATGAAGTCAGCTTTATGAAGGCCGGAAGATGGAAGGCGGGCCAACAGAGCGTTGGAATACTCGAGTCTGAAGCTAACAAAGGCATCGATGAGGATTTAAACAGCAGATGATTTGAGGCTCCAGATCGGACATTGCATAGCTGTCGCAGAGCAAGTCTTTGAAATGTAGAAACACTTTTTTTTTCCCCGCTTATACGTTCATGGGATGTGGGCGTCGTTGGTAAGGCCAGTATTTGTTGCCCATCCCTAATTACCCTCGATAACTGAGTGGCTTGCTCGGCTATTTCAGAGGGCACTTAAGAGACAACCACATTGCTGTGGGTCTGGTGTCACATGTAGGACAGATCGGGTAAGGATGGCAGATTCCCTTCCCCGAAGGGCATTAGTGACAATTGAAGATAGTTTCATAGCATCAGTATTGAGACTAGCTTTCAATTCCAGATTATAAATTAATTAACTGAATTCAAATTCTACCAGCTGCCGTGGTGGGATCGGAATCCACGCCTCCGGGACATCAGCCTGGGCCTCTGGATAACTAGTCCAGTGGCTACGCCAGCGTCTCCCCTGTTGTGGCTTTTCAAACGAGGGCATCTACACTTGTGCAAGTATCAGGGGAGGGTTTTAATTGTGTTCAGAATGGCAATGAAATGGTCCTGTAACAGGACACTGCAGAATGCGTCACTGGTATGGTTCCAAGTTTACTTTTAGCTGAAGAAAGCACACAGAGCAAGTTGGCAAAAAGGAATCAGCGAACTCGAGCATAGGCTGAGCAGACCAAAACCACAGGGTCTATATTTAACACTGGCAATCTGGGCTCGCGGGTAGATACCAGGCAGAGCTACTCTGAAATAGACTGCAATCGCTCTTATTTACACACGGTTACTGACCCAGTACCGAGCTGCACAAAGAACAAAAATGTGCAAAGGGTTAGCACGGGGGGGGGGGGGGCGAGAAATGGGCTGAATGGCCTTTCCCAGTGCGCACAGTAAAACTGCCTGATTCCGCTAGTTCTGAACTCCTGCTCTCTCTCCTCATGTTGCCCAGGATTGAATTCCGCCAGAAGCTCCCCTTCACTCCTGGTGAAATTCCACCTGCCCACTGCTCACAGACTATGTGTCTTTCTCCACAGCAAACAGCTCGCAAACTGTAATCACAGAATCACACAACAGTGGAGGCCACTCGGTTCGTCGTACTTGCGCCAGCTCTTTGGAGAGTTGCCCAATTCTTCCCACACCCCTGCCCTTTCTCCCACAGCCCTGCAAACTTCCCCTTTTACAACATCCAATTCTGGCCTCTTGCACAACCCCCAACTTTTTAGATTTAGATATACAGCACTGAAACAGGACCTTCGGCCCACCGAGTCTGTGCCGACCATGAACCACCCATTTATACTAATCCTACACTAATCCCATATTCCTACCACATCCTCACCTGTCCCTATATTCCCCTACCACCTACCGATACTAGGGGCAATTTATAATGGCCAATTTACCTATCAACCTGCAAGTCTTTTGGCTTGTGGGAGGAAACCGGAGCACCCGGAGAAAACCCACGCAGACACAGGGAGAACTTGCAAACTCCACACAGGCAGTACCCAGAATTGAACCCGGGTCACTGGGGCTGTGAGGCTGCGGTGCTAACCACTGCGCCGCCCCTAACAAATTGCTCCAACACTGGCGGACATGCCTTCAGCTGCCAGGGCCCTAAAGCTCCGGAATTCCCTCTATAAACCTCTCTGCCTCTCTTTTATATGCTCCTTACAACCGACCTCTTGGACCAAGCTTTTGGTCACCTGATCTAACATCCTCTTACATGGCTGAGTGTCAAAACTTGTTTGATAATCGCTCCTGATGAAGCACCTTAGGACACAACTATTTGAAAGGTGCTATATAAATAGAAGTAGTTGTTGTATACATCCAACTCTCCTTTTGATACTGACCATTGGAACTGGTTCCAGCGCCTTTCAGACAGTGCATTCCAGATCGTAACTCACTTGCGCCAAAAACACAAATTTTCATCAGGCAAAATCACAGAATCGTTAACAGTACAGGAGGAGGCCATTCGGCCCACTGTGTCTGCGCTGGCTCTCCAAAAGTGCAATTTACCTAGTGCCACTCCCCTGCCTTCTCCCTGTAGCCCTGCACGTTGTTCTTTTTTGGATAACAATGCAATTCCCTCCCAAAAGCCTCGCCTCCACCAGACATCCAGGCAGCGCATCCCAGATCCTAAGCACACGCTGCGTGAAAAGGTTTATCCTCTGTCGCGATTGCTCCTTTTGCCAATTAAGTTAAATCTGAGCCCTCTTGTTCTTGCTCCTTCCACCAATGAAAACAGTTTTTCCCGATGTACTCTGTCCAGGCCCCACATGATTTCGATTTCCGGCTTTGGTTAAGGCCTGATACTTTGCAGATACAGGTGTGGAGCGATTCCATTTACTGGAGGATGGAGAGAGGGGATGGCGCGACCTCCCCACCACCACCCCACCCGGTGCCCCCCCACCCCACCCCCTGCCAGGGTGCGGGCCCACTCCGGACGACACAGAGCAGGCTCCTCCTGGGCGACAATGCAACGACAGAACCTGCCACGCACGCACCTCGGACTCCTCCTCTATCTTGGCTCCCTCTGCTCGCAGTGCCGGCAGTAGACAATCTGCATTTGCCGCAGTGGAAAATCTCTCTGCAAAAGTCAAAATGCAAAGTGTTCAGAAAATCAGTCCACGTGGTCTTCATTTTTAAACCGCCCTCCTCTTGTGTCCTCACCCATCCTTCAGCTGCATAGCAGACACCAAAAAAAACCACACCAGTCTGTTTCTGACCTAATGTGGCCTGGCGCCAGTTTGGGGAGACCATGAGTTTAAAAAGTGCGCCAAGCACAGGAGCAGACTGGGTTCGAGTCTGTTCTCTCCTTTCACAGAATTAACACGCAGTCTACAGAACACAAACAGGCCATTCATCCCAACTGGTCCATGCTACTGTTTATGTTCCACTTGTCCTTCCCCATCTCCCACCATCAATATCTCCTTCTATTCCTCTCTCCCTCATGTGTTTATCCAGCTTCTCCTTAATTACATCGACACTATTCACCTCAACCACTCCCTGTGGTGGCGAGTGCCACATTTTCACCACTCTCTGGGTGAACAGGTTTCTCCTGAACTCTCTGCTGGATTTACTACTGACTAATATTCATCATCCCCTAGTTTTTTTTTCATCTCCCAGAAGTAGAAATATCTTCTCTACCTCTACCCTATAGAAATGACTCTTAATTTTAAAGAGCGACATGGAAATCAGAACTGTACACAGTACTCTGAATGCACTGCCTGAAGGAGCTGTTGGAAACCGATTCAATAGTAACATTCAGGAGGGAACTCGAAATATAATTGAAAAACAAGAAATCTGTCGGGCTGCGGGAAAAGAGCAGGATGGGAGTGGAACTAGTTCGTTGGCGCTTTTGAAGGACCAGCAGGGGCCCAATGGGCTGAATGGCTTTCTCCTGTGCAGTACAATTCTATCATCTCCTGGACTGGCCACGCCTCAGCCTTCGGTTCTCGAGAGAAAAGCACCTCAGCCTGTTCAATCTTTCCCGATAGGGAAAACCTCTCAGCTCAGGAATCCTCTTTCTGAATCTTTTTTTTTGCACCTTCTCGAATGTCTCTCCATTCTTTTTATAATATGGAGACCAGAACTGTACACAGTAACTCCCAGTGTGATATGGAGACCAGAACTGTACACAGTAACTCCCAGTGCGATATGGAGACCAGAACTGTACACAGTAACTCCCAGTGCGATATGGAGACCAGAACTGTGCACAGTAACTCCCTGTGTGATGTAGAGACCAGAACTGTACACAGTAACTCCCAGTGTGATATGGAGACCAGAACTGTGCACAGTAGCTCCCAGTGTGCTATGGAGACCAGAACTGTGCACAGTAACTCCCTGTGTGATGTAGAGACCAGAACTGTGCACAGTAACTCCCAGTGTGATATGGAGACCAGAACTGTGCACAGTAACTCCCAGTGTGATATGGAGACCAGAACGGTACACTGTAACTCCCAGTGCGATATGGAGACCAGATCTGTGCACAGTAACTCCCAGTGCGATATGGAGACCAGAACTGTACACAGTAACTCCCAGTGCGATATGGAGACCAGAACTGTACACAGTAACTCCCAGTGCGATATGGAGACCAGAACTGTGCACAGTAACTCCCAGTGTGATGTAGAGACCAGAACTGTGCACAGTAACTCCCAGTGTGATATGGAGACCAGAACTGTGCACAGTAACTCCCAGTCTGATATGAAGACCAGAACTGTGCACAGTAACTCCCAGTGTGATGTCGAGACCAGAACTGTGCACAGTAACTCCCACTGCGATATGGAGACCAGAACTGTGCACAGTAATTCCCAGTGTGATCTGGAGACCAGAACTGTGCACAATAACTCCTTGAATGATATGGAGAGCAGAACTGTGCACAGTAATTCCCAGTGTGATATGGAGACCAGAACGGTACACAGTAACTCCCAGTGTGATGTAGAGACCAGAACTGTGCACAGTAACTCCCACTGCGATATGGAGACCAGAACTGTGCACAGTAATTCCCAGTGTGATATGGAGACCAGAACTGTGCACAATAACTCCTTGAATGATATGGAGAGCAGAACTGTACACAGTAACTCCCAGTGCGATATGGAGACCAGAACTGTGCACAGTAACCCCCAGTGTCGTCTACCTATAGTCCTATACAAGCTCAACACAGTTTCTCTTTTCCTCAGAGGGTAAAGAGAACCTGCAACAAGTTGCCAGCTGGTGTGGTGGGTTCCAACACCCTCTATGCATTCGACTGGGTTGGAAAGCAAGTGGTTTTACAGGTAACACTTGTTCAGTACAATATGAGGGGTTTTGACAGAGCAGATAGAGAGAGAAA